>NW_015173132.1:0-19589 GCF_001447785.1 Gekko japonicus
AATAAATAAATAAATAAATAATACCTAAAGATTGGAGAGACCTTTTCAAAATCAATTATATGAACACCATAGAAAAAAACTAAATTACAATTAGAGCAATGGCACAACCAAAAAAATTCATGGATGGAAAGAATACAGTCTATAAAAACATTTATTTTCCCCAAACTCCTCTATCTTTTTGGGTGCTTCCATTACCCATCCAACCCTCCCAATTCAAAACTTGGCAAAACAGTTGGAGCAAATTTATCTGGAGTTATCGTAGACCACAAATTCGCTTTAACACGCTACATTGAGCAACGAAACTTGGCGGTCTAGCTATACCTGATATTAAAACATACTATGAGGCCACTCAATTATCAACTTTGGCCACAATACTTAAATCAAATCCACAGCCAGAATGGGTCAAATTAGAAGAACGCTTTTTAGATAACATGCAGTACCAGTCAGCATTATGGAATAAAACATCAGAACACTCCTATTCAATTGCACAGCACCTACTCATTCAGGCTCTATTTAGGACTTGGAGGCTCTATTTAGGACCTTCTTGCACCTGACATTTCCATAGCTTAAAAAACTTTATAGGGCAGACTTGGTTTCCCCCTGCCCAAGCCCCAAACACTTTTCAACTCTGGAAGGCAGCACGCTTAACATCGCTTTATGATGTCCTTCATAAAAAAGCATTAATGGAAAAATCTAGATTAGAAACACTAGCAAACTCCAAATTACCATGGTTCGAATATTTTCAAATACAGCATTTATTTTCCTCACATCGAATAAAACAAGCTTGTAAAAGACCACTCACTGATTTTGAAAAAATCTTAATTTCAGCAGACGGAACAAATAGGGGAATGATTTCAAAAATGTACAAAGTTCTTATTGTCCTAAACCATTTAGTCTCCCTTCCTACTCTTCCTCTTGGTCCCTGGACCTTAAGTCAGAGTTAACAGAATCTTTTTGCGAAGCAGTATGGTCCTCTTACACTGTCACTACTAAATCTATTAATGTTCAACAGCAAAATTATAAATTAATTACAAAGCATTATAATTTATAAATTAATTTTATAATTATAATTTTTACTTATAAATTAATTGACCCCATTAAAACTTCATAAAATTAATAGTTCTCTATCTCCTTTATGCTGGAAAAACTGTGGCAGCAGAGGGTCCTATATCCACTGTTGGTGGGAATGCCTGGTGGTGAACACATTTTGGCAAAACGTACTGACTGAAATTAAAAATTTAACTGGACATGTAGTTCCTATGCGACCAGACATTATTCTATTAAACTATTTGAAAGAGTTGTCAATCCCACAGTTTAGCAAAGAATTACTCACTCTTCTTCTAGCTGCGGCAAAATCAACGGTGGCATCCAACTGGAAGAAAATGGGCCCTCTACGTATAGAGTCATGGTATTCTAATGTGTGGAATCACCTTCTAATGGATAAGATATCAGATAGTTTAGCGTGCTTTCAATCCACACAACCGGTAAATACGTTCTATGGAAGGTGGCACTCAAATCCTGGAAAATCTAGAGTACATTTTAGATAAAATCCATCCTACTCAACAATCTCAATACTATAATTTTATACGTAAAGAATGGATACTCTGATTTATCGTTTTTTATACATTCTTTAATGTATATTGAGTACTACCATTGCCAGAAATTGTGTCCTCATTTCAAGTCAATTGTAATACTGTTGGTGGAAATTGTTGAATGTATTTTGTTCATGTTGTATATACTGATATTATAAATAAATAAAATATTATTTAAAAAGAAGGCGCATTTCCAATCTAATGTATAAAGAAAAATCAAGTTTTTAATGCCTCCAGGAAACACATGTGAAACACCCAAATAAGCATATTTTACCCACTAACTGGTTCTCTCAGTGCTTTCAATCCACAGGAACATCGAAGACCAGAGGCGTGGCAATTCTTCTATCCAAAACTACACCTTTCCATTGTAAGCAAGTGAAAATAGACCCTAAAGGGAGGTATGTTTTTATAAAAGGACTTCTAGATGATGTTCCATTAACAGTAGCATCTATTTATGCACCATATTCTATACAAATTCCATTTATTAAAGAAATACTGCAAATTTTGGCAGACTTTTCTGATGGGCAGGTTGTTATAGGTAGTGACCTAAATTATTTACTTGATCCTAAGCTAGATAGAACTCATAACCCTAGTGAATGAATGAATTTTATTGTAACAGCGATTAGCCAGCAATATAAAACCAGAAAAAATAAATTACAATGGCCAAATAGTAAAATTTCCAAAATTCAGCAAGGTAAAAGGTGCTAACAATATAAACTTTACATTTGTTAAAACCAAACTAAGAGTGCGCTGCCATAAAACACAGTATAGTATAAAAGAATAAAACATATTACCAAAGGGAACGGTACGAGTCTGCGCAACGATGTATTTAATTCTAATTGGCGCTATAAATGTTGGGGACACCTGTAGATCTAATTGACGTTCGGTATCCTTGATCCTCTGTCTTATTTCTAACTTAGCTCGGTCCCTACCCATCTCCAAAAGCGCTAAGGGAGAATACCCCAAGAGCGAGATTTTCCGCTTAACAGAAATCAGCCAATTAGATTCAAAGGCATCAGACAGAATCAGGGGCACTAGTCCACATGGGTTCAAATTGATCTTCAGCCAATAGAAGATGGAGTATAAGGCAATCATGGCTTCAACCTTCAGCATGCCAGTCTCTAGCCGTACCATTGCGTTGGATACGCATCTCGGAACTTGGAGCACTGCTCTCAAAAATTTCGATTGGACTAGCTCCAAAGGAGCATAGCTAGATGGAGGCGCTCCAAGCAGCGTTCCGTAGAGCATCTGGGCAAGTGTTTTGGCCTTGTAAAGTTTTAAAGCTGGTGGTACAAAATAGCCCCCTTGGGAGCTAAAAAACTTAAGAATGCCATGAGAGGATTTTTCACCCGAGCAAGCAGCTGCCTGGCTATGGGCAGTCCTAGATCCAGAGGCTTGGATGATCATGCCCCGATAGCGAAAACTAGCTACCTGTTCGAGGTTCTGCCCATTTACCCTCCACTTCCTTAGTTTGGGTCTCTTGCCAAAGGCCATCACCTTTGTCTTTGTATAATTTATATCCAGCTCCTGCTCATTGCAATAGCAAGCGAACTTCTTAATTGCCCTTCTCATTCCAATTGGGGTTCTAGAAAGAATAACAGCGTCATCAGCATATAACAGTATCGTGATAGAGCGCTGAGCCAATTTGGGGGGATGAAGATCTGCATCATCATCTAGGTACCCAACATCATTGAGGTAAAAATTAAATAGAGCAGGAGCTAGCATACAGCCTTGCCTAACTCCCTTTAAGGTGGGAATTCTATCAGTCAAGTGCCCCAGCCTGGAATATCTAACCCTCAAAGATGTATGTTCGTGGAGGGCACGAATGAGGGCTAGAAGTCTCCTATCTATTGAGGAGGCTTCAAGTTTACTCCATAGCATAGATCTAGAAACGGAATCGAAGGCCGCTTTAAGATCAATAAAGGCAGCATAAAGTGACGTAGGGCCCTTGCCAGAATATTTTTCAATCAGATGCTGTAAAAGGAGGCAGTGATCCATTGTTGACCTACCCTGCCTAAACCCAGCTTGCTCCTGTATTATTATACATAACCCTAGTGAGAAAAGACACAAAAACTTACAACCTACAAAACTTTATCAGATTTTAGATCATTTTCAGTTAGTTAATGTATGGAGGTTATCAAATCCTACAGATACACTTATTATTCACAGTTCCATAATATCCATACAAGAATCGACTATATATTGGCAAGTAAATCTTTATTTAATCAAATAATAAATACTGAAATAAGCCCTAAAACAATTTTGGATCATTCTTGGATTAGCTGTTCTTTTACAAAAAGCATTCACGATGGTAAAGCCCCAGATTGGACATTTAATAAACTGCTCCTTCAAAACCCAGGTTTTTGCGAGGAAATTATAAAGGAAATACAAGAATATTTTAACTCTGATTGTGGAGTTCCATCAGATTTGGTATGGGATGCTTTTAAATCTATAATTAGAGGGGAAATTATTTCTTTGGCTTCCACCTATAAAAAAGAAAAGCAAAGAATTATTTTTGAATAGCAGCAAAATATAAAAGCTTTAGAAATATGCCATAGTAAACTTGGTGGGGGGAAAACTTTTACAAAAGCTAGAGGAAGAAGGAAAAAACTAGATTTAATTGAAACTTCTTCTATTCAAAAACAACTAGCCCTTTTAAAACAAAAATATCTTACCAAAACTCCTAGATCATTAACTTTATTAAAACATAAGAGTTCATCAAAAACATAATTTGAACTTAATACACGCAACACGCACCCAAGAAGGACTTATACATACTTCATCCAAAGAAATTAATTCTAATTTTTATACATTTTATTCAAAACGCTAGAGCACTTCATCACCCTCAGAAGAAGCAATTCAAAATTATTTGAAAAATATTAATTTTAATGTTACTCTGTAAAAAGAACATATGACCCTAATGGATCAACCTGTCACCATAGAAGAACTAACTGATGCCATTAAAAAATCTAAAGCGAATAAAGCGGTATGTTTAGATGGTATTCCTAGTGAATTTTATAAGTCATTCAAGGATATTTTACTTCCCCATCTATTACAAACCTGTAATGCAATTATGTTGTCAGGACAACTTCTAAAGACATGGACTGAGGCTAAGATAATAGTAATTCATAAACCTGGCAAAGATGGATTAGAGCCGGCCTCTCAAAGGCCAATTTCTATATTGAACCATGACCTAAAAAAATTTTCTACTATTTTTGCTACACGTTTAAATAGAATAATAGGCCATTATATACATTTAGATCAATCTGGCTTTATTCCAAACATTACAATTACAGATTATATTAGAAGAATGTTAAATTTAATAGACTATGGAAAAACACAAAAACTAGAATCTCTTATTTTAGCCTTAGATGTCGAAAAGGCTTTTGACGAAGTGGAAATTTCCTTTCTTCAAAATGTTTTAAAAACATATTTAAAATAATAAAATTTAAACTGCAAAAAAATGTTTTAAAAACTATGACATTTGGCCCTCATTTTCTAAAAGTAATTGGCTCCCTTTATGAATGTCCAACTGCACAAATAAATATAAATAGTTATAGATCAGGAAAAGCATTACTTAACCGTGGAACGAGACAAGGGTATCCCTTATCTCTAATCCTCTTTGCTATATTTTTAGAATGCCTAGCATTTGCTGTTAGAAATTTAACTAAGATTACTGGTATTACTGTGGGAGGTCAAGAGCATAAACTCAGCCTTTTTGCTGATGATGCCGTATTTTATGTTTCTAACCCAACTACATTCTTTAAGTTTACTAATGCAATCTATCGAAGATTATAGTAAAATATCTGGATATACTATAAATTATGGAAAATCTGAATTGTATCCTATATATATATATACAGTCTCAAACTAAAACCTTAATAACTCAAACACTACCCTTTTGTTGGATTACCAAACTATGAAGGCACCTAGGAATTTTAATTCCATTGAATTTAATAGATTTTTCAAGAGAATTTTTCACCATTATTAAAAAATATTAGATTCATTTGGTATCTGGCAAAAGTTAAATCTTTCATTAATAGAAAAAATGTAACAATTTAAACTTTTGTGTTCCCAAAATTTTTGTTCTTATTTCAAAATTTACCCATTCAACTCAATATTTTTAAACAATGGAAACAAACTATTCTTAATGTTATTTGGGAACAGAAAAAACCTAGGATTAATTATACAATCTTAACTAGACTTACTAAAATGGGAGGTCTAGGACTACCAAACTTGGGAAATTATTATTTAGCAACCCAACAAAAATATCTTGGATTATTCACATATAGCCTCAAATAAACCTTGGGTTTTGATGGAGCAAGTTCAAATTGTAAAAGACAATTTATACGAGATTATATTGCATAGTATACCTGAAGTAAACCGGCTAAAAATAACAAATCCTCATTTGAAATTTACTTTAGACCTATGGACGAAATATCGGCCAACTTTAGCACCAGGACTTTCTTCAATGACTGCTTTTTTAAATCAATCCTGGTTCCCCCCAGCTAAAGATACTTCTATGTTTAATACCTGGACAGAAAAAGGTATGATTAGATTAGGAGACCTTTGTGCAAAAACTCAACTTCTTACTAAAGACCAGCTTGAATCTAAAGGTAATTTTAAAATCTCTTGGCTACAGTATATGCAACTTCGACATATGATGCTAACTACAAATAGAATACAGGCTTTAGATAGACCTTTAATTTGACACTTTTATTAAAAATAAATATTTTTCTTGCAGAGGTTCAATCTCTATGATATACCAATTATTAAGTAAACAATCCTGGGGGAAACTATCTTCAACCCAGCAAACATGGCATAAAGATTGTGGGACACACTGGGAATTATCTCATTGGCAAGATATTTGGTCCTCAACTATTTTTTCTACTTGTATGTTAAATATTAGACTACAGAACTTTAAGTTATATGCTAGGTGGTATATGACCCCTTTGCGTATACCCCCAAGAGCACTTCGGTCCGGGGCACAACATCACCTGGTGGTTCCAGGCCCCCGGGAGGCAAGGCTCACCACGACTAGGGCCAGGTCCTTTTCGGTGGCGACCCCTACCTAGTGGAACGAGCTCCCAGAGGAGATCAGGGCCCGGTGGAACCTTATGCAGTTCCGCAGGGCCTGCAAGATGGAGCTCTTCCGCCAGGCTTTCACATAGGGGCCGCCACTACCACCGCCACCAATGAGGTGGATAACATCGAGGTTAAGGATGGCCCTTGAAGATCTGCCACAATTTCTGCGTGACTGATACCACCGGATTTACCTGGTTGGGATCGGCTATAGGACAACATCATCTCCGGAGAACTGTCTGTTTACCATCTTGGCATATATCCGGGGACCATCTTGCTTTCAATTGAGTACTATTGTTGTTGTGATTAATTGTTGTTAATGTTTTATTGCTTTTACCTTGTTTTATATGGGCTTTGCCCCTTGTAAGCCGCCCTGAGCCCGCTTTGCAGGGAGGGTGGGGTAAAAATCCCAACAAATAAATAAATATACACCCCTCTGCATCTCCATATTGTTGGAAAGCATGTGGTGAGGTGGGCTCTTTCAGACATTGCTGGTGGGATTGTCTCATTATTGCTTCCTTTTGGTCAAAGGTATTGAATTTAACTAACAAAATGTTGCAATGAACACTTCCTAGAACACCGGAATCGGTTCTTTTACTTTATTGGCCTACCCCTCGGCTTACAAAGCTGAAGTCTGAATTAGTGGCATTATTCATGACAGCAGCAAAAACCTTAATAGCACAGTTATAGAAAACCAATAAAGCCCTATCCATTAAATAATGGTTTATGAAACTTTGGGACACATGGATAATTTGGCATCACAGATTGTAATGACTGAAACAGCGTCTAAAAAGAGCATTTTTTTGGAAAAATTGTTTCCTTTTTTTGAATTCATCAATGATCAAAAAAACATTTTGCCTTTTATTAAAAATGGAAAGTAAAAATGTATTTATGATCTATTTTTATTTTTATTAAGAAAAAGCATATGTGTACAATTTTTGTATAATGGTATGATATAATATTGTAGAAATTGTTTTAATTTTTGTTGACGTTAAAAGTTAAAATTTAATAAAAATGTATGCAAAAAAATAAATAAAGAGGCTTAAAAGTGTTGTACCAATAACTAAAGGACTGAAGGGTTTACTTAGAGCCTTGAGTGACAGGCTGCTCCAGACAACCTGACTGGTCAGCTTCAGCTGAGCAGAAAAAAAGTCTTGTGAAAGCTGTATGCTGAACAGTCAGATTCCTGCCTTTACTGAGATGTGTGCTGAGACTGTCTGTGAATAGCCCTGACAGAAAAGGGTGAAGTGCTGACAGAGTCAGATTTCAGCCTTGATTGAATACAGTCTGAATTCAGCATTATCTGAGAGCTGTTTGAGCACAAACAGAACTGGGGGAGTTTGGCAAGGGAAGTGGGTAGTAGAGAAGACTCCCATTCAGGCCAAAGGAAAGGGGATAGATCTTCTAGGGAAACAAGAAAATCCTTACTCAGTCAAACAGGGTAAGTTATGAGGAGTATAGAGATCCCTGGTCTAGTGTGATCAGAAACTGCCTGTAGAAACCTTAAAAGTCAGTAATAAACTCAAGTACTGGGCTTCCAAAGAGAAAGGGTTGGTGTACTGGAAGGAGAGTATGAGTCTTCTGGGCAATGAAAGAGCCAGCATATATAAAAATAAAGTTTATTAGCATGTTTAGGAAAACACTGGAACTAAAGCCTTCCAGTATAAAGATCTAGGTAACAATTTTAGAACCTCTGATATATAAGAGCAAAAGTCTGTGTTTGTACCAATTTTACCTCAGTATTTTCAACCCCTGATTTCACCTGACCTTCCCCCTCAATGTTAAATAAAGCCTTTTGTTATCTTTGAATTTTAAAAGTGTCTCAAGTGCTACTTTCAGAGGTTTAAGTTAACCCTTCTCTAAAGGTCCTGGGAATGAGCACATAGCCACTATATCTTACTGACAGAGGGTGGGACAGCCAAAGTTTCTTCAGGGGGAGAAGGAAAAGGCATTACTGTCAGGTCCCCGCCACTCTCCACACACACACACTATTGGCAGTGAAATATTTATTAGAGAGATGCTTTCTGTAGGTTCAAGAACTTTTGTTAGGACTGAAGAAAACCGTGGAAAATCAAAAGTTATAGGTAAAAGCATGAAATTCCACATTCTTCATGCCTATTCCAATAAATATGAAGGGGGGGAGATATTCAAATATAAGAGAATAAAAGTAAAATTTCCACCAGCAACAAATCTCTCTTAAACCGAAAAGAGCGTACAAGCCAGAACCACCCGACAGCTGCCTTCCCTTCTAACTGAAGCAAAAAGATCCAACGCCCACCTCTAACTCCTAAAACCACGCCCCCTAGCATGACCTCACCACCCTCTGCCCAATCCCAAAGTCAGATGCAGCTTCTCCTCGGAGCCGGCTGCTGCAGGTTGACCAATCAGTGCACTGCAGTTTGCCGCTTGCTGTTGTGCGCCAAAAATCCTTGCAAAACGTTAATAAAACCGTGCCTTATTTTTGCAATCAACAAAAGGCTCCTTTTCAGAGGAAGAACGAAAGAAAAAAATATCCATGCACGTTGCACGCGCTGGCCCCTTGCATGATTGCACCTGCATGTGAAATGGCACCTTTCCTATTGCCTCCTAATTCAGAAAAGCACCAGGCGTGCAGATTCGTTGCAACAAATGGGTTGCTCTTGCACGGTATGTTTCTGTGCACTGCAAACACCCAACTGTGACTCAAGCTTTATTCGTTTTTATGCAAAGGTCTTAGGGCCGCACAGTTACCTTTGTGCGCTGCAAAGACCCTAGAGCAAATAAAACTCCCTTCCCCGGCAAGAAAGAAGGCTCTGCCCCTCCCCTTCATTCAAGCACAAGGTGCCCTTGATTTGAGTCCAGTAGCGCTCTATTCCCGAGTCAAAGCTCCCTTTCTCACACACGAATAGGAATGCAGATCTGTGTCTCTTCAATCCGTTAGAAACTGGGAGGGAGCATTTGTAAAGCGAGCTTGCAGAGGTGCATTGCACATTATATAATCAGCCTGATTAGCGCAGAGGGGCAAATGCTCGGGGGCAGAAAACGAGCACCCGCTGCCCCCGAGCATTCCCCCACTGCTCTAATCAAGCTGGCCGTAAACATGCAATTGCACCGTTGCACCCTTTCCAGCCATTCTTTGCAACAACCTTCGGCCTGGAATAAAATGGCTGGGAGGTGAGCTGTATCTGAAGAAGTGGGCACGCACGCGAAAGCTTCTACCGAGAATTAAACTTTGTTGGTCTTAAAGGGTGCCGCTGGATTCGAACTCTGTTCTGTGTTCCTACTCCCGTCTGACCGAGTGAGCGTTGCCTTTGGGAGGGAAGCTCATGCCCTGCAACGCTTCTCGGTTTTTAAGGGGCTCCCGGAGCATTGTGCCGCCGCCACAACCACCCTCTGAAACGCTCTGCTAGGAAAGAGAGGGAGGAAGGCGGCGGGCGGGTGAAGAAGGAGACGACGCGTCTCAGGCGCGCAAAGGTTGCCTGCTGACCCGCTTCTTGGCGGCAGGGACAGGTAAGTGGCCTGGGAGGGATGGAGCGACGCCGGGGGGGAGGGGGTAAGAAGGATCCTTGTGTGCCTTCGCAGTAAGGGGGGGAAGGATCAGGGAGGGGGCTGGGGAAGAAGAGGAGATCGGATTTCTACGCCGCCCTTCACTGGGGGTCTCAGCGCGGCTTACAGTCCCCTTCCCCTCCCCACAAGAGACACCCTGTGAAGCAGGAGGGGCTGAGGGACCTCTTTGAAGAACCGAGAGAACTTGTGACCAGCCCAAGGTCACACCAGCAGCTGCATGTGGAGGAGTGGGGGATCGAACCCGGTTCTCCCAGATTAGTCTGTGCTCCTCAATACTACACCAAACTGGCTGTCACAACACCAAAAGCTGCATGCGGAGGAGTGGGGAATCGAACCCGGTTCTCCCAGATTAGTCTGTGCTCTGCAATACTACACCAAACCGGCAGTCGCAACACCAAACCAGGGGCTGGGGGGGACGGGACAGAATCTGGTAGTGAACTGGATCGTTTTTTCTGCAAACGTGCAGAGCGTTTTTGTTTCCCTCTCTGCATTCCTATTCTTCGGGGCTAACAAACATGTGGCTGCCGCTACTGTGTAGATTGTGCATTGCTGCTGTTCTCAGTTATAGTCCAGCCATATTATGGGGTCCCAAGGCAAATTTCAAGACTATTTGTATGGTCCCCCCATCTTGCATTCTTCTATTCCCCATCTTGAGTGTGTGTGGGGGGGGGGGGGTATCACAATGGGAGGGTCAGAATCTCCGGAAGAAGAAAGGGAATTCTAGGTGGAGGAAATGGAGCCTCCACTTTCAGTGGCAGTGTATCTCTGAATTCCAGTTTGGTGGGCATAGATGCTAAGGGGATGACTGCGGCCCTCTCAGCAGTTTCCTTGAGAAATCCTGCTTAACCCCTGTGGAAATAGAGTGCTGGGTTTGGTGGGTGTTTACTTATTATATTTGTGTAAACTTAAAGAGGAGTCCATGGTCAATGATCTGAGCTTGCTTCCATAATTTATCTCAAAACATTAGTCTGCCATTTAAGGAGGCTTGAGGCAGAGTATAATACCAGTATCCACATTTTTCCCCCAGGGGAACTGATCTCTTTGAACTGGAGATCCAGTGTCCAGTAGCACCTTAAAGACTTAACAATTTGCAACAGGGAATGAGCTCATCCCTTGCCACAGATTTTGTTAAGTCTTTACGGTGCTGCTGGACCCTTGCTCTTTTCTACCGCTGCGGACAGACTGACACGGCTACCCATCCTGATCTATCTTCCAGTGATCAGTTGTAATTCTGGGAGATCTCCAGGCTGCACCTGGGGGTTGGCAAGCCTAGCTTTTGTCTGTTTCAAGGGCATTCATGGCTTTCCTCCTCTAGGAGGCGGTCTCTGGCAGCCCTAAGGCCAAAAGTCAAGGATATACCCACCCACCCCCGTTTCACCCAAATCAGTTTAACCTACCACACAGGGTTGTTGTGAGGATAAAATGGGCTAGTAGAGGAGAATATTATGAACCGCTTTGGCTTACCATTGGGGGAAACCTGAGGTATAACTGAATGAGAGAGCCATTGTGGCGTGGTGGTTAAAGTGCTGGAGACACGGGTTGGGATCTTCACTCTGCCATGGAAGCGCACTGAGTGACCAAGGGGCCTGTCACCAGTGTTCCCTCTAAGCTGAGTTAGTGTGAGCTAGCTCACAGTTTTTTAGCCTCCAGCTCACACATTTTCGTCTTAGCTCAGGAAGGATGGTTCCAGAGCAAAGTAATTTATGCAGTAGCCAAATTGCCTGCTCACTACTTTAATGCCAGTAGCCCACAAAGTAGAATTTTTGCTTCCAAGACTCCACAGCTTAGAGGGAACATTGCCTGTCACACGCCCTCCAGTAAACCTGCAGCACAGGGTTGTTGTGAGGGGAAAATGGAGAAGGGGAAAATGTTGCAGGCCATCTTGGGTCCCAAGGGGGAGAAAAGTAAGGTATAAATGGAGTAAATAAAAATGAACATTTAAACTGTTAAGACACATCAAAGCCAAAAGTGATTCTCTCCCATCCTTCACCCTCACCTGGCAAATGCAGACTAGCTTGAAATGAGTTTAAAAATCCATCCGGACTCAAGGGACTATCTGGATCAGCAGCAGCGAAGTGGGCAGAAACTCCCCACCAACCAAGGAGGAGCCCCCACTACACAGACAACACCTGGGAGTGTGGGGATTTATGCCTGGTAATGTGGGGATTCAAATCTGGGTCTCCATCAAGAGTACAGAGATATATCGTTTAACAAACCTGGAAATAAGAAATATAGCTGGGAACAATTTTTCCCATAACAGAACACTGAAACTTATCTCTGTGTGTGCATTGGTGGTTCAGTGGTAGAATTCTTGCCTGCCGTGTGGGAAGCCCGGGTTCAATTCCTGGCCACTACAACTGACAATTTTTTTACACTGCAATTCATAATTCCCTGTGATAGCCAAAGTGTTGTTATTATAAAAATTACATACTAACAGTCTATGTTCCCTCTAAGGTGTGGAGTCTTGTGAGCAAAAATCCTACTTTGTGAGCTACTGGCATTAAAGTTATGAGTGAGCGATTTGGCTACTGCATAAATTAGTTTGCTCTGGAGCCATCCTTCCTGAGCTAAGACAAAAATGTGTGAGCTGGAGGCTAAAAAACTGTGAGCTAGCTCACACTAACGTAGCTTAGAGGGAACACTGCTAACAGTAATGCCTGAAAGGAGAAAGCAAGCCAGAGGCAAGCATGCATTTGCAGCAATGCAAGCAAAATGCTCACATATTGTATATCTGCTTGAAAACAAGCAGGCAAAAACACAGTTGTTTTGTATGTGCCGAAGCACACCGCATTTTGAAACACGAAGAAACATCCATATCACAAAAACACTGGAGATGCCGGGGATTGAACCCGGGACCTCACACATGCGAAGCGCGCGCTCTACCACTGAGCTACATCCCCCCAGCTGTCAGTGCTGGCTCGGTGAAGTGTATGCATTCCACGCAGAAAAACCTTTAACCCTTAAGAACTGCTGTTGCACTGTCCTGTTTCCGCACAAAAAGGCAAGAAAACAAGTCCGGACATTTGGCTGTAAAAAGCATGTTAGAAGGAAAGACAAAAGGATGCTGCCTGAACATTCCTTTACTGTAGAATTAGTTCTGCAAAGCTCCTCCTCCTTTCCTCCTCTGACAATCTGATTGGCTCTCTGGAGGATTAACCCCTTCAGTTCTGTGTACAGAAAACTAGAGGCATTTTCCACTCCAGCCGCTCTTTAGGAAACAGACTGTCATCTCTGCAGGTAGTACAAAAAGGACTGCTACTAAAAGTGGGTTGGGGGGACAAGAATTTAATGGGGGGAGCAGTAGCTATGTTTCCATCTGTTGCAGCCCCAAGAAATACGTTTGAGCTTTACCACAAAGAAACTACGGAGAAATGAGTTATTTGTTCCAACCATAAATCATAGCAAAGTAAAATGAATTTCCAAATCATATCAAGAACAATGCATTACATGAAACAAGCACAAACTTAAAGTGTCAGCTTTCAGCCACAAACACCTTTCCAGCACCTGTGTGCTAATGACTTTTCCCCATTCCACATACCCAAACAGCAAGTGAGCCTAGCATTCACATCTTAGTCCCTCATCTAAAAACAGACCAGATAATGAGAAAGACCCTCCTCCGTTTCCCCTCCACAAATACAGTGTCCAAAGTACTTTATTTGCTGTGCTTTTTTAGCGTGGATCCAACCTTGCTAGCAGGCATCACTACAAAACACAAGGGGGAAGTAGAAGAAGAGATTGGATTTATACCCCGCCCTTCACTACCCAAAGGAGTCTCAGAGTGGCTTACAAACTCCTTTCCCTTCCCCTCCCCACAACAGACACCCTGTGAGGTAGGTGGGGCTGAGAGAGCTCTGACAGAAACTGCTCTTTCCCAAGAACAGTTGTGCCAGAACTATGGCTTGCCCAAGGTCATCCAACGTGCCAGTGGAGGAGTTGGGAATCAAACCCGGTTCTCCCAGATTAGAGTCCGCGTACTTAACCACGACCAGGGCTTTTTTTGTAGAAAAAGCCCAGCAGGAACTCATTAGCATAATAGGCCACACCCAACAGCAGAAACTCATTAACTTATTAGGCCACACCCCTGACAGTGCAGCTCATTAGCATATTAGGTCACACCCCATGCTTTCCCTTGATTTGCCTGGGCGCCCCAGGCTGCAGGGAGCCCAGGCAAGCCGGCCCTTGGACAGGCTGGGGGAGGCACGGGGGGGGGTTTAGAATAGTGGGCGTGGCCAACCCTGAAGCCAGCCGGAACTCCATTCCTGTGCGTTCCTGCCCAAAAATAGCCCTGACCACGACACCAAACAGGCTTACTGCAGAAAGATGATTGCTTTTAAGAGGAACAGCTAGGGATGTCACCCTCCAGGTGGGACCTGGAGATCCCCTGGAATTACAGCTCCTCTCCAGACTACAGAGATCAGTTCCCCTGGAGAAAATAGATGCTTTGGAGGATGGACTCCATGGAATTGTACCCCACTGAGGTTCCTGTCCTCTCCAGGCTCCATCCCAAAATCTACAGGTGTTTACCAACCTGGATTTGGCAACACTATCTCCCCATCCCCTGCCGGTGGCCACGGGGGGACCTGGCAACCCTAAACAGCATTCAAAATCGGAGGTGTGTATACTATCGCAGGAGCAGGGACACTTCTAATGAAAGGGGGCGGGGAAAAACCCTTATAGATGCAAGTAGTTTCTACAGAAGAGAGAACATATCTGGAAAAGGGCTCCTTGAATCTACATGGAGAACAGCAGACATACAGCTCAGCCCAGAAAGATGTGACAGTAAGCTTCTTAAAGCACAAATACCAAAATGTGCAGAGGCAAGGACAAAGGGAACTCTGCATCTTGTTGTCTGCATCACACAACCTCTCAACATGCAGGGATTCAGTAACAGTGATGGAACTAGCAAAGGAGGTGGGGGAGTGAGAGAGGTAGTTGCATTTATTTACCACCACCCATTTTCAGCTGCGGTGGCTCAAGCGGTTAAGACGCTGAACTGCAGGCTGTGGAAGGTCGGTAGTTCAGCAGTCCGAGACCCGAATGTGCCACATGACGGAGTGAGCTCCCGTCTCTGGCCCCAGCTCCTGCCAACCTAGCAGCTCGAAAGCAAGAAATTGCAAGTCGATAAATAGGTACCACTTCGGTGGGAAGGTTCCATGCGCCTTGGTGTTTAGTCATGCCAGCCACATGACACGGAAACATCTTCGGACAGCGCTGGCTCTTCGGCTTTGAAACGGAGATGAGCACCGCAACCCTAGAGTCGGATTCGACTGGATTTCGAGCAAGGGAACCTTTATCTTTACTATTTTCAGTTTAATTCACTTTTGGTGTAGTGGTTAGGAGCGTGGACTGTAATCTGCGAGAACCTTGTTTGAGTCCCCACTGGGTCAGTCGTGGCTCTCTTGGAGCTGTTCTCCCAGGAGTAGTTCTCCAGAGAGGTTTCTCAGCCCCAGCTACCTCACAAGCAGTGTTCTCTCTAAGCTGAGTTAGCATGAGCTAGCTCACCGTTTTTTAGCCTCCGGCTCACACATTTTTGTCCTATAGCTCAGGAAGGATGGCTCCAGAGCAAACTAATTTATGCAGTAGCCAAATCGCTTGCTCACAACTTTAATGCCAGGAGCTCACAAAGTAGAATTTTATGCTCACAGGACTCCACAGCTTAGAGGGAATATTGCTCACAAGGTGTCTGTTGTGGGGAGAGGAAGGGAAAGGAGGTTGTGAGCCACTCTGAGACTCCTTTGGGTAGTGAAGGGCAGGGTATAAATCCAGTCTCCTCCTCCTCCTCTTCCTCCTCCTTCTAAAAATGGGATCTTCCCCCTTAACACAGGAGTATGTCCTTGACATCGAAGTCGGTGATTCACAACAAGGTGCCTGTTGGCTCTCTTCCTGGTGCTTGTCAAGGCTACTAAAGAGGTGAGTGGGGCCATATCTCAGCAGGCCTTCTGATTGGCTGGCTTCAAATCCTGCCTTAGGACCTTGGGATAGTCTTCAAAGGCAGCCCCATGTAAAGTGTACTGTAGTAATCATCCCTATACTGAGGTCCTGGTTGGAAAACGATTTTAGCAAAAAATTATTTAAAAATTCAGTGACCCTCTTAAATAGTAGCAGGGAGTGACACCAAGGGGTGGTACTCGGAGGAGAAAGGGGCATGGTGGTCACCAACAGAGTGACCATCTTTTGAACCTGAAACTCCATGCTGTTTCTCCAGGTGAGACAATCTCAGCACCATGGTTATGAAACCTGAACACCACTGAAGTCTCTAGAAGTCAGGTCCTTGCACTGAGGTCCTGGTTGGGAAGTAGTT
This sequence comes from Gekko japonicus, assembly GCF_001447785.1. Lineage (NCBI taxonomy): Eukaryota > Metazoa > Chordata > Lepidosauria > Squamata > Gekkonidae > Gekko > Gekko japonicus. The sequence continues at coordinate 16,522 of NW_015173132.1, forward strand.
TTTACTGCTATCTGTTGCAGATAGATAGATAGATAGATAGATAGATAGATAGATAGATAGATAGATAGATAGATAGATAGATAGATAGATAGATAGATAGATATGCAGGAACAGTGATCAAGGGAGAGAAAGCGATGAGACGGAAGCCATGTTACCATTTAAATTCTGGTCTATGCTGAAATTATCACGGTCTGAGAGGTCTGCTCCCATTGTTCTTCTTTCAGTCTATCCAACTCATTTTGCAGTGCCTGCAGGGATATTTATACTTCAACTCTTATTCTCCAGTGTACAGTGACAGGTAAAGGTAAAGGTTTCCCTCGCTCAAAAGCCAGTCGAATCCGACTCTAGGGTTGCAGTGCTCATCTCCGTTTCAAAGCCGAAGAGCCAGCGCTGTCCAAAGACGTTTCCGTGGTCATGTGGCCGGCATGACTAAACACCAAGGCGCACGGAACGCTGTTACCGTCCCACCGAAGTGGTACCTATTTATCTACTTGCAATTTCTTGCTTTTGAACAGTGACAGGTACCCATTTACAAAACAGTGTGATTCTCTCTTTAACAGCTTTTTTCTCAGTACGCAACGGCCTCATCAGCTGCTGTGGTCCAGCTCCATCAGCTATTCCATCTGCACTGCTACACAGCATAGGGGGGAGAGGTTGTAGGCTATGAGGATCCCCAATCTTGGGATGCGGATGGCCACGCAGCCCACTTTCAGCCCAGAATAAATGCAAGGATCGAGCCTCATGGTGAGAACTGGAATGACGGGCGGGGGGAGGAAGCTACTGCCTGTATTCAGGGAAAGGAGGGTAGCCATTTTGGTCTGAAGCAACAGAACCAGCGGAATCTGAGGAATGTGGCCTGATTTTGTAAGATTACATTGTACTTGAGCGGTTACTCATGAAAGCTCGTACCCTGCCACAATTTTTTTTTTAGTCTTTAGGGTGCTTGTGGACTCTTGCTCTTTTTCTACACACACACACATGTAAGAGGGCACGGAAATACCCCCGTTATATGACTTCCATGATCTGGTGGTGGGGAAATGGGCTCTCATGTTGCAGCCAGTTTATGACAACCCTGTACACTTTATGACAACCCTGTACACATAGAGAGCCAGTTTGGTGTCGTGGTTAAGTGCGCGGACTCTAATCTGGGAGCACCGGGTTTGATTCCCCACTCCTCCACTCGCACCTGGCTGGATGACCTTGGGCAAGCCATAGTTCTGACAAGAGCTGTCCTTGACAAAGAGCCGTTTCTGTCAAGAGCTCTCTCAGCCCCACCTACCTCACAGGGTGTCTGTTGTGGGGAGGGGAAGGGGAAGGAGTTTGTCAGCCGCTCTGAGACTCCCTTGGGTAGTGAAGGGCGGAGTATAAATCCAATCTTCTTCTTCATCATCCAAGTACTGACCAGGGCTGGCCCTGCTTAGCTTCTCTGGTCTGAAGAGATCGAGCTGTACCCTGCCACCTTCCCTCTGAACTTCTCAGTTAAGCCACTGTTGTTTAGCATTGAATCAGCCATGACGCCAAACATTCTAGCCTTGGTATTATACGTACAATCCCTACTCTGCCTTTTACTTGACAGCAGTGTTTTGCATTTGTTTGCAAACAGCACAAATGAAATATTGCCGTGCGTAACGGATGGCAGCCGACAAGCCCCAGTGTGATGGATCCGCATCGACCCACAACTTTGAAAGTAAGAAAAGAGCATATGAAGCAGTTTCAAGGTGTTAAACATTAGAAATTCCCACCCCCCCCATGAGTTATGTGCCAACCTTGCTACAGTACCACTTGTAATCCCATCTGTCACAGATGATCCAGCCACAAATGAGTATTCTTTTAAAAACCCAGCACTGAGCAAAGCATTTGTGTTTTAGTGAAAATGGTTTCCATATGACGCAGAACTTTATCCCTCTGTCAGCGCTGCACTTCAGAGCAAGAGATGCCAAGCAAATGCTGGTTGCCTCAGTAGTAACAGTGAAGGTTTGTTCCCAGTACGAAACCAGTGTAGCTTCCCATAAGGGACTCCTGCTAGCCCAGTGGGGCATTTGTGCCCTATCACAAACTACTTTTGACACACACACACACACCCAGTTAGCCATGTAGCACTTGGTAAAGCTAGTCCACATGAACACACCCACGGAGCTGCCTTATACTGAATAAGAACATAAGAGACGCCAATGTTGGATCAGGCCAAAGGCCCATCCAGTCTAACACTCTGTATCACACAGTGGCCAGAAATACCAGGTGCCATCAGGAGGTCCACCAGTGGGGCCAGGACATTAGAAGCCCTCCCACTGTTGACCCCCCCCCAAGCACCAAGATGACAGAGCATCACTTGCCCCAGAGTCCCTATCTCTTGTGGCTAATAGCCACTGATGGACCTCTGCTCCATATGCTTATCTAATTCCCTTTTGAAGCCGTCCACGCTTGTAGCCGCCACCACTTCCTGTGGCAATGAATTCCATGAGTTAATCACTCTTTGGGTGAAGAAGGACTTCCTCTTATCCGTTCTAACCCGACCGCTCAGAATCAGACCCTCGGTCCATCAAGGTCGGTATCGGCAACTCAGGTTAGGTAGCAGCTCTCCAGGGTGTCAGGTAGAGGTCTTTCACATCACCTACTTACTACCCAATTGGTGGGGGGGGGTTGTATTTTTGCATTTGTGTGTGTGTGCCCATGCCTGGAAGTTATGGTGACCTCTGGAGACTCCTGGGGCACAGGACATATGGGGTGCAGTCAGACAGCGTGCTGGGAGTGGGTTAAACTGCTCCGGTTCTACCCGGATTCTATTGGATCTGGATAATCGCGATCACACTTACCGCCCTTATCCCGCCTCACCGCGCAGTCACGTCGCTTCCCAGTATCTACACTACTAATACGCGAGAGCATGTGTTGGTGGGGTTTTTTTTAAAAAAAATCTCAGTTTGCGCACGCGCGCAGTCGCCCCTCCGTAGAAGGGGGGAAACGATCATGGCGCATGCGCAGAACCACCAGGGCGAATCAGTCTAACCCCTCCAACAAAAGACTCACCTTTAAATGTTTGACCCGAAAATGGCCTCCGTGAGATCCCGAAA
>NW_015173132.1:20462-29037 GCF_001447785.1 Gekko japonicus
TCAAGCAACTTTCGAGCGGGGAGGGAGTTTAAACCGGAAGTGGCTCGACACCGGAGGAGCGATCACACGGGGGAAATGCGGCTTTAGGAGAGCTGAGAAAACAGCAGTTTGGGACCTGGTAACAAAATACTCCGGGTTAAAGTGGTTTTGAGCCAGAAACCAACGGCTGGGGACGGGAGGCAGATGTTGACTGTGTGATCGTGCAGATAAAATCTGTTACTGAAGCGTGCCGAAAGGGCTTCAAACGGCGCATCTGAGCGCACCCTTAGAGAAGCGGCTTGATAGCCTGTCTCTGGCCTCCAGGCCCTGGTAATCTCTGGAGGTCTCCCATCCAAATACTTGCCAGGGTTGGCCCTACTTAGCTTCTGAGATCTGACAAAATCAGCTGCCTGGGCTATCCGGTTTGGGGGGGGGGTGGATTTTTGTAAGGCCTATTGCTATTTTATATTCTCTCTGAAAGCCGCTGTGCCACACTACCAGTGGCTAGCAATCACGAGAATCTTCTCGTGAGCCGAACTGCCTGTGTGTTGGTGGCGATCTAAATTTCCTTGAGACTTTTTAGCCACACCATAGATGAGGCAACTCGAATCTCCTGTCAGCTTGGCGACCTGAAACATCTGAAAGAGCTATTTCTGTGGAACTTGCAGCATAAGTGGTAGGATGACAAACGGTTAATAAAATCCTTCCTTCCCACCACTATAGTTTGTTGCACAGTGATCCAGTGTTAAGCAAGTAAAAATACAACTTTGTCTAATCTCGGCCTCGATTGCCTCTGAAAGCACGTCATCCACCCTCTCGTCAACCGGTTAGTTTTTATTTTTATTTATTTATTTATTCTTAAATTTATATCCCGCCCTCCCCGCCATGGCGGGCTCAGGGCAGCTAACAACATGAATATAAATATACATTTAAAATTCCAATATAACATTAAAATGTTTAAATATAAAACCATAGGTGCTCAAGCACCTAACGCAATTTCAAGATGGCGACTTCCTGTTATTGCGGAGTGGCTTCTGGTGCTAAATTTAGTTGGAGGGGGAGCTCCCATCCCATCCTGGGAGCCGAGGACCCCTGGTGGGCTGCAGAGTTATCACACAGGGCCCACAATTCCATCCAGCTTGGGCAGATTTCCACCCTCCCCCTCTGCTTGCCTCTGTGGCAACCATGCCCCTTCCCCAAATCTGTGTCAGTCTGGCTGCTGGCTGGGTTTAATCTACCTGCTACTTGCCACAGTTTAGCCACACCCCTCCAGAAGCCCCCCATCCCGTTTGGTGTAGTGGTTAGGAGCACAGACTCTTAATCTGGGAGAACCGGGTTTGAATCCCCACTCCCCCGTCTGCAGCTGGTGTGACCTTGGGCCAGTCACAAATTCTCTCAGAGCTGTTCTCTCACAAGCAGTTCTCGAGAGAGCTCTCTCAGCCCCACCTCCCTCACAGGGTGTCTGTTGTGGGGAGAGGAAGGGAAAGGAGTTTGTAAGCCGCTCTGAGACTCCTTCGAGTAGTGAAGGGCAGGGTATGAATCCAATCTCTTCTTCATCATCCATTGTGGACCATCCTCAGCCAGAGGACCCCCAAGTGTGCACCAGTCAGGGCTGCTAGCCTACTCCTACGGAGAACCACTCCCCGTGAGAGGCGTGGGTGGGACATGCTGTCTCCCATCCCCCACCTTCTATCTCCAGTGACAGCTAGAAGTGCCCATGTCTTGAATGGAGGCACGGGCCATGGCCCTTGAAGAAGCTGCTCTCTGATGGCTTGCTTCCTCGTGGGCTGCGGTTGCTAACTCTGGGTGAGGAAATCCCTGGAAACTTGGGAGTGGAGCCTGAGGAGGAGAAAGGCAGGGACCCTCAGCAGGGTATACCGCCACGGAGCCCACCCTCCGAAGCAGCCATTCTTCTCCAAGGGAGCTGATCCAAGGGAAGACGTAATTCTGAGAGACCTCCAGGCTCCACCAGGAGTCTGGCAACCATATTGTGGGCTCATCCGTTGGCTTCCCTAGCTCCTCCCACATCTCCAGCCGCCTGGGAAGTCCCAGGGTCCATCAGGGAGCAGGAGTTCCACCGTGACATGGCATCTCCTTTTCAACCACCCCAGGGTCGCCCTAGACAATTCGTGTATCTGAAAAGTGAGCTCTGACTCTAAGCAAGCAGATGCTAGCGTAATTTCCGTGACTTGGCTCAGTCGCTCCCGGACTTCTCTTTTCTTTGGCCACCTTGGTTAGCAACCACAACATGATCAGCTGTGGAAAACGCCTGCAACTCAACACACATGCTGAGATCTGGTGGCGTATTCTGGAAACGAGGTCCCTCTTCCTCCAACTCAAGAGGACCACCGTTAAGGCCATGAGAGGGCAGCCCTCCTTCCCGTGATCATGGCCTGGATCCAACACAATTGAGAATTCTCTCCACAAGGAACATTTCGAATGGCACTTTAATCATTATAGGCTAGATTTCGATACCCATGAGCTTCTTTGACAGCCAACTTACCACTGAAAAGCAGGGTCAAACCCAAAATAACTAAGCGTCCACTGTCCGTTCTGTCATGGATTGAAAGCTCACTGGGCGTCCAAGTGAATTCCCATGAGTACAGGCTAACTGTCTTAGCGAAGGGGGCTCTTCTTGGCCAGAGGTGTCAAACTCATAAATGTCACTTTGTCACTGGGGAATGCACAAAAGCCCCAATAAATGTATTTAATCGTATGCAAGAGTAGGGTTTTTTCCCCCAAGGGATAACATAAAAGGGGGAGTGTAATGTATTCAATAAGCTGCCATTGAATGCATAATGTGTGATGAAAACATCTAATTGAAATGCTATGTTAAGCTTCGTCCAAGATCCAATCACATTGCTAGCCCAGGAAGCACCTAACCAATCACTATCAACAAGCTCCCTGAGCGGGAATGTCCGTGATTGGTCCTTATGTATGCAACCTTATTGGTTGGTAAATGTACAGTAGGTGTGGCTACATTAGCCGGGAGAGTTTAAAACCAGAACAGCTGCAATGTAAAAGCTGTTCTGGCTATCAGATGTTGATCCGTGTTGGAGTTGTGTTCGAGTTGTGGAATAAAGCTGAATCTTTGCTGAATCACTCTTCCACTACTTTGTTAAGCGAGCGACTTAATAGGGAGTACCTTACAGTTCCATACATACCGGTTGCTTGCGGGCTGGGCCAAGAGCCCTGGGTGGGCCGGTTCCAGCCCCCGGGCTTTATGTTTGACACCCCTGTTCTAGGCAGCTACCACAGGAACATCACACTGTACAAACATAATTAAGCTTTCTTGTACTCTGTCAAGTCTTTCATGTCTACTGTCTACCTTTCAACCAGACTTCCAGTCTCTAAAACCTTCTAAACACCAGGCACCCCATTAAAATAACTCAGTATAATAATTGAGCAAACATACTTTCTGACAACTGAATACATATGTCTTGCCCATGTGTATTTTTCAGATGTATGTTAATTCTGATTACTGAATTCATAGCAGCTTTCCGTCGTCATGTAGTTCCGCTATCAACTAATACCAACAATACAACTATCATGTGGAGGTCTGGGGGGGAAATGCTAAAAAGGTACCTTCATGCTCAAAAAAAGGGGGGGGTTGGGAACAGTGTTCCCTCTAAGCTGAGTTACTGTGAGCTAGCTCACTGTTTTTTAGTCTCTAGCTCCCACATTTTTGTCTTCGCTCAGGAAGGATGAGCTCCAGAGCAAACTAATTTATGCAGCAGCCAAATCACTCGCTCACAACTTTAATGCCGGTAGCTCGCAAAGTAGAATTGTTGCTCACAAGACTCCACAGCTTAGAGGGAGCATTGGTTGGGAACTAGGGAATATTACCTTCTGTCTTAGAAAGAACAAGCAGGGGACCTACAGGGACTTTGGAGGGCATCTATTTTCCCCCTATATCCCCCTTCTGTTTCTTCTTTTCCTCTCCCCTTTTCCAGCTTTCTACCCACCAACTGTGGAGCTGCGGTGGCTCAAGTGGTTAAGACGCTGAACTGCAGGCTGTGGAAGGTCAGTAGTTCCGCAGTTCAAGACCCGGGTGCCGCATGACAGAGTGAGCTCCCGTCTCTAGTTCCAGCTCCTGCCAACCTAGCAGTTCGAAAGCAAGAAATTGCAAGTAGATCAATAGGTACCACTTCGGTGGGAAGGTAACAGGGTTCCGTGCGCCTTGGTGTTTAGTCATGCCGGCCACATGACCACGGAAACGTCTTCAGACAGCGCTGGCTCTTCGGCTTGGAAATGGAGATGAGCACCGCAACCCTAGAGTCGGACTCGACTGGCTTTCGAGCAAGGGAACCTTTGCCTTTTACCCACCAACCAGCCTACCTTTGGCTGCCCCCCCCCCCATCTTCAGTTTTCCCTTCCCTCCCTTCCACAGCCCCTCCCCAGGAAAAATCTGGTTAAGTAGTGACCATCAGGCCAGAGTCCTCTTTTATCATAGGACATGAAGGCGGCAGATTCTTTTCCAGAGCTGTCCCAGCACCCCAGTCCACTCCTGCTCTTCCTTCCTTTGCATTACAGAAACGAAGGCTTGGGAGGCTCAGCAGCATTGTAGTTGCCTAGCGACCTCCAACATGGCCACTGAAAGCTCAGTTAGTGTATTTTTTTCCTTAAATCGGTGGATGTTTTATTATTTGGGGGGAGTTTTGGTCCCATTTTTTTCCTTTGTGTCTTTAAGAATTTCCAATTTTTCTGAAACCTGTGATTTTCTTTATTTGTAGAGAAATGTCCTGTTTCTTGCTCCATTTTGCATATAAACAATCATATAATCCAGTTTGGAATTAGAAATATGATATTAATGAAAGTGGTTGGGAGACTTGGCAACATTCTTCAAATATCTAGAACGTTATATTAAAGCCAGTAACAAAAAACACAGGTTTATGGATGTTGCAGACTGAGCCCCTTTGGGATGGCAAGGGACACAATATTCTGCTTGACATGAAAAAGTCAGATGCAAATCTGGTCCCTCCTTGGATCTTTCGAGTCAGCTAAAATCTATACCAAGAGAAGAATACACTCATCTTACTTGATGTACAAGAGTAAACAGTTCCTTGTAAGACAGAACATTTATTTAGGCCAAGTTTTCTTACATTTTTATTCAAGAACAGAAGGCAAAAACACAGGTGTTTTTTTTTAAATACAGAAAGTTCCCTAAATGTTTGTCAAGTTTAAATTTATCATTCGCAAGTTCCTTTCCTCTGTTATTGCCCACAACTTTACTACAAGTGCTACAAAAATGGCAGACTTTGTCTAGTCGGTACTAAAGTAGGCCTTACAATATCTTTGTGAAGAACAACACTTGTATAGGCACATTGTGGTAGCGGAAATAGGAATACATTTGAATGGTGCATCTTTTAGTATAGAATCATAGAATGTTAGAGTTGGAAGGGACCTTGCAGGTCATCTAGTCCAACCCCCTGCACTCTGCAGGAGCATAGCTGAAAGATAGCCCTACAACATACCCGAAAGGTGGTCGCCCAGCCTCCGCTTGAAAACTTCCAGCGAAGGAGCATCCACCACCTCCCAAGCCAGACTGTTCCACTGCTAAACCACTCTTACACTAGTAGTTGAAACGGAATGACCCAAAGAGGTATTCCTATCACAATACCAAGATCAGTAGGAACTTTCATTTACTTAAACTGCAAACAATTATTTAACATTCTTAATTCTTCCCAGGAACCTGAAGAGAAATTCTCAGGAAGTCAGTGGAACATGCCACTAAGAGAAAAATGCCTGAGCACGTAGATCAAGGAATCAGGCACTAGAAAATACAATAGCAATTTAGGTTTTCAAAGCCAGTGGATCTATTCTATGATCTATGAGTTGTTAATAGCTATTCATTGATCCTGTTTTTACAAACTAGAAAGCTAATTCAAAATGTTTGTCTTCCCAGACTAGACTTTATCCTTTTGGCCAACATTTGATGTTTGGCATTCTAATGAGATGCTGCTCCGTTGTCATTCATAAATACAAAATTTTATTGGCACGTCATTAGTTTAGAACGACAATGCTTTTCAATACCACAACACACTGAGGACATACCGAGTTATTCAGATCTGGAACTACTGGCTTAACCACAGCTAGACTATACAGTGCAGTTTTAATAAAAGATATACCCCTCCAAAAAAAAACTGTTCACGAGTTCATTCAGACAAAAAGAAAAGAGCCTTTAGCACAGCATATTAGATGGGAATAAATGCAATGGACAAAAGTGTATTTTAACAAACCCCTCTCCCCTATGTATATTGATAGATACACATATATATTCCTTAACACAAGGAAAAAGTCGTATCCTAAAAATGAAGATAATTCGTCTAGGACAACAGCGATTTCTTTTATATCTTTCAAATATATCTTTTTTAAGAGTCCAATTACTACATAATTTATACTTAAGAAGGAAACCAATTGTGACAGTTGCCAATTCAGCCATTAAAAACTGCACTGAGAGCAGTGCCTTAGTACAGAAAGAATATTAAATTAAAAAGACATAATAAATAAGAGAGACGTTTTGGAAACTCCTCATCTGTAGGTTCAAAAACGTAGTCCATCAAATTCTGCTGCCGCACAACCCCTAGGCGTTTCAGCGAGGCACGTGCTGACCTACATATGTAACCACCACTGAAAGGGGGCTGTGCAGCACCAGAACTTGTTGAATTCCACTCTCCATCATTTTAAGATGCAACAGTAACAATTCTTTTTCAATAGAAGAAGGGGAAAACAACGCTGCTTAAGAAAGCTTTATAAATGTATGTCTAATTATTTTTAAAAATCTCTTTTTAAAAAAGCTAGCAAAGCACCATATACTAGAAGAGATTCTGTTGATATCAAGGACTATTACAACATTTATGTTCAGAATAAGTAAAGTATGCATTTAATTTCTTACATCCTAGGTTTGGGAGTGCTGTGTTTCCCCAGCCAAATGTACAATATTTATAGCGCTGGGAAAGAGGAGTGAAAAAGGAAACCACTTGTGGGAAGAGCCATTATTTAACCACTCACAGCTGAATCCTACCCAGGTTTGCATATTTGCATATTTACAAATTAGTGTGTAGCTCTGATTCTGGATCAAAGTGCAACGAGGAACCGCCACGTGATTGTAGTGCACGGGAGTACTGGTGCTCCCCCCTCACCCCCACCGTTCTCACTTCAACTCTGGATGAAGCAGCAAGTTAGCAACAGCGGACGTGAGGTCTTGGAGGAGGCAGTTCTGGTGGGATTTCTGGCTCTGGTTGTAGGGACAGGATACTGTTGGACAGTTCGTTCCGTATAACGTCCAAAGGCATCTTAAAATGGGGAAAAAAGAAAGCTCTTTTAAGTATTAGCCACTAGAATGAAAGGCTGTAGAATATGCTAATACAAATGGAGCATAAAGCTGTTTTTATAAGCTGGTCTGAGTCATGTTCCTGGGATCCAAGATCACTGCAGACGGTGACTGCAGCCATGAAATTAAAAGACACCTGCTCCTATGACAAACCAAGACAGCATAATAAAAAGTAGAGGCATCACCCTGCCAACAAAAGTCCGCATGGTCAAAGCAATGGTATTCCCAGTAGTAATATCTAGCTGCGAGAGTTGGACCATAAGGAAGGCCAAGCACCAAAGAATAGATGCTTTCGAATTATGGTGCTGGAGAAGACTCTTGAGAGTCCCTTGGACGGCCAGGAGATCCAATCATTCAATCCTAAAAGAAATCAACCCTGACTGTTCCCTGGAAGGCCAGATACTGAAGCTGAAGCTCAAATACTTTGGCCACCAAATGAGAAGGGAGCACTCCCTGGAGAAGACCCTGATGCTGGGAAAGACTGAAGGTCAAAGAAGACGGGGACGGCAAAGGATGAGATGGTTAGACAGTGCTATTGATGTAACAAACATGAAATTGAGAAAACTCCGGGGACAGGAGGGCCTGGCGTGATGTGGTCTATGGGGTTGCGAAGAGTCGGGCTCAACTGAACAACAACAACTAAGTCTACATCCAAGAAGAGTGTGAAGTTCCATTTCCAATACTTAGCACATAGGAACATAAAATACTTGAAAATGAAGTATGGCACCACTTCATTAATGACCAAAATCCACAGGACTGAAGCAGATACACCTTTCTCTGGATTGTGCCCCTGGTTCTATGGGCTTAAGGCTAAGAGAGAACAAGCCCTGACCTGTATAGCTCAGGCGAGCCTGATCCCGTCAGATCCCGGAACCTAGGTAGGGTCAGCCCTGGCTAGTAGTCTGCACGGAGCACCAGGGTTGTGACATGGAGGCAGACAATGGCCCAACACCTCTGAATGTCTCTTGCCTTGAAAACCCACCGGGCTCGCCCTAAAGGCAGCTATGACTTGGCAGCACTTTCCACCGCCAAGGTAGAACAAACCGAAGCTGAATCCAGACAAGACGCAGGTCACAATGGTCAGGAAGGCTGGCATTCGAAAGGGACTATCTCCATCTATCCTAGGTGGAGTGACACTGGCTTTTTAAGAGCGGATTAAGAGCTTGGGGGTGGCTCAGCTCATGGACCTTGCCTTTCTGTTTGAAAAGCACGCTGCCAGGGCGGCCAAGGGCACCTCCTATCTGCTGCATCTGACTTGCCAAC
>NW_015173132.1:29664-52482 GCF_001447785.1 Gekko japonicus
TGTCTGTTGTGGGGAGGGGAAGGGAAAGGAGTTTGTAAGCCGCTCTAAGACTCCGAGTGAAGGGCGGGGTATAAATCCAATCTCTTCTTCTTCTTCTTCTTCTTCTTCTTCTTCTTCTTCTTCTTCTTCTAAGGTTTTTGAGGGCGTTTAAATGGCAGGCATCTTTTAAAGGGAGGGGGAGAGGGCTTGCTATTTTATCTTCGGTTTTAGCTGGGGATATTTTAACTATTATCGTAAGCCGCCTCGAACCAAGAGGAAAGGCAGGCTATCAATGTTTTAATAAATAAATGCATAATACTGGTTGCATGGGATTTTTGTCATTGTATCTCACAGCAAACAGCGGTTTGCAATTCCTATGGCTCCTCCTATCCGTCCTGAAGCCGGAGTCATTCACAGCTACCGCAGGTAGGTTGTTTCCATGCAAAGTGGGATTTAAAGTACCCTGCTTCAACAACAAAACATATATAACCCATTTGGTCAGAAGAAGTGGAAGTCGTTCAGAAGGCTATATTCACGTAACGGAAGAACCAGAAACAAAAAATTCCATTGTACAGTCGACTCGCATCGTTTGCAGGGCTTCTGTCCCCAGGATCACTGCAAATGGGGAAATCTGGGAGGCGGGGGGAATCTGTCGACTTCAGGGGCAGACGGGGAGGTCAAAGCTGCCCCACAGAAGCCCCTCTATGTCCCCCGCTGGGGGTCTCACACATGGTGCCAAGCTTGACTACAGCACCACAGTAGAGATAATCACCTCATCTGCCCAGCCTGGACAAGTCACATGATGATGCCACAGCCAGTCACCATAGCCAAGTTGCTTGACCCGGAGGCAAAAAGCAGCCAATGTGCAACTCACTCCGTGTGTACATTTCCCTCCTTGTGGAGGCGCAGTGCTGATCAGCCAGGCGTCCTTGCAAAGGAGCCAGCGTGGAGCCACGTCATGTGTTTAGGGCCACCAATTGTGACGAAATGGAACCATGAATTAAGAACGGCAAGGGTCCACTGTAGCAGGCGGTGGCGGCGAGCAACATTGCCTTGAAGCGGCCAAACCTGAAATCTCATCGGCTAGTAGTATATCAAAGCAGTTTACCTTTTTTAGGATGTCATCAACCAGCTTCAGAAATATTTCATCCACGTTAAAATTGTCCTTGGCACTGGCTTCGCAAAATCGCATCCCGGTTATCTGCTGTGCAAACTGACGGGGGGGAAAGAAAAATCAAGAATGACTTTTTTGTTGTTCTGAATTAATGGGAGTCTAATTTGGTCCATAGTTTTTAGTTCCGTGTAAAAATATGTATCGTCTTCAGGTTACGTGCCTTACACATTGTGGACTAAATTAAGCAACAGTTGACTAATAATAGCATTACATGTAAATTGTGTTATTTCACGACCTGTAAAGCCTGGATTTGCCCTGACCTGGATGGCCCAGGCTAGCCCTGTCTCTTCAGATCTTAGAAGTGAGCTCCCGTCTCTAGTCCCAGCTCCTGCCAACCTAGCAGTTCGAAAGCAAGAAATTGCAAGTAGATAAATAGGTACCACTTCGGTGGGAAGGGAACAGCGTTCCGTGCGCCTCGGTGTCTAGTCATGCCAGCCACGTGACCACGGAAACTTCTTCGGACAGCGCTGGCTCTTCGGCTTGGAAACGGAGATGAGCACTGCAACCCTAGAGTCGGATTTGACTGGCTTTCGAGCAAGGGAGACCTTTACCTTTACTTAAAGCCTTGATTTGCCCTGACCTGGATGGCCCAGGCTGGCCTGGTCTCTTCAGATCTCAGAAGCTAAGCAGGGTCAGCCTTGGTTAGTATTGGGATGAGAGACCACCTCTGAACATCTCTTGCCTTGAAAACCCTACAGAGTTAACTAGAAGTCAGCGGTGACTTGCTGGCACTTTTCACCACCAAAGACTTGATTTCATGAGTCTCTGGAGTTATTTATTCCATCATTCAGAGCCTTAAATTTTTACAATAAAACTAGAATGTATTGTGCTGCACTCAAAGTCATTGGCAAAAAGTATTCAAGCTGTCTGTTTATAAACCTGTTCAATGCTGGAACTTCTGAAAGAAGAGAGCATACTTTTTTGCTCCCAACAATGAAGAAGAGGAGAAAGAGGAGGTTGGATTTATACCCTGCCCGTCACTACCCAAAGGAGTCTCAGAGCGGCTTACAAATTCCTTTGCCTTCCCCTCCCCACAAGAGACACCCTGTGATGTAGGTGGGGCTGAAATCTGCCAATGGTTGTGGAACCAAGACCGAAAAACACTCTATCTCCTCTTTCCAGGTTAAAAAGAGCAACACGAAAAAGTACAAGCATCTTAGCTGTGCCCATGCCGTTAGAAAGATGCTTAATTTTACTTTTAGATGCTAGTTCATACATCTGGTGGTCCCCAAACAAGTGCCTCCAAGAGTGGCCAGGCCATCTGGTGTGCCTGCCTCATCCATATTCACATGGAGGTGCTGTTCACATGACCCTCTGCCACCATGCAAGGGCTGTGCCTACAGGACCATGCCAATGCTTTTTAGAGCCATCACAGTGTCTCACAAACAGCAACAGCACAGTCTCTCTCTCGCTAGGAAAGGGCCGTTCACATGAACAGTTCATCAGCACTATCCCAGCTAGAATTCTCTTGTAAGCCAACCTGAGCCTTGTGGAAGGTTGAATGGCAGGGTAACAGAAGCTGGGGTCATAGAGGATAGGTCTTCCCATCCATATGTGTTAGAGAGTTTTAAAATCTGAATGCAATCACTAGGAGGCAACATCAGGGGACGGCCTCGACCCCTATGCCCTGTTGTTGGCCCTCTAGAGGAACTGGTTGGCCACTGTGTGAGACAGGATGCTGGACTAGATGGACCACTGGTCTGATACAGCAGAGCTCTTCTTATGTTCTTATCAGGGAAAGGCCTGGGACTCTGTGCCCTGTTGTGGGCCCTCCAGAGGAACTGGTTGCCCACTGTGCGAGACAGGATGGACCATTGGTCTGATCCAGCAGAGCTGTTCTTATGTTCTTATCAGGGGAAGGCCTTGGCCTCTGTGCCCTGTTGTTGGCCCTCCAGCGGAACTGGTTGCCCACTGTGCGAGACAGGATGCTGGACTAGATGGACCATTGGTCTGATCCAGCAGAGCTGTTCTTATGTTCTTATCAGGGGAAGGCCTTGGCCTCTATGCCCTGTTGTTGGCCCTCCAGAGGAACTGGTTGCCCACTGTGTGAGACAGGATGCTGGACTAGATGCACCATTGGTCTCATCCAGCGGGGCTCTTCTGATATTCTTACCAGGGGAAGGCCTCGGTCTCTATGCCCTGTTGTTGGCCCTCCAGAGGAACTGATTGGCCACTGTGCGAGACAGGATGCTGGACTAGATGGACCATTGGTCTGATCCAGCAGAGCTCTTCTTATGTTGCTGGCACAGGTTAAATTAAACATTGTATAAATCGGTATAAAACATTGAGACATATATCTGGTTTTAAGAAATGTATAGTAACAGTTGACTTCTCCAGAAAAAAAAAAAAGACATTCCGGAGATCACCGTCAATATATTTTTCTATGATTATGTATATTATTATTTTTGTTCACTTTTTTATGATTCTTTAAAGACATATATTAAGCGTCACTTTTTCACGGTTTTTCTTGTTCTCCGTTTTAAGAAATGTATAACATAAACCAATCAGTTTCTAAGGCATGAAAAATTAATGTTAGAATTCAGATCAAAATCAATATATTATATAAACTATACTGAGTTTCTGCGTCCTTCGTGCTTCCGTAAGGCACAACCTCCCCGAATCAATGAACATTAATTTGGTTTTACCTACACTTACTTTTTCTCCCTGTTGCCGACTGATCTCTCTGTCCGCTTCACAATCTAACTTATTCCCAACCAGTAGCAGCTCTGCATCTTCCGAGGCGTACTGGGGTGGGGGCGGGGTGGGTGGGGGAGAAAAACAAAATGGTCCAAATCATAAGATTAGAATGCTAGCCTCTAGAACTTCAGCTTGGTCAACATGAAGAACTTACCCACCCACTGCACTCCTAAATGCTTTAGGGTGCTGAACTAGATACATGGCCATGAATTAATGGCTTGTATCCAATGGTTCGCAAGCAGCACCAAGGTCACTGAACAGGATTCCCCCTCCCCCTTTCCACAAGAAACATAAGCTGAGCAGCAGGAGACCCACCCTCCGCCTTGCTGTCTTGCTAATCCTCTCAGCTACCTGCAGACAGGTAGGACAGGAGACCGCCTGGCCCTTTAGGCCAGGGGTGACAAACATGCGGCCCAGGGGCCGGATCAGGCCCCTGAAGGGCTTTTATCAGGCCCACAGTGGAACTGGCTGTCTTCTGCTACTTCTTCCAGCTCTGCTGCTGCTGCATCATCATAGGTTTGCAGCTTACAGATGCACACCTG
Organism: Gekko japonicus; assembly: GCF_001447785.1. NCBI lineage: Eukaryota > Metazoa > Chordata > Lepidosauria > Squamata > Gekkonidae > Gekko > Gekko japonicus. The sequence continues at coordinate 34,057 of NW_015173132.1, forward strand.
AACAGCATACTCAAGGTTGCAACAGCACAGACATTTTGATGCAATAATTCAGAGCAAGAGGTGTCAGTTACCAGACACTGTTAAATAAACAAAATATTGCAGGAGTGCTAATGTTTTAAGCATGTTTTTATTTTAAGTTAAAAAAAAACCTTTTGTGTTTGTGTCCTTTATAAAGTTTATATCTCCGCTACCTGGCATTACATTTTATGACACACACGGCCCGGCCCGACAAGGCCTCATTTACATCAGATCCGGCCCTCATAACAAATGAGTTCGACACCCCTGCTTTAGGCATTCTAAAAAATGGCATAAAGTACCCGCATAGGGCTTCTGGCTTAGCAGGTGGAAGCCCACAACCCATGGGCTGAGGACCACGACTCTAGCAGTACTGCTCAGAAGCTTGCTTTCATTTGAGATCTGCTGGTTCATGCACCCCTTTATAACAAGTGTCACAATGATGTTTCGAAAGATGACATTAGAATGGAATATGCACCCCTATTTGCGTAGCCAGGCATCCAAAATGCTTTATGTTTCTACTGATGTCACTGAAGACAGTACGGCCAAGTCGGGTAATTAGCAGTGGTTGACCGCTCGCTATTTAGGAACAGGTCGGTGGCCAAATAACATGGCATACACTGATAAGGAAAATGGTTCTTTAAGAAAAATATCAGATTGGAACAGCCAAGCCGAGCCAAGCCACCCAGAGTACCCTGACTCCTGTTCAACATTCCAACTCCGCACGACGTGTCAAGTGGGCACACAGAGGAAATTCTGAAGAAGCTACTATGAAAAAAAAGAAACATGCAGGTGACCAGCCAGATGTCTCTCGTGAGCTGAAACCTGCCAGTGCAGAAAGTGTATGGGTGCGGTGCTGCACTGAACTAAAGCACTATAACCTAAATATGAAGGCACTGCACTGGCTGCCAATAGCATACCGGATCCGTTTCAAGGTGCTGGTTTTGACCTTTAAAGCCCTACATGGTCAGGAACCTGCCGACTTGAGGGACCGCCTTTTCCCCATATGTGCCCCAAAGAGCGCTGATGTCAGGAACACAGAACCACCTGACTCTTCCTGGCCCGAGAGACGTCAAGTTGGCCGCTACCAGGGCCAGGGCCTTTTCAGCGGCGGCTCCATGCTGGTGGAATGAGCTCCCGGATAACATCAGGGTCCTGTGGGACCTTCTACAGTTCTGCAGGGCCTGCAAAACGGAGCTCTTCCACCAGGCCTTCGACTAGGAGCCGCCGCTGATGAATGGGCCACTGGCGAATATACCGCCGGAATACATCTCAGCCCGCACGAGACACCGGTTGGTTAATGCCTCTGTCTGTATACTGTACGCCGCCATCATCATCACTACCATCACTAGCCCTGTTAATTGTTTAGGTAGTTGTATTATTAAATAGTGTATTTTAATGTATTTATTGTTTTAGTGTTATAATGTTGTTAGCCGCCTTGAGCCAGTCCTGTGGCAAGGCGGGATATAAATTGAAATAATAAATAAATAAATGATAGCTACTTTAGAGGTCACACTCAAGGTGCAAAAAGATGAGAAGGTTGCCTCCGTATACACACAGTCACCATAGGCGTCCTGCATGTGTGGCTGAGACAGCATGTGTTGTTTTGGATCCCTATGCAGATGTGCAATTTCCCATTTCCTGTGTGCAGTGTTCCCTCTAAGCTGAGTTAGTGTGAGCTAGCTCACAGTTTTTTAGCCTCCGGCTCACTCATTTTTGTCTTAGCTCAGGAAGGAGGGCTCCAGAGCAAACTAATTTATGCAGTAGCCAAATCACTCGCTCACAACTTCAATGCTAGTAGCTCACAAAGTAGATTTTTTGTTCACAGGACTCCACAGCTTACAGGGAGCATTGCCCATGTGTCTCATGCATTCACGCCACCTGATCCTACTGACTGTAGCCCAGAGCATCCATTGATGCAATCTTTCAGTTCCCCGTTAACATTATTTTCAGCCAACCTATTTACATTATGTAGCACAAGGGGACAACATCCCATCTCACAGCGCGGGAATTTCTCTGGCAGCCAATCCACCAACTCCCCCCCCCATGAAACATAGTATGTTCCATTAATTGACACAACAGCTGCAGGATAGGTTTCATTGCTGGAAAGAGTCCCCACCCCTCGTGAGAGCAGGAAAACAGAAGCCTGGATATCACCTATGCTTCTGGGTCCTGTTAAAGCATGGCCACACGCATGGTTTCTGCAGGCTGACATTCAACTGGTAGAGATTTCACAGTGCCAGTCCAGCCTGCAACAGGCTGTTTTAGGCTGGGAGTGTGAAATGTCATTATCAGGGCTTTTTTTGTGGAAAAAGCCCAGCAGGAACTCATTAGCATAATTGGCCACACCCAACAGCAGAAACTTATTAGCATATTAGGCCACACCCCTGACAGCACAGCTCATTGGCATTATAGGCCACACCCCCATGTTACCAGACGTGTGGTCATCCAGCCACACCCACCTTTTGCTTCTTATTCTGCTTACCTTGTTTGTTGTCAAAACCCAGGGCTTTTTTGTAGCAGGAACTCCTTTGCATGTTAGGCCACACACCCCTAATGTAGCCAATCCTAATAAGTTTCTGCTCTTGGGTGTGGCCTATTATGCTAACGAGTTCCTGCTGGGTGTGGCCAACTTGGGAGCCAGCCGGAACTCCGTTCCTGTGCGTTCCTGCCCAAAAATAGCCCTGGTTATCACTGGAACATAAAAGACGCAACAGCAGGCAAAAATATATTCCCTCCTTAAATGGGTACAGAGGGAAACATCTTCACCCAGCAAGCCTTTCACAGGAGTGAAGCCCATGCAAATTATGAAGATACCTGGTGGCCACACATCTCAGCACACAAACCTTTTTTTTAAAAAAAAAAAGACCAGGGGGAAAAGATACCACCCCTCGCCTGCAGTCACGAAACAGCATCCAGAACTAAAGATTCCATCTGGGCAATCTATTTAACGTCTGTGATTGGGAAGTCAATAGCAGCACCTAAGTAGTAGGCCGCATGGCTGAAACCTCCCTAATTTTACATGTATAACATAAGGATCAAGTGATTGGACCTCGATGGTCCAATCTAGCCCGATCTTGGAAGCTAAGCAGGGCCAGTCCTAGTTGGCACTCGGAAGGGAGACTACCAAGGAAGACTCTGCAGACGAGGGCAATGGCAAACCACATCTGCTTCTCAACTGCCTTGAATGCTCCCTGCTGGGGTCACCATAAGGCGGCTATAACTTGACAGCACTTGACGCGCACATGATACCTGGGCCCTGACCTATATAACCCAAGCTAGCCCAACCCCGTCAAATCGTGAAGCGAAGCAGGGTCGGGTCTGGCTAGTAATTGGATGGGCGACCACCAGTGTTCCCTCTAAGCTGAGTTAGTGTGAGCTAGCTCACAGTTCTCTAGCCTCCGGACTCACACATTTTTGTCTCAGCTCAGGAAGGAGGGCTCCACAGCAAACTAATTTATGCAGTAGCCAAATCGTTTGCTCACAACTTTAAAGCCAGTAGCTCACAAAGTAGAAGTTTTGCTCACAAGACTCCACAGCTTAGAGGGAACATTTGGCAACCACTAAGGAAGTCCAGGGTCACTAGGCAGAGGCGGGCAATAGCAAACCAGCTCTGAAAATCTCTTGTCTTGAAATTCCTGTGGGGTTGCCATTAGTCTGCTATGAACTGACGCACAAAATGATACCCAGAGATAGAGTCACATCCGACTGAGCCCTCAGTGCCTGCAGAAGGGGCCACATCGCGGTCTCCAGGTCTATGCTGCCACAATGCAATTTGCCATTACACCCAGGGCACGTATCAAAATCAACGCCGCTGATTTTCAGAGACAGCGAAGCTTACCTTATCGATCATTTTCATCCACTTCGGCAAATCATCGAACGTCTCCTTCTTTGTGATATCGTACACCAATATAATTCCCTTGGCACTTCTGTAATAAGCTGAGGTAATGCTGTTGAATCTCTCCTGACCTGCTGTGTCCCTAAGAAGCAGCAGCACAGGTTGGCACAAGTACTTTTTTTTTCCAGTTTACAAAGCATCACACATTTCTACAGGAAGAAAGTCCATTTGTTAAATGAGTATCTTTCCATAGTTAACTAGCCCATGTAACAGTTGTGCATGGTGTCCGTCTGAAGCAAGTAGATGAAGTCATGGGGTGGGATGTAAAAAAACAAAAAGTCTATGTGCACGAAAGACAGCAATGCTTCCTTCTCCGCTGCATACATTTTTAGCAATTGTATTAAAGTACCAGCTTGTCATCCAGGGACACAACCTCTTATTAGGAACACGTTAGGGGGAGGTATTTGTGAATTTTCTGCATTGTGCAGAGGGTTGGACTAGATGACCCTGGTGGTCCCTTCCAACTCTATGATTCTATTATTTCCACCCAAAAGGATCTAAGAAAAAGTCAGAACCCATTGTTTGGATCAAGGCAGGAGACAATGCTGGAAGTAATATTTGCTGTGATTGTCAGAGACCACGACGTCTATAATTAATGTGAACCTGCTGATCAAATCACACATAACAAAATACCTGTGGATTATTTAAATTCTTTTATTATTTATGCTGGAAGTAATATTTGCTGGAATATATGCTGGAAGTAATATTTGCTGGAATATATGCTGGAAGTAATATTTGCTGGAATATATGCTGGAAGTAATATTTGCTGGAATATATGCTGGAAGTAATATTTGCTGTGATTGTCAGAGACCACGTCTTCTATAATTAATGTGAACCTGCTGATCAAATCACACATAACAAAGTACCTGTGGATTATTTATGAATGCGTTTATCATCATGTCGTTCACCACCCTGAACCGTGTGTATTCGGTGGTAGGGCAGTCTATAAATTGAAACTATAAACAAACGAACTGTCACAATACAATGAAGCTCTGCATTACAAGCCATACACACACTATGCTATAAATCTTGCCATGTTAGGTGCTTCGCTGTACTGCATAAGCAGCAGGAAAGGTAAACAGAACAACTCGGAACAAGAGGTTCCCATTGAGGTATGGCAGCCAGTAAATATTACTTCCATTTTTTACATGCTCTTGATGACACAAGATCGCAAACAGGACTTGACTAGACCAGTTCCATTTGCTCACAGGGCTTCCCTGTGAACACATCGAAGAACAGACATCTTTAATTTTTTTTTTTTAACGGACCTGCTAGTAGAGAAAAGTTTCAAAAATGTTATATTCCTGTAAAAGGTACCCTACGGAATACACAAGCAACAGTCATTTTCGCCTAGCCACACCATGCATAGATAAAAGCTTTCTGTTCACAACTCTATCCTGAATTCCTCTTGGGGGGGGGGGAGACTGAAAAGACTCCACAAGTCCTTGCATTTTCTGCTGACAGCGCTACAACATATAAGCTACTGATAACTCTTCCACAAGAACTCCCTGGATGCAAGTCAACCTTGCATATGGAAAGTGAGAGTTCTTTCGCTAAATAACACACTTTAAATCCACTTTCGATGCACTTTTCAACTGGATTTTACGAGGTGAAATGGCAAAATCCACTTGCAGACGGTCGCTGAAGTGGACTGAAACTGCGTTATTTAGCATGTGTGAAAGTGCCCCTTTGGCTACTTCAAGTCCGAAGGGTAAAGTCCTTCTCAGAGCCCCACTCGCCAAAAGGAATGCAGCTTGGACTGATGCTCTGCCCACTGCAAAGGCCATCCCGGGGTCTCAGAGGAGCCTCAGGAACAGTGCTGGTTTGACATGGGGCTCCGCGGGGGAAGGAGACTGGCAAAGACAGACCCAGTCCCTCCTGTGCCAGGGGAAGTGTCTTGCCAATAATGGAAATGGGAGGTTCGGATCCAGCCCAGCTTGTTAATTTGCCCACTTCGAGGGACATTTGGGCACAATTCCTGCAATTCCCTCCTAGCATTCTGAAGAGTTACAGCTCTGGGAGGGCTGTACCACAAAATTTACCTGAAGTTGGAACCTCCGGGGACGCCTGTTTGCCGCTACCCAATGCGCACGCCAGACAAGAGCAAAAACTTTTCCTTCTTAAGAAAATCTCGTATGTAAAAGCTAGCCCTCCACTTTTATCTTAAAACAACACCCACATTTCTATCACACTGGGAGCTCAGGAACCACTGAAGTGGGGACCTGACACACAGTCCTGACGGACATGACACAGCTCTGCATAGGAAGGCACAAGGATGCCTCCCCCTCCCTCAACCCCACCCTTCACTGCCCGAAGGAGTCTCGGAGCAGCTTACAATCGCCTTCCCTTCCCCTCCACACAACAGACACCCTGTGAGGTAGGTGGGTCTGAGAGAGCTCTGAGAGAGCTGTGACTGACCCAAGGTCACCCAGCTGGCTGCCTGTGGGGGAGGAGTCCTGCCGCTCTTAACCGCTACACCAGCTCTCATTCCATTTTGGCATTCCATTTCTAGGCAGAAGAACTATGACTATTCCTTTATTACAAGAGCCAGTTTGGTGTAGTGGTTAAGTGCGCGGACTCTAATCTGGGAGAGCCGGGTTTGATTCCCCACTCCTCCACTTGCACCTGCTGGATGACCTTGGGCAAGCCGTAGTTCTGTCAGAGCTGTCCTTGAAAAAGAGCAGGTTCTGCCAGAGCTCTCTCAGCCCCACCTACCTCACAGGGTGTCTGTTGTGGGGAGGGGAAGGGAAAGGAGTTTGTAAGCCGCTCTGAGACTCCCTTGTGTAGTGAAGGGCGGAGTATAAATCCAATCTCCTCCTCTTCTTTACTGAAACATTGTTTTTCGTTGTTGTTGGTTTCGCTTTACAGTTTGAGATTCAAAAACAAAGTACCTGCCCAACAAGCCAAAAAATTTTAAGATCAGTGGGGGACAGTATTTTGTGTGTCTCTTTGTTGCCTTTAAAGTCTAGTCTGTGGCTAAGGGTCATAAAGTGGCTAAGGTGTCTAGTAGCTTAGAAGTGTAATTTATATACATGTAATCAGTGTTCCCTCTAAGCTGAGTTGGTGTGAGCTAGCTCACAGTTTTTTAGCCTCCGGCTCACACATTTTTGTCTTAGCTCAGGAAGGAGGGCTCCAGAGCAAACTATTTTATGCAGCAGCCAAATGGCTCACTCACAACTTTAATGCCAGCAGCTCACAAGGTAGAATTTTTGCTCACAAGTCCCGCGGCTGTGGGGAACCCAGGCAAGCCAGCCCTTGGAGGGGAGGGGGAACGGTTTAAACGGTCTTCCCTTGGCTAGCTCGGGTGCCCCATGGCTGCGGGGAGCCCGGGCAAGCCGGCCCTTGGACAGGCCGGGGAAGGCACAGGAAGACATTCAAATGCCTCCTCGATCCTTCCAGGGCCCCTGTCTCAGAGTCACTCTCCAGGCCTTCTCTCTGTAGCCAGGCACGCAGAGGTTTTGGCTGTAGTGGGTGTGGCCAACTCTGAAGCCAGCCGGAACTCCGTTCCTGTGCGTTCCTGCCCAAAAATAGCCCTGCATGTAATTCTTACAGTATGCAAAGACACTCTCACATTAAATATTCTACCCACTGTATGCTCTGGACAGGAATAGTGCGTCTGTGTACCTACATTTTAAAAAACAACAACAACCAGCTATTTTTATTTCATCTTTAATTTGGATTTATATGGACTGTAAAAAAAAAGGTCTCTCTCTGTCACTCAGTAATCATTAACCTTTTTGTGCACAATTTCCTTGACAAAATATTGAAAGAATGATCAAAAACACTCGAGTTCTTCTAATGGGAATAGGAAACATGCACACCAGCACTAAAATTTCAAGTATGAAGAACATCCCCTGCCGTGCTTGCTGAATACTCAAAACTCCTAGGTAAACCCTGGAGAAGTTAAATGGGAAATTAACGTCTCCAATCCAGCAACCTTTCAGGAGGCTTAAATACGTAGGCATGCTTGGAATGCAAACACAAACATTGGAACTCCAGACTCCATGACAAGCATAAGGTGGCAACAGAAGAGGGAAGGCGGAAAAGGAACACCGTGCAATAATCTAGCTAAAAATGAGAGGCCACTTCAAAGGCAACAGTGTCTGACGTGAGTGAAGAAAAATAAAATGTGTGTGCAATAAAACCCCAGTCTGATGATCTACATGCAGTTTGCACACTGTTTCCCACACAAAGATGGTCTGTATGTGAAAATACCAATGGTATGATATTTTGACAGGGCAATTAGTTTGGTCAGTTGGCTTCTGAGAAAAATACTTCTTTGCCTTTCCAAATGATTCCCTGGGTACTGCCAAACAGCTTGGAAATTTTCAAAAACGCAAGTTAACCAGGTTTGTTTCTGTAGGAACTAGGATGTGAGCAGCAGCTCTTGCCAAATTGTCAGCATGGATTCCCTTGCAACTTCTGCATAATCACAACGGCTGAAATTAGCTCTCAGAAAATCTATGCAATAACTGACAGATTGAAAGCAGTTCAATAATTCCAGGAGGGCTTGGGGAAGAGTTGGTTGTGACTATTTACTTTGTACTGAAATGAAATAGACAAAACATTTTAAATAAACTTCAGGAGAAAAATCTCCAGCTATGTTTGTTCACTAGCGAACAACAGTACACTTTAATTCATAGTAGCACAAATTACAAAAGATCTCTGAAATGATCTTGAATAGATGATTTCACGTTCGTATTTCTATATGAGTCCAGATGCACACCTGAAGATCTCCACGACAGGGGCGGTCCCATTCATTCCAACGGAGAGAGAAGAATCACTTGTATACATCGCTCTGCTTCCTCCACTAATATGAACAGGGCTGCCCTTGCATACCAGAGTACATCAGAGTGTAGGAGGAACTCCTGACTGGGGCGAACGCCCCACATCTAAGCTTGTTTGCAGACCGAGAACGTACAAGCTCTTTCTTGATGAACTTCATTCACAATACAGTTTTAAACTTCCAGCTGAACAAGCAACACGGACGTTCAATATCCTTCTGAAAGTTTTAAAACTCTACACAGGTGCCATTATGAAGAAGAAACAGTTTCAAGGAAGGCCTTCGTGTGCCCAGTTTCATGCACCTAAACCAATGGGGGTGACTTAACTGACCAGCAAGTCATGGTTGCCTTTTTAACTGCTGGGTTTTGTGAGCATTAGGTTTCAACGCATCATGACAAATCATTTTACATCCAAAGACATTGGCACATTGAAAAAAATCTACATTACCTCGTATCAGCTTCAGTGGGCCCTGGCTAACCATCACTCTGGCTCAAGTACCAACCCTGTGGCCACAGGATTCCAGATGGGGACACAGATGTGGAATGAAGTCATGCCAGTAACTTTCAAGTATTAGGTAACGGATGACACGAAAGATGCAACAGCAATTAACTCAGATGGAAGCAAGACAAACACATGGTGCGACAAACAGAGTTGATGGTGACCTGCCAAGAGGAGTTAGTAGACTGAATTCACCGCATCTATGCAAAAGTTAAGTTTAATCAGAGCACTCCAGTGGTGTCATTCAAACCAACACCAAACTTTGCTCTTTACCCCTAAAGGCAGTTAAGTATATCTAGCAGTTAGCTCTAACGCCCATTATGCATGAAAACTATATTAATGCACTGCAGTACAGCCAATAGAGGGTTAGAATTGTGTTAACACAGCCAATTTGTAGCTCTCACAACAGCAACTGGCATCAAGCTTCTGCTACAGCAAGATTAGAATCCCAAAAAAGGTTTATGAACTATTGTTGTCCATAAAACAATATGTGGTCCTCCTATTTTCATGTGCGTGTTATTTTTCCACACTACATTAACAACGTATAAAGCAGTACAAATTGCTGTTTTCATGATTTTCATGGGTGTCAGCATCAAATATTTAAGCAGGGGCTTCTCCAAACCTTAACACTTTTTGACTTTACAGTTTCATGCTGATTTTAAAATGTGCTACAATGTGGTGTGTGGAAGGAGAATCATTTACTGTATAGACAGCTAATGGTCAGATTGGCCTACATACCTTTCTTAACTGTCATGTTAGAAAAATATTTTATTGTGATTTGTACCAGTGTTCACAAACAATCTAAACTTCTATCCTTTCAGAAAGAAGAGTACTTCTTTTCAGTGCTGCTGCTAGAGCTCTGAAGTCATTAAAATACAGAAACTACGTCACTTGGCTGGTCATTTCCCATGTAACCACGTACCTAAAAATTAGTTGCCTATTTCTAGAGATGCATGAGGGAAGGGAAACAGCAAGTGGGTAAGAACTAAATCAGTTTATAACAATCACGGAGATTAGACAAAAATATTGAAACCATGCTAGAACACCACAAAAATTTTTTTTAATCTGCGGGTTGCATTTGTTTTTTACTTACCAGATTTGTAATCTAATTTTCTTTCCTCTTAGCTCTACCTTTTTGATTTTAAAATCAACACCTATAAATACAGCAAACAAAAGAAGAGTAATAAGCAGCCAAGGAAATAGGGACATGATTTAATTTTCTTGACCTGTTCATATGGAACAACTTAAACAGGGGGAACTCCATGACGTTTTTGAGCCATCATAAAGAATAAGCACTTATCAAAATGCGTACACCTGAAACTGCTTTACACCGAGTCAAACCACTGGTCTGAGCCAGTATTTCCAACAGCACATCTCCAGTCTCAGGCAGAGGTCTTTCACATCACCTACTCCCTGATCTTTTTGGCCAAAGATGCCAGAAACTGAACCGGAGACTCTCTGCATACAATGCCCTACCTCTTGTTGATAATACATTAGAGTCATAAAGCACTGTCATGGAAAATGTTTTGAATAAGCATAAAGATATATATATCTTTTTAATTTAAGTGATTAACAAAAGTGCCTTCAGAGGTTTGATAAGAACTTTCAAACTTAATTTTTTAAAGACAACCCTGCCCACGCTGTCTCCATTTGCATCAGTGTGATCTGAAGTGAGAAGAAAAGGCAAACTCAGAGAAGTCAAGCTTTAGGTCCCCGGACACTTTCTAATCAGTATTAAGCATTTTGTTCAATTAGGAAGTGATTCAAGAAATAATGAAGGGTATAAATCAAATTAAAATAGATAGAGATAAAGAATTGGTGAGGAAATTTATATGGAAGTGGTATAGAACTCCGGCTCAGATAACGTATATGATTAAAGGAATGAATCCAAAGTCTTGGCACTGTGGCCAAGAAGTAGGTCTATATGCCCATATGTGGTGGGAATGCAAAGTGGTTAAGGAATTTTGGCAAAAAATTGTAAGGGTTATCTTTGATTTATTTCAAGTTAATATAGAGATTAATAGGGACTTGCCTATTTCTGGAATATTGGGAAATAGAAAAGTGGAAAGAAATAAACGGGAGTTATATAAAATTATGGTTTTAGCCGGGATGGCTGTAATAGCATTGGGATGGAGGGATAGGCACAAATGGACAATGGAAAAATGGAATAATTATGTCTTTGGAACGCATACAATCAGATATATTTGCACAGATAATTACTGAAGAGACATGGGAGGAGAAATGTCAAAAGATTATGAATAAATGGGTAGGATATAAGGAATGGGTGGAAAGGGGAGAAGCCAATCCAAATATCCAAATACGAATGAAGAATCTGTGCACATGGTTAAAAATATGAAGATACTATAAGGAGGGAGGGGGGAGGGGGTAAAATGATTGTACAATGATTTAATGTAAGATTATGTATATAAGCTTCAATAATTAAAAAAAAGCATTTTGTTCAATTATGGTTAGTCACCTATAATCATCTTGAGGAAGGGTCTACAACGGCTTCTATGGAGCGTAGCTTCTTTTGAAGCATATATAAAAACGCTTCCATTAAAAATGGACATTTTCTGAGCATTTAAAGTACCACAAAATATTAAACATGTTAATATTTCTCATAAAAATATAACTGGGATTAAGTAGAAGTGGAAACAGCCTTTAGCCTTCTATGGAGAAACATGGAGCATTATCTTCCGCTTACTACTAGAGAATATCTGAAAGTAAGAACGACTGACGGGAAACACAATCCGTTGACAACATAAGAACACATCATACACACACAGAGACAATACAGTGGCGTATAAAAGGACGCACAGAAGATTTTGCATCCAAGCGTGCCCCCTAAACACCTGCACACACTTACAGAATCGCTTACCCTTACCCATCTTATGCAACAAACCACTCTTGAAATCAAGGAGAGTTCCAAGATGTCCTCAGCATCCAAAGTCCCACTGGGCGCGCATCAATGTTCCCTCTAAGCTGTAGAGTCTTGTGAGCAAAAATTCTACTTTGTGAGCTACTGGCATTAAAGCTGTGCATGAGTGATTTGGCTACTGCATAAGTTAGTTTGGAGCCATCCTTCCTGAGCTAGGACAAAAATGTGTGAGCCGGAGGCTAAAAAACTGTGAGCTAGCTCACACTCACCCAGCTTTGAGGGAACACTGGTGATCATAAGCCTTGGGCACGCCTGTAGTAACTCTCTGAGTCCTGATAATTTTGTACTGATGTATTTTGATAAACATTGTCTGTGACCCGATCAGATGCTCTGTCATTTGCAAAGCAATGCTTTGGACTGCTTCCGCCCTCTTCTGAAAGGGGGAGAGGAACATCTGCACATGGTACCTATAGATGTGTTCCTTTTAGAGACTGCATGCCAGATTTCTTCCTAGAGCAGGAAGTGGAAAGGAGAAATATGCTGCTTCCAGAATGGTCCACTGCAATGCTCCGTTTCAAAGGGAGTACCCTCCCTCTTCCTGTTCCCCCCCACCAACACCGCACAGGAGAGAGATGGGGGGAAAAGCCAGGTTCAGCACCATCATCATGGGGGCTAGTTTCTGCTTTTTTTAATGTACCTTTTATGTGTTCTTCTGGGACTGAGGAAAACAATGTGGTAGGAGAAGGAATGGGATGCTTAGGTGAATTAATTAAAGGGCAAGGTGGTTATGTGCAAGGCTTAGAGATGTGAAGGCCCGGGAAAAAACCGGAAAAATGCGGGGGGGGGGGGGGCCGGGTTTTTTCCTTTTTTTTCCGGAAGCCTTTTTTGTTTTTTTCTGAAAAATTGGCAAACATTGAGAAAAGAAAAGAAAAAAAATTGATTATGGAACGTTTTATTTTAACATGATGAATAAAATATTTTAAGACAAGGTGTTCAAATATTTTCCAAATCATTTCTAAAATATATATATATGGTATCAGATTGATCTAATTTCTGTGCACTGAGGACAAGCAAGTCCTAGGTTACAAACTAAACTCTCTAATGCAAGAACAAGATGCATTTCCTCCTTTAGGAGGTGCTATTGTCAGAAGACAATAAAAAGGTTTCAGTTTTGTTTTTGCATGTGGGAATTATTTCAAAATTCTGTTTGAAATAACTGTTTGGATACACTATATTTTTAATATGCTAGTTGTGATAATTTCATGCCAAGTAAAAATGTCCATAGTCATATTTTATGTTCCTAAAGTAACAGAATGACTTTCAATCTGGAAAAGAAAAAAGAAGTGCTAATGTAGCAATTTTTTTTCAATTTTTCCGAAAATTTCTGTTTTTTCTGGAAAAAACTGGGGGGGGAAATGGGTTTTTTTCTGAGCTTCAAAATTTCCGGAATTTTACATCCCTAGCAAGGCTGAATTTTAAGAATTATATTTCACAATCTTAGAACCACAAGGCTGAAAAAGGGGGACAGAACTATTTCTATGTATGTGGTTAGGTCAAGAACTGGTCCATCTAGCCCACACATGAACATAGGTGCCACATGAAACCCATGGAGGCATGCCATGACACTCCAGTTTGCAACCATAATGTGTTCCCCACCCTTCCTACATAAGAACATAACATAAGAACATAAGAGACGCCAATGTTGGATCAGGCCAAAGGCCCATCCAGTCCAACACTCTGTCACACAGTGGCCAAAAATACCAGGTGCCATCAGGAGGTCCACCAGTGGGGCCAGGACATTAGAAGCCCTCCCACTGTTGACCCCCCCAAGCACCAAGAAGACAGAGCATCACTTGCCCCAGAGCCCCTATCTATACCTTGTATAGATATACCTATATCCTGTAAGCTGAGAGGCACCAATTCCCCTCAACGGCACCCAAAGCACTCACTCTGGCAACTGCAGCCCCTGAGTTGATTTTCCTAGGAGACCCAGATGTCTTGCAGAAGAAGCCCTCCTCCCACGAGACACGTGGGGCTCCTAGTAGTGCTAGCTGAAGTGCTGGGTGAGCATAGCCCATGGACTCAGCTGAAAGGCTGCCCCTCCTCCCCGGGGTGGGGGGGACTGCACCTGGCAGCTGAGGGCCTTACCCTCAATGGTTGTTGCTTCTCAAATGGGTCTGAAAGACCTCAAGGTTTATTACCTCTCTGCAGCCCATTCCTCACTTGGCCTGGATGGGACATTCCCCACCACCCATCCCCATCTCAGGTGACACAACAGTTAGAGCAGAGAAGGTCCCACTGAAGCCAGGAGGAACACAAGCTGCATAGAAGCACTGAGAGCTCCCTCACGTGCATGGGTCAAAGGCATCTGGGGATCATAAGGTGCAGATCACACCATGCCCAGTTGCACGGAGCTTGTACCTACCCAACCCCAACTTGGACGTGACCCTCATGACATCCAGTCAGCAAAAAAAAAAAAGCCCTCTCAAAGAGAGGTGTTCTGCAGCATCTTCTGAATATCAACATTCACCCCACCTCCTCAGAAAGGCCATTTCAGAGAACCGGAATCAGAACTACGAAAGCTCGTATCTGAAGGACATTATGTGAAGGACCACAGCCCTCCTATCTGAGGTGATGGTATGTAAGAGCTGTTATAGCTGGCTCACTGAAACTTTGCACCAGGAGAGATGGTCCTTCAGATATATGGATTCCAGATTGTGAAGGGCTTTTAAAGTCAAGTGTTCTACAGGTCAGTGTAAACCAGGGATGGCCAAACTGTGGTTCGGGAACCACATGCGACTCTTTCACACATATTCTGTGGCTCCCAGCTGGGAGGCTGGGGAACTGAATGGGAGGCATTCTCAAAGCCCCTCCCCCCTGCTGGCCGGCTTGGAGAAGGTATTTGTCTCTCTAAATCCCTTCTCCAAGCCAAGTCACCCAGCATGGGGGGCATGGAGAACACATTTAAAGTTCATTTCTTTCCACCTCTCCTTCCCCCATCTGTTTTCTTTGTTTCTGTTTCTCTCTCCTTTCTTTCCACCTCTTTCATTCTTTCTCTCTTCCTTCCGTCTTTCCTTCCCCTCCCTCCCCATCTATTTGCTTGTTTCCTTTCCTTTCTTTCTTTTTCTTTCTTTCTTTCTCTTTCTTCCTTCCTCCCCCATCTATTTGCTTTGTTTTCTCTCTCTCTCTTTCTATCTTTCCCCCTTCCTCCCTCCCCATCTTTTTGCTTTTCCACCTTTCTTTTTCTTTTTCTCTTTCTCCCTTCCTTCCCCCTCCCTCCCCCATCTATTTGCTTTCTTTCTCTTTCGCTCTTTCCACCTCTTTCTTTTATTCCACCTCTCTCTCTCTCTCTCTCTCTCTCTCTCTCTCTCTCTCTCTCTCTCTCTGACAAATAAATATCATTAGCAAACCTATAAATATCATTATCAATATCTGTTTTTACTCCTTTTGTTTTTATTTTTGGCAGTCTCATTTAATGTTAATAAAAAGCAAATCTGCCTATTTTCCAGTAAAAACGTATGTTTAATGTTTGTTCATATCTTATGGCTCTCAACCATCTGACATATATTCTGTGTGGCTCTTACATTAAGCACATTTGGCCACCCCGGTGTAAACCAACAGTCTTGGAAGCACTGCCACAGACTTGGAGAGGGGATCCTGTGTAGGCCAGGAAGTGCACAGGCTTCAAAAAATCTTCTAGGTACAATGAAATGCTCCAGCATAGGCTATGAACATCACTGATTAGTAATTGATCTTTTGGGGGGAGGGAGATTAATTTTCAAAATCTAGAGGATATTACCTTAAATAAGGTATTTTTAGAAAGCATGAATGGGGTTGGATGGAATATCTGTATAGTAAATGTTTTGCATATTAGTGAAATCTGAATAGATTTGCATATAAAATCTTTGTTCTGAGAATGTCAAGGTAACCAAAATGTTAACAGAATAGCCAGTATTTGCTGTTCGAACGCAATGTGATCTTTAATGTTTTTCTCTTCCCTCCCTCTTAGAGCAATACCAAAGCAGCACGTAAAAATCAAGTCTGCCCTTCACTCATAGATCAATTGAAACTGGCCGCCATCATTAGCCAGCCAAAGCTTTAGTGATTAAATCAATGAAAGCACATGGCCATAACACTGCTTTTAAATGTCAGTTACACAGCAACTTTTCAAGTGGTGATTATAGGTATGAAAATCATTTTTTTAAAAAAGCCCTGACATAGATCTTTCCCACATTAATCTGTGTTGTCCAAATAAAGTTTAAATATTAGAATCTAAATTACATAACAAACCTGATAAAACTTAAAACTTTACCAAAAATTATTTCGTTGTATGTTATGATCTGAACTAAGTAACTGCGAAGAGGAATACCCTCCTCTGAAAGGAAGAGCGAAGAGTCTACTTGTCACCAAAATCTGGTTAAGTCTCAGTTATTTATCAGCACTTTTGAACTGAATACAAGTTTCTTAGTCATGCATTATCCTAAGTTCCAAGGTGTCGCAGTGGACGGTAAAATCATCACCACGTTCTTCCAGCGATGTCGTCCCAGGGTTTTTGAACTGACAATATTTTAACTGTTGTTGTAACACTTTCCCCCCTGGCCCATACCTGGTGGAACTCTCTGCTCGAGGACATCCACACCCTATGGGATCTGTTACTATTCCACAGGGCTTGCAAGGCAGTGATGCTCCACTGGGCATTTGGTTGTGGACAGCGACAGCCTGACGCACACACACACCCGCCCCCATTCTGCTTCTGTATTTTACTTAACCTTGGGGGGCAAGCAGGTATTAGAAATTAGTTTCCATCTTGGATCGTACTGTTTTATTGTGATTGTCGAATTTTAATACCGTTTTAAGTATTATTGTTGTATTGTTGCATTTTTACTGATGCAAGCCACCCTGAGCCCTGTTTGCAGGAAAGGGCGGCCTAATTCATTTTAAAAAATAAATATATAAATTATAAGCGGCCTTGAACGACAAGGAAAGGCAGGATATAAATGTTTTAATAAATAAAAATAAGCAGCTGTTGAAAATTATTCACTATCATGGGGTTCGGTTGCTTTTGGAAATACGTTCGCATGAGAGCCGTCACACCAATGTGACCACAGATGTTTACAATGACTCTCTTGGACCACAGATGCTTACAGAAGAAAACCTATGGGGTCTTATAGCTTTATTTATTTGCCACACTGCTGAAGAACACTTGATGACCTTCACGTGCCACACAGCTCTTTGGTCCGTCTACTAACGCCAAGGACTGAAGACAGAATCAGAACTGCCTTTTTGCTGCTTCTGATTATCGTTTCAGCTGTTTACAGCTTGACAGCTGTAATAGACACCCATCTATTTATTATACTTTGCTCCACCCGGTAGCTCATTTTTCATTTTATCATCTCGCACATGAACTGCTATTTCTCCACAGCTCAGTCATGCGCCACCTCTTCTCCCCACAGTGCCAATATACACTTAACAAGGGGCCTTTCAATAAACTGAGATAAACCGGCATGTTTCCTGTGAGTATCGCTCGCACGCTCCACTATCTGTCTCTATGCAGCTTAGATTCCAAATGCGAACTGGCAAAGAGCTTGTTGTGATGCCCTGGGTGGAGTGTTTCTCTGACGGGGGAAAGAGGTTAAGATCCTCTCTGAGTTATTTGGGCAGGCATCTGTCTCTCAGGCTCACCAATTTCACTCTGAACTTCCTGGACGTTTATCTAACGAACACAAATTAGGGCCCTTCTTGCTGCGGCCTCTGGTCTTTGAAGTGCTTTGCCTTCCTAGGAGCTAGGAAAATCTCTTTTTTCGCATATTTCAAAATCATTCATTTCAGCATGAGTATGGTTAATTTTGGAGCTGCGGTGGCTCGAGTGTTAAGACGCTGAACTGCAGGCTGTGGAAGGTCAGTAGTTCCGCAGTTCAAGACCCGAGTGTGCCGCATGGCGGAGTGAGCTCTCGTCTCTAGTTCCAGCTCCTGCCAACCTAGCCGTTCGAAAGCAAGAAATTGCAAGTAGATAAATAGGTACCACTTCGGTGGGAAGGTAACAGCGTTCCGTGCGCCTTGGTGTTTAGTCATGCCGGCCACATGACCACGGAAACGTCTTCGGACAGCGCTGGCTCTTCGGCTTTGAAACGGAGATGAGCACCGCAACCCTAGAGTCGGATTCGACTGGCTTAGAACCTTTACCTTTATGGTTAATTTTAGATCCAGGGGGTCTGAAGCAGTAGAACAAATTTAGAGTCCAGTGGCACCTTTAAGACAAACAAGGGTTTATTCAAGGTATGAGCTTTCGTAAGCATGCACGCTTTTTCAAATATTTGAAAAAGTGTGGGTGCACTAGGGTTGCCAAATCAAA
>NW_015173132.1:53812-53931 GCF_001447785.1 Gekko japonicus
GTCTTAACCACTTGAGCCACCACAGCTCCATTTTCTGCTTTAAGAGTCTACAAATGGGAACCCTCAAGGACTTGTGGGAGGCTGTGGGTCTTTCAGGAAAGGGAAAGACCCATAGCCTC
>NW_015173132.1:54179-66226 GCF_001447785.1 Gekko japonicus
CAGAATCCACCCTGCAAAGCAGCATTTTATCCAGGGGAACTGATCTCTGTCATCTGGAGAGCAACTGCATTTCTGTGTGATCTCCAGCCCCCACCTGGACGTTGGCAAGCCAAGCTCCCCGGAGGAAATGGCTGCTTTGGAGGGTGGAGTATGTCATTATACCCCTCTGAGGTCTCTTCCCTCCCCAGACTCCACCCCACAAATCTCTAGGAATTTCCTAACCTGGAGTTGGCAACCCTATCTCCTTCCCATCCAACAGCTCTGCTGTCCTAAGCTTCCCCTTCCCCCCGCAGCTTCTACCTAGGAAAACTGCCCCAGTTGTGTGATGCCAGTTGCTGGGCCAGGCCCACCTGCATGAAACCTCAGGGACTTGTGGGGTGGCATCTCACTTTCCCCTGTATCCCCTCCCCACACTATTTCATCTTTCCCTCCCACACACAACCCCCATATCCTCTCCCTTATCCCTGCCTCATTCTCTCCTCAGCAATTCACCAACTTACCTTTCATCTGCCTCCCATCTTCAGCTATATTTATTACCTACTTTATTTATACCCCACTTTTCTCCACAGCGGGGACCAAAACAGTTTACATTATTCTCTTCTCCTCCTTTTTATCCACACAAGAACCCTGTGAGGTAGGTTAAGCTGAAACTATGAGACTGGTCCAAAATCACCCAGTCAGCTTCCACAGCTAGATGGGAATTAGAACCTGGGTCTCCCAGACCCTGCTCTGAAGCTCTAACGGCTACAACACACTGGCTTTCTTAGGGTGGCTGTAGCAGGCAGCCAGGCCTAGTTGATCCACGAAAGTCCGGTGATATCAATTCACCCACAGGTTGCTTCCAGGCCTAGAAAGATCTGTCTTGCCCGTTCACAGCTCCAGTCACCAGATTTAAGTATCCAAAGTTATCCAGACTTTGCTATTCGAATATAAGATTTTGTTTTGGGCATTCCTCATGTTTTATTTTAAAGAGCAGTCAAATTTTCAGTGGTGAATTAGACATTTTAAGTATGTAAAGAAGTCAAATACTAGAGTCCCAGATCCTGCTTTGTGATAACCAGTCAGTATGTACTCACTTCCGCAATCCCTGCTTCCCGTTTCTAAAATTAGCACACATATGATGGCGAGTAAGACACTATTATAAGCAATGAAGTAGTTTATTATTGCACACAAAAACCACATTCACCACTAACTTGTATGCTATCAGGTCTAATTAATACAATAACATAATAAGATGATCAGCTGTGGCCATAGTGGTTAGTGTCAGACTGAGCTCTTGGGAGACCAGGTTCGAATTCCCAGTCTGTTTACTGGGTGACCTTAAGCCAGTCTCCCTCTCTCAGCCTAAACAGGCATTTCATATTCCACAAGCATTTCCTAACATTATGGGGAATACAACATTCTGTCCAAACAAAGAAATCAAACATCTTCATTTGTCCACAGATGTTCATATTAAAATCAGAAAGACATCACTATAAAGTGCTATGGCATGTTAAAACTTAGAGTGGGTTTTTTTAACCTTCTAAATGATACTTCAGGACACTGGTTTTCAAATTCTTATCAAGGGTTTCCCGAAGAAGTAAGTAATGGCAAAGCTACTATGAGGTCCTCTCCAGTGATACGCAGCACATAGTGGGTGTGTTCTGGGATACATTCTCTTGTTCATACAGCAATGGCGAAAACTAACAAAGCTGGTCAATGCCACGAGCTAAGCATTTACCCTAGAAAAACCCAGTCAAATAGTCTGTAGCCCACAGAGCCTTGGAGTGCCTCAGCAGGCAAGCTGAGACGGGAAGAGTGATAGGCCACTGCAATAATTCTCGATATCATTCCCATTACCACCACGCAAGAGATGATTTCTTGCTTAGATACTACAGGAGCCAATATCTCAGCATCATCCACCCTTGACAAAATTAGTTCAGCCACCCCTCTACACAGTCTCTGTACTCTTCCAACTGGATCTCCTTCTCCTGTTTCACCTTGCACTTTCCTTGATTAGATCCGATTCTATGTTAAACCCACTCTCCCCATCTGGAAGCCATCCTCTCCCACTGAGTGGACTTGCCTCCTCTTTGGACCAGATCTTGCAATGAACTGGGTACTCTTTGTACGACCTCGCTTTTCTGTTGCTTGCCGCTGTAAACACATCTTCTTAATGGAAGTGCGTTTCACGGATATGAGCTTTTACCTGAAGAAAAGAGCAAGAGTCCTGTAGCATCTTAAAGACTTTAAAAAAATTGTAGCGGGGGTGAGCTCATCCCCTGCCACAACTTTTGTTAGTCTTTAAGGGGCTACAGGACTCTTGAACTGGAAAAAAGGGGGAAGGGGAAAACTCAACCCAAGATAACACTGCGAACCAGAAGGGTTAAGCTGACCATGTAAATGATAAAAGTACAAAATGTATTAGGGTGTACACATATTAAAATATATTCGGGTTAAAAAAATTTTTTTTCAAGTATCAGACTAATAAAAGCATATCAAATATTAATACGCATGGTGGGTCAGCACTTTCCAACTGAAGACCAAACGCGTTTCGGCCTCACAGGGCCTTCCTCAGTGGTCACTATCAATGTTCCCTCTAAGCTGAGTTAGTGTGAGCTAGCTCACGGTTTTTGAGCCTCTGGCTCACACATTTTTGTCTTAGCTCAGGAAGGATGGGCTCCAGAGCAAACCAATTTATGCAGCAGCCAAATCACCTGCTCAGAACTTTAATGCCAGTAGCTCACAAAGTAGAATTTTTGCTCACAAGACTCCATAGCTTAGAGGGAACATTGGTCACTATTACAACATATTATAGACACGCATTCAAACATATGTATACAAGATCTTTAGTACACTTATATAAAGACCAGATGTTGTATCCTTATATGTTTGTAATTGTGTTACTGGTATTAATGATACCAACAGAATCCTTACCTTGATGGAGTGACACACATTCAGACATGAAATCTCATTTACCAGAATAAATGGAATGGATATGGCTATACCTGTGGCCCATCATCAATACCAGTAACACAATTACAAACATATAAGGATACAACATCTGGTCTTTATATAAGTGTACTAAAGATCTTGTATACATATGTTTGAATGTGTGTCTATAATATGTTGTAATAGTGACCACTGAGGAAGGCCCTGTGAGGCCGAAACGCGTTTGGGCTACAGGACCTCTTGCTCTTGCACGGCTACCCATCTTCAGCTCTCACCAAAATTTACGCTGAAATAAACCGTGTTTATTTTTAAAGCGCCACCAGGCCCCGGTTTTGTTCTCATCACAGATTAAGTAGGCTATCCCTCCGGAATGACCCCAAATCCCATCCACTCTGGCCACAGAAGTAAAGTAAGAGGTGATTTGGTCCCACCCACCAACTATTCAAAAACAGACTGCGGTTGTTAGGTGGCAGGACCAGATTATCTGCTCATGTCAGAGGGGTGTGCACGTGTCGACAGGTGTGATCTGGAGTTCTGACACCTCTCTAGTAAAGAGGAGAAATGAATATTCCTCTCCTTGACAGAACAGCCGTCAGCTAGGAACAGGAGGATGTTCCACCTGAACTGTAGCTTTACACTTTCAACTAACTGTACCGGGGAGGGGACTGAATGTCCGATGAGTCGTGGGGGTTACGTGCATCTGGGAGACCCGGGTTCAAATCCTGATTCTGTCATGCAGCTTATTTGTGTGTGCCTAACATACCACACAGGGTCATTGTGAGGATAAACGCAGAAGGCAGAGCCTCCTACACCAACCTGAACTCCCGGAACCAGCTTTTCAAAAACCTGGACAGAAAGACTAGGCAGGGCAGCAGCAGCTAGGCAGGTGTGTCACCATTACTCATCCCACTGGGTCTTGTTTTTCAGTGTCCCCGGTTTGCGACACCCACTCCGCAAATAAAACCAGGCCCGAGGGGCATCCACTCAAGGGATCTGGATGAAGGGATCTCTCAACTCGTGAAAGCTCACACTGAAATAAAAGGCTGTCGGTCTCTAAAGGGCTCGGTCAGTCCCCTGCAATTCCGCTGCCGCAGACTAAGGACTCTCCCGTTTCCCAACGGGGCAGCTTAAGGACTCCCAAGCAATGCTCCCTCTGAGCTGTGGAGTCTTGTGAGCGAAAATTCTACTTTTGTGAGCTACTGGCATTAAAGCTGTGAGCGAAGCAGTTTGGCTGCTGCAGAGATTAATTTGCCCTGGAGCAGTGTTCCCTCTAAGGTGAGTTAGTGTGAGCGAGCTCCCAGTTTTTTAACCTCCGGCGCATACATTTTTGTCTTAGCTCAGGAGGGATGGCTCCAAAGCAAACTAGTCTATGCAGGAGCCAAATCGCTCGCTCACAGCTTTAACGCCGCTAGCTCACAAAGCAGAATTTTTGCTCACGAGACTCCACAGCTTAGAGGGAGTGTTGGTCCAGTGGCACCTTTTAGAATTTTCGCTCACAAGACTCCACAGCTCAGAGGGAGCATCGCTCCGGAGCCACATCCTTCCTGAGCGCAGGCAAAAATCTGTGAGCTGAAGAACCGTGAGCCGGCTCACACTCACGCCGCTCAGAAGGGAACACTGTGACACTCCGGGGCAGTGTTCCCTCTAAGCTGAGTTAGTGTGAACTAGCTCACAGTTCTTTAGCCTCCGGCTCACACCTTTTTGTCCTAGCTCAGGAAGGGGGGCTCCAGACAAAAATCTGTGAGCTGGAGGCTCAAGAACCGTGAGCCGGCTCACACTCACGCAGCTCAGAAGGGAAGACTGTGACACTCCGGGGCAGTGTTCCCTCTAAGCTGAGTTAGTGTGAACTAGCTCACAGTTCTTTAGCCTCCGGCTCACACCTTTTTGTCCTAGCTCAGGAAGGGGGGCTCCAGAGCAGTGTTCCCTCTAAGCTGAGTGAGTGTGAGCTGGCTCACAGTTCTTTAGCCTCCGGCTCACACCTTTTTGTCCTAGCTCAGGAAGGGGGGCTCCAGAGCAGTGTTCCCTCTAAGCTGAGTGAGTGTGAGCTGGCTCACAGTTCTTTAGCCTCCGGCTCACACCTTTTTGTCCTAGCTCAGGAAGGGGGGCTCCAGAGCAGTGTTCCCTCTAAGCTGAGTGAGTGTGAGCTGGCTCACAGTTCTTTAGCCTCCGGCTCACACCTTTTTGTCCTAGCTCAGGAAGGGGGGCTCCAGAGCAGTGTTCCCTCTAAGCTGAGTTAGTGTGAACTAGCTCACAGTTCTTTAGCCTCCGGCTCACACCTTTTTGTCCTAGCTCAGGGAGGAGGGCTCCAGAGCCAACTAATTGAGGCAGTGGCCAAATCGCTTCGCTCACAACTATAAAGCCGGTAGCTCACAAAGTAGGATTTTTGCTCACAGGACTCCACAGCTTAGCGGGAACATAGCAGTCCAGCGGGGATGCTTAGGCAGGCGCTCCCGAAAAAGACGCGCGGAGGGGAGGCGTGAAGCCCGAGGAGAGGGAAGCTGCTGCTGCTGCTGCTCCGCCACCGCCGGCCCTCCTCGGCCCCGGCCCCGGCCCGCGTGTGCCGTACCTACGGTGGACTTGCAGGCCTCGCAGAAAGTGTCGTCGGTGAAGCGCTCCATGAGGCTGGTCTTGCCGACGCCCCGCGAGCCGATGATGATCACCTGCAGCTTGAAGTCGGCCGGGCGCGGCGGCTGCTTCCTCCGGCGGGCCTGGGGCCCCGAGAGCGCCGGGGAGCCCCCGGCCGAGCCCAGCCCCGGCCCCCGCCGCTGCAGCAGCCCAGAGCCCGGCTCCAAAAAAGCGCGGGGGCCCCCCCGCCCGCCCCCCCCCCCGCCCCCCGCCGCTGCAGCAGCCCAGAGCCCGGCTCCATCCACACATGCGGCTCGCGCGACCCCCTGCCCGCCGCCGCCACCGCCACCTCGCCCCGGCCGCTCCCGCCTGCCTCGCCCGCCGCCCGGCTCTCCCCTCGCGAGTCCTCGCCCCGGCCTGAGTGAGGAGTCGGGGGACCGGGGCTCCCGTCCGCCAGGCGCCGTCCGGACGACGAGCGAGAGGGCAGAGCAGCCCCGCCAGCGGGGCCCCGCAGCGCCCTCTAAGCCCGGGGAGGACTCCAGGCCCCGCGTCCCTCGCTGGCCTTGGCCTCGCCTCAGCCTGGCCCCGCCAGGGGCGGATTCAGGCTCACAGGCAGGGGTCCCTCTAAGCTGAGTCCGGTGTGAGCCAGCTCACAGTTTTTTTAGCCTCTGGCTCACCCGTTCTTGTCTTCCCTCAGGAAGGGGTGGCTCCAGAGCGAACGAATTTGTGCCGCAGCCAGATCTCTCCCTCACAACTTTCATGCCAGTCGCTCACAAAGTAGGGTTTTTGCTCACAGGGCTCCATAGCTTAGAGCAGTGGTGGCCACCCAGTGCCCCACCCAAAACCCACTTATTTATCGCAAAGTGCCAACACAGCAATTTAACCTGAAGGCTGAGGTTTTACTTTAGAAAAAACAACCCATACACTAACTTAAGATGATCCCAACAAAGTAAGGAAAGCAATCCCAAATGCTTTCGTTTACTTAAAATTATTTGGCAGAGAATTTGACACTTTAATGATGGTCTGGGCCTGGCTGGGGCGATGGCACGCGTGCCCACAGAGAGGGCTCTGAGTGCCACCTCTGGCACCCGTGCCATAGGTTCGCCACCACTGGCTTAGAGGGAGCATTGCTCACTGGTGCCCTAAGCACTGACCAATCTTGGTGCCTCCCCCTTTCCACACACTGACCTAAGCCCCCCCCCTCCTTTCCACACACTGACCCAAATCCGTTTTAGTTGTTGACCCGTCTGACCAGATATACAATGCAGGTTGCAGCAGTACAAAACTCGATTCATATGATAACACGATATACTGTACAAACTAAGCCAAGCTTGGGCTAAAGTTCTTTTCACCCTTTTATTTATTTATTTATTTATTTAATCACATTTCTATACCGCTCCTTCCCAGAGGCTCGGAGCGGTTTACACATATACATTAATCATCTAACTAGGGTCACATATATTTCAGGGGAGATGGGTGCCTTACCAGGCACCTAAGCAGCGTAGGTCTTTTTGTCTGTGGCGGGTCTTGCTGGAACCAGACCAAGCGGTAGTGTCTTTTATCCGGTGGAGGTCTGTTCTCTTCGACTTGGCTCCCCTAGGATGGCCCTCTGTGGCGTGCGGCTGCGCAATGAGTCGCACTGGTCTCTGTCCCGCAGGCTCTGACTGCGCTTACGTCACCACACCTCCACGCCGCCCGGACCACGCCTCCACGAGTTGCCTGCCATTTTTGCCACCCATCCGTCGCCATGTTCTTTTTCTGCCGGCTCACTCGTTGTTCGCCACCGCCGCTGCCCTCCAGTATTGGAGGTAGGATGCCCCCCCCCACTCCTAAGGAGTGGGTACTCATTTTTTCTTAAGGACCAGTAAGGGCTTTCAAGCCGCTGGGTGGGCGCGGCTGGGGCTTTTCCCAACTTTGTGGTGCCCCCTTTGGCTTTGGTGCCCTAAACACGTGCTTATTCTGTTTAATGGTTAATCCGCCTGAAAAGTACTGAGACATTCTAGTGATTTCAGCTCTCATACTTTTATTCAGGTAAGAACAAGACAAGTTCCCCCGGCTCGCAGGCCGGTTTATATGTGCAACAATCTCACACCCAAAACACACCCCCACACTAGTGATAGGCTATTTACAGTGGCCGAGAGTTCCATGGGCTCTTGGCCGGGAGCCTAGCCCTCGGATTGGCGCGGGCTAGGATCTGCTTGGGCCATTGTCTCTGAGAGCGAAGCTCGGGCGCTTCGCATGACCGCGTGGAGAGTTCATCTCGCACGTGGTCGGAGATGGATACATTACACCGCCCCTGGGCGCCCCTTTTCGCCTGTGCTTGGGGAGGGGGGATTGTTGTATTCCTGTCAGCTGCCCTTGAGCCACAAGGATGCAAATGTCTTAATAAGTTAGCAGAAAAGAGAAGAGTCCAGTAGCGCCTTAAAAGACTAACCAAAAGACATGGCGGGGGGGGGAAATTCCGTGAGGCTCTGCTTGCTTCTTCAGCAGTGACTCACGAAAGCTCCTACCCTGCCACGTGTTTTGTTAGCCTTTAAGGTGCCACTGGACTCTTTGTTCTCTTCTACGGCTACAGACAGACTAACACGGCTGCCCGTCTTAATAAGTTAGGGTTAGCCTATCTTGAAAAGCAAAAAAGCGAACATGTTTCCCCACTGACTACTTCAGACCAGTGGTCACGATGACAAATCTCATTTTAAACACCCGTACTACTGAAGCGGAGATCATTGCTACTCACTAGGGCAGGAGTGTTGAACTCAGTTGTTATGAGGGCTGGATCTGGCATAAATGAGACCTCGTTGGGCCGAACCATGTGTGTCATAAAATGTAATGCCAGGTAGCAGAGATATAAACTTTATAAAGGACACAAGCAACAAAGGGGCCTTTTTTAACTTAAAATAAAAACATGCTTAAAACGTCAGCACTCTTGCAATATTTTGTTTATTTAACAGTGTCTGATAAGTGACACCTCTTGCTCTGAATTATTGCATCAAAATGGCTGTGCTGTTGCAATCCTGAGTATGCTGTTCAGGTGTGTACCTGTAAGTTGCAAACCTACGATGATGCAGCAGGGGCAGCAGAACTGGAAGAAGCAGCAGAAGACAGCCAGTTCCACTGCGGTCCTTGTTTGACACCCCTGCTCTAACCACTGCATCACATTGTTTTATTGGGCTGCTCCCAAGAATATTTTTCTCCACTATGATAAAAAAAGAAAAAAGAATCTCCGTATTTCTATACATGAAACTGCCAAGAAGGCACAAGAATAAGGCAATCTCCTCCCCCCCCCCAAAAAAAAATCAGTTGTCAATTCTGTCTACTTCCATACACTGTTCTTCAGCAGTCATGCCAGCTTGCCAGCTCTGGGTTGGGAAATACTTAGAGATTTGGGGGTTGGCGCCTGAGGAGGGCAGAGTTTGGGGCATAATGCCATAGAGTCCAACTTCCAAACTGGCAATTTTTTCCAGGTGAACTGATCGCTGTCACCTGGAGATCAGTTGTAATAGCGGGAGATCTCCAGCTACCACCTGGAGGTTGGCAACCTTATGTCAGCTTCTCCCTCCATGGAATTTCTCATGCAAACCTGGTGAACTGGCCTGAAAGACAGGGCATTTGGGTTATATTTGTAATTATGTTGCCCGATAAACAATGCGTCAAGACAACTGGAGTGGTGCTGTTTTTGTGACAAATCAAAACAACACATGACATCAGGAGGTGAAAACCTGAAGACGGGAACTGACTGAATGTCTGCAGCTATGAAAGGACAGGATGAGAACTTCTGAACTTCCACAATGCCAAGCCAATCATCAGGATGCAGAAATGACTGCAAAGTTAGAAAAGCTCTCACAAGGCAGGTATAAATCAAGCTTTCGTGAGTCAGCAGAAATACTGTGGAGCAATATTAAAGTTGTTGTTGTTCAGTCGCACAGTCGAGTCCGACTCTTTGCGACCCCATGGACCAGCTCCCGCCAGGCCCTCCTGTCTTCCGCCGTCCTCTGAAGTTGGCTCAATTTCATGTTCGTTGCATCTGTGACACTGTCTAACCATCTCATCCTTTGCCGTCCCCGTCTTCTTTGACCTTCAATCTTTCCCAGCATCAGGGTCTTCTCCAGTGAGTGCTCCCTTCTCATTGGGTGGCCAAAGTATTTGAGCTTCAGTTTCATTATCTGGCCTTCCAGGGAACAGTCAGGGTTTATTTCTTTGAGGATTGACTGATTTGATCTCCTTGCAGTCCAAGGGACTCTCAAGAGTCTTCTCCAGCACCATCGTTCAAAAGAATCTATTCTTCGGCGCTCGGCCTTCCTTATAGTCCAATATATTAAAGTTAAGCCAGCATAAATATGAGCTTATGTCTTTTTTAAAAGGTTTATGTTTATGTTTCATCAGTGTAATGTAGTCAAAAAGAACAAATGAAGAGTGTTTACCCGGGAAATCTGTAGTCGCATGGCAATTGTTGGAAGCAGCAGCACTGCATGACGCAGAATAAAGAAACAAAAGAAAGAAGAAGCATATTCGTGGACTCTAATTGGACTAGATTCACTTTTGCACAGTGAACATTGGTGGGGTACTACCTGGAGGTTGGCTACCCTAACTCTGGAGAACTCAGAAGCTTGCACACTGTTTTGTGATATTTTGGTTGGTCAATCCCAATAAAAGTGCAATTGATACGCAGAGCAACACAGCTATTCTCCGCACTCTGTGTACTATCTTCAGTGTGACTGATTAAGACATGTGGATTGTGGCCTTGGGTCTGGCGGGTAAGACGCTAAGATCTTTACATTAGAATAAAGTTTGAGTCCAGTGGCACCTTCAAGACCCACGAAGTCTAATACCCAGAATTAAACTCTGTTGGTCTTAAACATGCCGCTGGACTCGAACTTTGTTCTGTTGCTTCAAACCATCACTATGTTAATATGGACGCAAGAAATGCAAGAACTGCAGGAACTGGCCACTAGAGGGAGCATAGCTAATCTTAGGTATAGAATGTGATAAGCGTGAAAGATCTCCTGCGGGGGACTTCCACAGTACAATTCAGTGAGGATCTCGAAGCCCTTTGCAAGCCAGCCCAAGCAACTGCTATGCAAGCTAAACATTGTATGGCTTGTTGGTGTGACTGTCTTGATACCTGGGACAATACCTGGCAATGCTCTCAAGAGCAGTCCTCGAAAGAACTCTCTCAGCCCCCCCCCACCTCACAGGGTGTCTGTTGTGGGGAGGGGAAGGGAAAGGAGATTGTAAGCTGCTCCGAGACTCCTTTGGGTAGTAAAGGGTGGGGTATAAACCCAATCTCTTCTTCTCCTATAAGGCCACAGAATCTTCATTCCAAAGCAGACGTTTTCTCCAGGGGAAGTGATCTCTGCCATCTGGAGATCAGTTGTAATTCCAGGAGATCTTCAGACCCCACCTGAAAATGACATGAAAACTCTGCATTTTTCCTCCTATTCAAAAATGGTATATCTATATTTTTATTTCTATATCGATGGATAGAGGAAGGATGGATAGAGGAAGGATAGATAGAGGAAGGATAGATAGAGGGGGGGAGAGAGAGAGAGAGAGAGACAGAGAGAGAGAGATGGATGGATGGATGGATGGATGGATGGATGGATGGATGGATGGAGTAACTTCTAGCCTGATAAAAAGTTCTGGTGAGCTCCAAAGCTGGCACAATGTTTTGTGTCATTTTGGTTGGCCCCGGAGGAGGAGGGGCCAACCAACCTGTAAGGTGGGTGGGGCTGAGAGAGCTCTGAGAGAACTGCTCATGAGAGAACAGCTCTGAGAGAACCGTGACTGACCCAAGGTCACCCAGCTGGCTGCAAGGGGAGGAGTGGGGAATCAAACCCAGTTCTCCAGATTAGAGTCTGCCGCTCTTAACCACTACACCAAACTGTCTCTCAGTATTAGATGGATTTTTGTTTTGGTCATGGACTTTATGTGGGCCAATACAACTGGCTACAACCATTTTTCTTTTACTAAGAAGCTCGCCAGTCAAGAGCCCACACCTTTGAAACTACCACTGTCTCTAAACTCCTTTTTTTCCCCTTACAAAGGTATATAACTGATATGCTCTATAAATAATATCATCACACTAATAATAGTTTTAAGATCTTCTTCTGTCTAGATGAAAAGTGATTAGAAACAGACTGCCATATTAAGCAGGGCCACAGATTTAATGTTGTTGTTGTTTTAAATAAGATTCAGGCGGGTAGCTGTGGCCCCGGTCACACGGGCCGGATATCGCGGGGGGGAGGCGTGGCTGTTTGCCCCGGAGCGAACTACTGCGCGGCCACGGGATCACATGTCCCGCCAACGGCCGGTGGTGGGGAGCCCAGGGAGGTGCCGATCAGACGGCGTGGCAAAGAAGCGGCGCTGCTGTGGCAAACAAGGGGTTTTTTTAACCAAAGTATGCGCTTGCACCGTTGGGTGCTTGTGCGCATCCTGCGGAGACTTTTTTTTTAAAAAAAACCTTATTTGCGATGGGACATCGGCGGGCACCGGATGCCACGGGATTCCCCCGGAAACACGATCAGGCGCCCGCCCTTGCCCCGCGGTTTCCG
>NW_015173132.1:67104-68419 GCF_001447785.1 Gekko japonicus
GGGGCGCGGGAGACCAGCAAATGGCGGCTTTTAAAAGCCGCACCAAAAAAGACATGCCGCGGCGGGATCACATAGATTCCCTGAGCCGCCGCGCACTTCCTCCCCGGCACGATCAGATGCTGGGGGGAAGCCACTGAAAGGGGAGTGAGGCAGCTGAACTGCGCATGTGTGCGCATGCGCAGTTCAGCCGGGAGCTGGGATTGCTCCAGACGAAGTGCGCAGAGGCGATCCCACAGCCGCGCTTGATGCGGCATTCCCGGTAAGTCCACCTCTGGGGGTGGTTCTTTTTAACTGCGGGTTTTCGGCTGGAAGGGCCGGATCGGGGACGCGTGTGCACCGTTTCCCAGATCTTGCGGTGAGATCATGCCCGTTTGCTGCGCCCCCGATCCGTCCCTCTCCCGGGCCAAAACCTTCCGTGTGACCGGGGCCTTTGTATGCTAATTTGCTGCTAGTCACAGGTCCTACCAACTGCTTTAATCCAGTCTCAGCTATACTTATCGCCCAGTTACTTATGCATCTTGACTGGTAACTAGCCTTTCCTGGCAACTATACACAGACCAGGCTTGAGGAAGTCTGTTTCAACGTATCTGAAGAAGGGTGCATGCACGCAAAAGCTTATATCCAGAATTAAGCTTTGTGGGTCTTAAAGGTACCCCTGGACTCACTTTGTTTTGTAACAAGGATGGCTAAATCCGGTACAACTATTTAAAGGACTATTGTTGTTCTTAAGAATATTTTGTCCTAGTTCTGGCAAGAACACTTTAAACGAATCTCACACCTCCCATTGTTCTTAATGCTTTCTCCAAGTTACTTGATGTCCATTTCTTCTATCCTTGACCTGGATAGTTCAGGCTAACCTGATCTTGTTAGATCATGGAAGCTAAGCAGGGTCGGCCATGGCTAGTATTTGGACGGAAAAACGCCAAAGAATACCAGTGTCGTGATTTATTTATTTATTTGGATTTATATCCCGCCCTCCCCGAAGGCTCAGGGTGGCTAACAAAGGCATAACGCCAAGTATTAACAATAAAACAATAAAATACTGACTAAAAATAAACTATTAAATAGTTAAACAGAATTCATAAAAACATTTTCGGTCCTCCCCAACTCACTTTCGAATTTTAAAATCAAGATGGTGTTCTCGATGATATGACTACATAACAGTACATATCCCCACTGTTGTCCCCTAGGCACGTCCCACTCCCTCCGATGGTACCCGCACCAGCAATGGCAATGTGCGGAAATAATAGGGCGTTGATGGAACAGTGGCAGCGGCGGCTCCTATTCAAAAGCCTGGCGGAAGAGCTCTGTCTTA
>NW_015173132.1:71396-77200 GCF_001447785.1 Gekko japonicus
AAGATTTTTATTTCAAAAATATTGGACAGACATAAACATGCAAACATAAATGCATAACAGGGAAGTTCATTGTCTCGTTTTTCTTTCGATATAATTATTTGATCTCATTCTGTAGCTAGTAGTTTCACTTCTTACACCTAATAATGTTAATATAGTCTTTTTGCTTGCAAGTATATATGTTCTTTTGTTCTTTTTGCAAGTATATATGTTCTTTTGTTCTTCTTATTTTGATTGTAAGTCTAGGAGTTTTATATGTTATGTTCCTGTATCCTATGCGCCACTGATGATGTGGCCAGGGCCTTCCTCTTTCTCCTGTTAAGTCCCTCCCCCCATCCCCCGCTAGTTGCCAGAAGGGATCTGGCAACCCTGTGGCATTTGCTGTCACAGTCTGCGGTGATCTGGGATCCCAGGAACGTGAAGTCTGTCACTACTTCCACGACTTCCCCTTCTATTTGCCAAGGAGTGATGGGGCCAGATGCCATGATCTTAGTTTTTTTTATGTTGAGCTTCAAGCCCACTTTTGCGCTCTCCTCTTTCACTCTGAGCAAGAGGCTCTTTAGACACCAACGGAATTTTCCTGGGTGCAAGCTTTCTGACTCACAAAAGCTGGTACCCTGGGAAATCTGGTCTTTTAAAGTGCTGCTGGGCTTGCATCTTGTTCCACCCACTGCAGGCATCAGCAGCTTCACGTAACTAGCAACCAATCTGTTTCTTGCTTCTCTTTGACTTTTACATCATTACATTTCACCCAGAGCTACCTGCCTTTCCTGAGCCTTTGACCCTGCTGTTTGTCTTCCCACACTTCCTACACAGTGACGATCCACTCTTTGCAAATGACCAAGCAGGCTCTAGTCCATAAAGCAGCAGACTAAAATCTTGACATTCTTTTAAAGCACCACAACCTGTTTCTTTTATTTCTGTCCGCCACTGGACTGCCATGTCCAGTCCTCTGTAATGGAATTAAAAAAAAACACACACAATAAAAAGGCGACCTAAACAAACTAAAGTTCCAGTCCAGGGGCACCTTTAAGACCAACAAAGTTTTATTCAAAGTATAAGCTTTTGTGTGTACACACACTGCTTCAGATACATTTTTTCAACGCATCTGAAGAAGTGTGCATGCACCCAGAAGCCAGCTTATACCTTGAACTAAAACTTTCCTGGTCTTCCAAGGTGCCACTGGACTCGAACCCTTTTTTCTGCTGCTGTAACACAACTACCCATCTGAGTCCTAAACAAAGTCACGGCTTTCTAGGGCCATTGATTGACCTCAACGGCTTTACAAGGGCATAACTGTGCTTAGGTTCATACTGTGAAAGTTCTGCAATTTTGGACTAATTTAGAAGGAGCCAGAGTGCGGCTCCCTTTATGAAAACCTAGGTTCATAGATCACCCTGCACTGACGTGGAACTAATTAAGCAGCTGCCCCCCCCCAGTTGCTCCCCCAAGGCCACGCCCCCTACCCTATGACCTCATCTCCACCCACCCAATCCCAAAGCGCAATGTGGCTTCTCCGCGTGACTGGCCCTGCCCACTTATTCCCAAACCTCCCCTCCCCTCCCCTCCCCTCCCACTCTCCCCTTTGTCCCCTTTTCTCTTTTCCTCCCCCCCGGGGTTTGTTTGCATGGGCCGCGGAGTGGCAAATCCTGATTGGCGGTGTGCGGGCCGGCCAATCAGCGAGAGGCACCTCAGAGCAGCATTGGCGTTTTTAAAACTCCGCACCCACCCACCCCTTCCCTTGCGCAATCTCATTGAGGCACGGCGAGAGCTGGTGTGCGGGTTGATTGATAAACGCGCAAGCGCTCTGGTTGCGGCCCGGGTTGCTCTTCTACATTGCAAAAATAAATAAATAAATCAGCTGTGAATTTTAAAAAAAACAAAACACCCCACTTTTATTTTTTGCAAGGTTTTTAAGGACTGTGGCTTCTTCTTCTTTTTTGCTTGGGGCTTAAGAGACAGCTCCCGGGAAACAGGATTTGCAGCCGGGCCCCGTCGGAGTGGCCGGACGCGCCAGTCTATCCCTTTCCTTCCCCAGCCAATCAGAGAGGCGGGCTTCCAGAAGGCTCTCCTGCTGGGAAAGAGATCCCTCCGGGAGGCGCGAGGGGAGAGGGGGAGAAGGCGCCGCGGAGGACTCCTGCGAAGATGAGGACGGCGCGCCGAGTCTGCCTGCTGACCCTCCTCCTGGCGCTGGCCCAGCTCGCCCTCCTCGCCCGGGGCCAAGAAGAGGAGCCCGGGGCAGGTGAGTGGGGCGGGGGACGACTCAGGTGTGACTTGGTTGGGGAGGAAGAGGAGGCGAGGGAGGGGCTTCACCTCCCTTGGTACCTGAGAAGACTGGAGGGTCTTGAATGGGGTTGCGGGAACGAAGGGATTTCAGCGTGTTTAGCTGCAGGCAGGATAGGGCAGACTGTGTTCTGCACATCTATGGGCATTCGGTGGGAAGGGAACAGCGTTCCGTGCGCCTTGGTGTTTAGTCACGCCGGCCACGTGACCACGGAAACGTCTTCGGACAGCGCTGGCTCTTCGGCTTGGAAACGGAGATGAGCCCCGCAACCCTAGAGTCGGATTCGACTGGCTTTCGAGCAAGGGAACCTTTACCTTTGGCTATGGGCAGAGCATTGGTGCATTCGTCTGTGCACCTTTTTTATTTTTCACGGTGGGTGCAACCCGTCCTTTCCTGCAGTTGCGTTCTTCAGTTGCCCTAAGGGCCCTCCTTGCGTGGTTGGGTGCCTGGAGTTATCCGTTTTCGAAGCTCACCTGGCCAAGCGGTGTAGACGTGAATCGCAATGCTACCCCTAAGTTGTGGAGTCTTGTGAGCAAAATTTCTACTTTGTGAGCTACTGGCATGAAAGTTGGGAGCGAGTGATTTGGCGCCTGCCTCAATTAGTTTGCTCTGGAGCCCTCCCTTCCTGAGCTCAGACAAAACTGTGTGAGCCAGAGGCTAAAAAAACTGTGAGCTAGCTCACACTAACTCAGCTTAGAGAGAACACTGGCAGCAATGTTCCCTCTAAGCCGTGGAGTCTTGTGAGCTAAAATTCTACTTTGTGAGCTCCTGGCATTGAAGTTGTGAGCGGGCGATTTGGCTACTGCATAAATTAGTTTGCTCTGGAACCCTCCTTCCTGAGCGAAGACAAAAATGCGTGAGCCAGGGGCTAAAAAACTATGAGCTGGGTCACACTAACTCAGCTTAGAGGGAACACTGGCAGTAAGGTGTTTGATGTTGGGCCTACCGTGATCTGCAAGATCTTGGATAAAATCCCGTAGTAAGGCCTGTGGCTGTGCTGTAGGTGTGTCTGGACTCCGAGGACTGCTTGCCCCTCTTCAAAACTTCTATCAAGAGCAAAGGGAATTTTGCTAAGAACCGATGGAACCTCCATAACAATGGCAGTATATCTCCCCCCCCCCCCAAAGAGGGGAAGACTGTGGTTTCCGTTTCCCCAAGGCATCCTGCTAGGCACAGTGGAAATAGAATGCTGGCTATGGAGGATCTTTGGTCAGGAGAGGACAAGGTAGTTCTTATGTTTATATCAACTTGGAGAGGAAACCCTGGTGAGCTGTTTGATCCTGCTCTTATAATTGCTCTCCGGGATCTGAGATAAAATAGCCTTGCATGGCCATTTTATCTAAGATCCTGGCTTGTCACACTCTTTGTACCTGTGCCACCAGTGTGTTTCTTAATAAATGTACATTTTGGAGGTAGCCTTACATTCTGAGCTAAATGGTGCTGATTGTATGACCTTAGGGCTGGCGAATTAGAGCACTGTTTGCAAAATATTCATGCTGTTGATTTTTCCAGACCTTTCTGTGTACACAAGCCGACCACACTCACAGGTGATTTTGGTCGTGATTTGAAGAACTTAGTGCCAAATATCTCATGGCTGACTGTCTTTCACATCTCAAATAGGTGCTAGTTAAAGATTCAGTTGCATTATTTTAGAGGTTGCCTTGAAATTTTGTTTGGCAAGGTGCTGTAATATATATATATATACACACACAGTTTCAGTGGCCCAGTGTGCATAACCCCCCCAAACAGTATTTTTGTAAATAGAATTGTTTACTTCGACATTGAATGTACATCTAAATAAAACCCAAAACATCAAGAGGGAAACAGAAATGCACCTCACTTTGAAATATTGCAGTATAAAATCTACTTAGGTAGTTGTTCTTAGTCTGTTGTGGGTACCTTAAAGCAGGGCTATTTTTGGGCAGGAACGCACAGGAACGGAGTTCCGGCTGGCTCCCAAGTTGGCCACACCCAGCATGAACTCATTAGCATAATAGGCCACACCCAACAGCAGAAACGCATTAGAATTGGCTACAGTAGGGGTGTGTGACCTAACATGCAAAGGAGTTCCTGCTACAAAAAAAGGCCCTGGGTTTTGACCACAAACAAGGTCAACAGAATAAGAAGCAAAAGGTGGGCGTGGCTGGATGACCACACTTCTGGTACATGGGTGTGTGGCCTAATATGCTAATGAGCTGTGCTGTCAGGGCTGTGGCCTAATATGCTAATGAGTTTCTGCTGTTGGGTGTGGCCTATTATGCTAATGAGTTCCTGCTGGGCTTTTTCTACAAAAAAAGACTGGCCAGTTTACTGAAGGCTAAAGGTTGTCATCACAGCTTCATGAATTTTCTTTCCCCCTAAACTTGCATTGAATTCATGATAATTGACATTCATTGAAATCTTAGTAATTGTTAGATCTTTTGATCACCTGACTTGAGGATGGGTGGACTTTGCCGGGGGGGGGGGTGCTGCCAGTCCATTACCATAATACAATCTGTTTATTTAATTTTTTGGAAATAAATTGATTTTTTGACATTACGCTGTGTTGAGGATAGGATTGTGGAGACAAGCCTGTTTTACAGACCTGTCCTGGGCCCAGAGAACTAATGTTTGACTGGCCTTTGATATCCAAAAGCAGCATTGTGATGTTGCACCGATCCTATGTACAGGGTTTGCCCAAGGAAGTTTATGGTGGCATGTGTGTGCATGCAGTTTGACACAAATGAGTTATCTGGGGAGATTCTGTTTACATTCTTGTAACTGTACAGGTTTTAAACACACACAATTAAATCAGCCCAAGACATATAATCAGTTCAGCTCTCAAATGCACCTTGGGATCAAAGCCAGAAATGAAACTGGGAGTTACTTGTACCTGATCTAAAACAAGAATTGTTCTTCCATGAAATAATTCAGGGGTTCTCCTAGTACTCAGTTGCATTCCACTGATGATAGAAGATATGTTATTCTGAGGTTGCTGTTTTGTCCTGGGGTTGTGTATGAACTGTCGTAACAGTTCTGAAAAGCATACCTCTGCCAAAACCTTCTCAACACCAGCAAAAGGCTGCAAGCGCTTAGACGAGGCAAGGTCCTTACAAACTGTCAAATAAATGTCTTTTGGGGCTTACCTGTCTCCCATGATGATTGCAAAGGGGTGGCCATGTTAGTCTATTATAGCACAATCAAACAGCTGCCACTGATCAGTGGAACCTCTGTTCTGACTGGTTTTCATGCGAAGGATGGAGAAATTAGTCAGATGGCATGGTTTGAACAATAAAGGACATTTATCTCAGGCTTAATGTATGTCACCAACTAGTTTCCTGGTCTAGCACTGTTAGATGTTGTAACTCTGCATGCAAGAGGAACTGGGAGGGAAAGGCAGGGGTCATTTCCTGCAGGAGCGCACAGGAGCGGAGCTCCGGCAGTAAAGAGCCCAGGGGGCGGGCACATGCAACAAGCCCCACCCCCTGCTCCCAGCAGCCCTCAGTCAGAGCAAGAAGCAGCCAGGTAAGCTGCAGAGCCCCCC
>NW_015173132.1:77303-83773 GCF_001447785.1 Gekko japonicus
GCAATCCAAAAGAGTCCAGTGGAGCCTAAGCAGTGGGTGTTGCCTTCTGACACACTCCCAGTGATGTCAGGGGGTGTGGCATATGCAAATAAGTTATGCTAATTAGTTATGCTAATGTGTGCCTACACTTCTTTTTCTACAAAATGACCCCTGGGGAAAGGGTTAGTAGAATTCTTTCATTCAGGGACACTCAGCAGTTGACCCCACCCTCTCAGTGGCTAGATGTTGAGCCGCTTTGGCCCTCGCTTGCCTTCTGTTTTCATCTTATACAGGACCTGTCTTCTTCCCTCTCTTACCTGGGCTCGGAGCTGTAGGAAGTTAAGCTTTTTGGAGTTGATCTGTTCATGTTAAGTTAAATGTAAAAGGTAAAGGTTCCCTTGCTCGAAAGCCAGTCGAATCCGACTCTAGGGTTGCGGTGCTCATCTCCGTTTCAAAGCCGAAGAGCCAGCGCTGTCCGAAGACGTTTCCGTGGTCATGTGGCCGGCATGACTAAGCACCAAGGTGCACAGAACGCTGTTACCTTCCCACTGAAGTGGTACCTATTTATCTACTTGCAATTTCTTGCTTTCAAACTGCTAGGTTGGCAGGAGCTGGAACTAGAGACGGGAGCTCACTCCGTCATGCGGCACCCGGGTCTCGAACTGCTGAACTACTGACTTTCCACAGCCTGCAGTTCAGCGTCTTAACCACTTGAGCCACTGCAGCATCCAAGTTAAATGTACCTCCGTGAATATGT
This sequence comes from Gekko japonicus, assembly GCF_001447785.1. Lineage (NCBI taxonomy): Eukaryota > Metazoa > Chordata > Lepidosauria > Squamata > Gekkonidae > Gekko > Gekko japonicus. The sequence continues at coordinate 78,040 of NW_015173132.1, forward strand.
CATGTTCGAGGCACTTCTATTTTTGTAAACATTTCTTTCTCTTGTTACCATTGGAGTGGGATCATCTTTGTAAAAAAAAATTGAGCAGCATTTTCCCCTTAACCGTGAAACGTGGAGGATCAGGGATAATGTGGGAAAGTTTCTGTGCTTCCAAGGCAATTGATTTTTTTTTTACATTTAACCCAATAAGAAAGTACATGGTTCAGCTTTTCAACTGAATGATAGCGCCGTTTATTGCACACTGATGTTAACTTCCACTGCTCGCCCACAACTGCTCCGCCCCCCCTCCGTACACTGGAAGCCCTTGTATTTATCATCAGCTTCGTACTAGAAGGGACCTCACGGTTTTCGGCCTGCCAAACCCTACATGGGTCACTGAGCCAACCGTTTTTAAAATGTATGTTTATTTTTAATGTGCTTTTCTCACTGAGGTGCACAGCAGATTTCGCAGTGTAAGTCAATACAGTCAACAGCGGGGGCATCCAGTAAACCGCACAACGGGGTTTGGCTTGCCGAAATTTGAAAACAAGCGGAAATCTGAATACAGAGCTGAAACAAAGCATCGTCATTTAAACGCGACATGTTAATGCAGAAATAACCTAGTAGGAGCGTACTTTGCAGCGACGGGCGGTACACAGTAGTATAGTGTACAGTCCCTATCCCTTTACCAAAGTGTCTTTCCTGAACCATATCCTGACAGTACCTCTGCAAAAAAAGAAACCCTTCTGAATGCTAGAGAAGGCAGGCAACAAACAGCAAAAGGTTTATTGAGTCACTAAAAGAGCTGCATGTGATTTGGGCACATTACATTGTCACTAATACAATTCCATGCTCGACGCTTGAAATGGTGCAAGAAGGAAGGGGAGATGAGGGAAGTGTGAGTGAGCCTTGGTGAGTTGCCACGGGTAAGTGAGGGAGCTTTGTGTTTCCCCATTCTGATTTGAACTCAGCTGTCAAAATCCGGAGCAGGAGAGCTCTAAAACGTTTTCAGAGGTTGTTGAACTCTCTGGGGCATAAGAAAGCGAAACCCGAGTTATTCCCATTTTCTCTGTCAGAATGGAAGAAGATAATCTGATCTTTCCACGTCCTTGTTGTAGAGAGGGCAGTAAAACCAGTTACATCCTATAGTTTTGGAACCGCTTCTTGTAAAGGAGTCTCGGGGGTTTCTGCTTTTTCTCCCTTGCGTGGGATACTTTGGCAGATGCTTACTTGGGAAAAATTAATTGGATAAATAGATGTGCTTTTTTAAATGAATGAAACTAAGATGACTTTTCTGTCCCTGGCTGAGAACCTTTCCTCGTAGTTTGAGGAAGGGCCCTTAGCTCAGTGCTTTAACATGTGCTGTGTGGGTGTGCAAGGTTCCGGGTTCAATTTCTAGTATCTGCAGAATCAAAGGTCTTTGGTAGCCAGGCCAGAAAGACCTGGCTGCCCAGTATCTTAGAGGATACTTCGAGTCAGAGTAAACAGTGCAAGGCTAGATGAACCAGTGATCTCACTTGGTGTATATTTGTTTTCCTTCTAGACTGCCAGTAAGATTTTGCCTTCTCACATAGCAGCCATCTCTTGTCCTAGATGTCATCGTTCATTCATTATTGTGGTTCCACAAACACAAATTTCCAGCGTTCTGGGAATCCATTTGCAAGCCCCAAATCATTGCGTTCCGTACCTTTAGTTTTCACAGAAGTGGATATCGGTGGATAACACATGCATTGTGACGGCAATCTCTTTTGCTTAATTAAACCAGAATCTCTTGCTGAAGAGGAGTCAGATGACGAGGACGATGATGAAGTTGACGATTCTGAAGTGAAAGAAGAAAATGGTGTACTGGTGCTGAACGACGCAAACTTCGATACATTTGTTGAAGGCCAAGATACCGTGCTTTTAGAATTCTATGCCCCCTGGTAAGCTTGGTATTTGCATTATTTTAAGCAAAGGTATATGGTAGGTTTCTGCCATGTATAAGCTGGCCATTGCTATAAGAAGAAGAAGAAGAGGAGGAGATTGGATTTATACACTACCCTTCACTACCCAAAGGAGTCTCAGAGCGGCTCACAAACTCCTTTCCCTTCCCCTCCCCACAACAGACACCCTGTGAGGTAGGTGGGGCTGAGAGAGCTCTGACAGAAACTGCTCTTTTTCAAGGACAGCTGTGCCGGAACTATGACTTGCCCAAGGTCATCCAGCAGGTGCAAGTGGAAGAGTCTGGAATCAAGCCCAGTTCTCCCAGATTAGAGTCTGACTCTGCACACTTAACCACTACACCAAACTGGCTCTCTCTAAAATGTTCTCACCCTCTTGTCTACAGCATGAATGCCTGTGTTTTTTTTTTTTTGTTTTTTTTAAAACCAGCATGGTATAGTGGTTAAGAGCATATCAGACTAATATCTGGGAGAGCCAGGTTCGAATCCCCGCTTGTGGATGAGCTGGGCCCAGTCACACTGAGGAATTTCACATTACCCTTTTTAACCCGTTTTGAAGCCGTTTTTGATCCGTCATGGAGTAAACCGGTATAGGGCTGCCATTTCACACATGGCTTTCCCCTTCCAGTAAAGAGCTGGATCTGAAGCAGTTTGCCATTTCAGACTGCACTGCTTTTTCCCCAGCTTTTTTTTTTGGGGGGGGGGGGGGGGAGTTCGCTTTATAGCGCTATAGCACTACAACAAAACACTCCAGCCATTCCAATGGTGTTGATATACTGCTGTTCCGTTATAGCGCTATAACGTTACCGTTTTATTTTTTTAAAAAGCCGGAGATTGCCCGCGTGGGCGAAAAACGGCGGGGGAAAGCGCATCGGGACCGGGAGAGAAAACTGAAGACTACTTGGAAGCGTTTGTCAGGTAAAACGCTTCAGCCCCGTTTCCTAAATGGGACAGAAGCGTTTGTGTCTAAAATTACAAATATATTCCGGTAGGGAACCAGTTCTAAAACGGTCCTGTCTGAAATGACAGACCAGAAACCGTTTGGGAACCGTTCCTCTTCTGGATTATATCGTCTGTCTGAAATTCCTCACTCTCTCAGCCTAACCTACATCACAGGGACGTTGTGAGGATAAAAACAGGAGAGGAGAATGATGTCAGCTGCTTTGGATCCCCACTGGGGAGAAAGGTGGGTTATAAATGAATTAAATTAATGATAGATACATTATTACGGAATCCAGCCAGTAAATCAACAGAATCACGCTGACGTTAAAAAACATACTGACTATAGCAATTAAGTAGCTAGAATAAATACAAAGGATATATAAAGATACATAAATATTACATAAAATATAGGTCAGCAGATCAGCTTAGAACTAAAATGTGATTTAGCGGGCTTTTCGAATACAGCCGCAGGCGGTACAGAATTTGGCAACAACTTTAGAGGCAGGCTGATTTTCATCTGACAGCAAATAGTTTATATAATCAGATTCCGTCATATCAGGACTTAGTTTTACAAAAGGCTCAAGATATCTGGAGCGGACCTCCTTGTACCAGGGACACCTGAGGATCATATGCAAGATAGTTTCAACCAGGGCTCTTTTTGTAGAAAAAGCCCAGCAGGAACTCATTAACATAATAGGCCACACCCAACAGCAGAAACTCATTAGCACATTAGGCCACACCCCCATGTTACCAGAAGTGTGGTCATCCAGCCACACCCACCTTTTGCTTCTTATTCTGTTTACCTTGTTTGTTGTCAAAACCCAGGGGGTTTTTTGTAGCAGGGACTCCTTTGCATGTTAGGCCACGCACCCCTAATGTAGCCAATCCGGATGGGTTTCTGCTCTTGGGTGTGGCCTATTATGCTAATGAGTTCCTGCTGGGCGTGGCCATCTCAGAAGCCAGCCGGAACTCCGTTCCTGTGCGTTCCTGCCCAAAAACAGCCCTGGTTTCAACTTCCCCTAAGCCGCATCTGCAAAGCTGTTGTGCAAAGGGAATTCCCTTGCTCCTACCCTCAAGCACTGCTGAGGGGAGCGTGGAACACCTGTCCAAAGTGAAGGCTTTTCTGTACTTACGTTCATCGAGATGGACAAGGTATGCAGAATAAGTGGCACAGTATTTAGTTTGCAAAGGCGCTAGAAAAGTTGGGTCTCTAGCCAGGTCAGACGGCCTCTCGATGTCTGTTATTCTTTCTTTCACGATTACCTTAGCCTGGTTCCAGTTTAAATAAATGAACAAACGAGATTTGCACCAGTATTTAACTATGGTCTGCACTGCGCCAGATTTTGGAGACCATCTTCGAGCCCTGGTTCCGAGGGAACCTTGGTTAGCCTTAAACCGTGGCTAACAGCGGTAGCATCGGTGCGCCTGTGGGGAAGCTGCAGGGAACTTAATATTGGTGCCTGTGGCGTCCACTTATTTGGGAGAACTGGTTTTCCCTTTAAATGTGCTCTTTGCTTTATTAAACGGGGTAGATTCGGCTGCCACCAGGAATTTAAGGATTTCCAAACCTTCTCTCTGTTCCTCTTTCTGGTAAAGTAGGCTTTTCAGGGATCTATGTGGTCCTGAGGAAGGATTGAATTCAGTTCTGGGATAACTGAAACAAAAGATGATTTATTGAACTAAGAACAAAATATGAGGTTAGTTATTCTGGAACTGTTTAGGATAAAGGGACTTGTAAATATGTTGTTCAAATGTATCACACACACAGCCTTTTTTCTTTACTTTTGTTTGTTTGACACTCAGTTCCAACATTAACAGGATTGACTTTTTCCTTTAGAGTCAGCCACTCAGGCTAAGGATCTCACACAGAACTGTAATAACCCTCACTGACTTAACTCTCCAACTGAACAATTCCAACTGACTTTCATAACTCTTTCATAACTGACACTCTCATTCACTCACACAGATTCACTTCAAAAAACCCTCCCACACTCTGTCATCCACCAGTCACAGCACATTTGTCTCTCTCAATCACTCTGCTCTGCTATCACTGTACCTCAACCAAACACTTAAAGGCACACACACACTCTTAAGGAATCATTACAGTGCCCAATGTGATGTGTCCGACCTTCGTTGAGAACAGGTGGGAGTGTATAATTTTACAGTATGGTAAAGAAGTGCAAGCGTTTGGAGGCCAGGGTTATGTTTGTACTGGGTTCTTGACACAGGACGCTTTCCGTAGTTTATATATTTATTTCAATTTCTTAACCACCCTTCCCCGCTTGCACGGGGCTCAGGGCGGTTTACAAAGACATAAAATCCAATACAATTTAGTTGTGGAGGTTTCTAGCAGGGGGATACTCACGTCTGTAGTCTTACTCCATCGGGTGCGTTCAGACGGGGCTTTTCAGCCGGCATAAACTGCACTGGTTCCAACCGGTGCAGTTTATGCCGGCTGAAACGCGATCACACTCACCTCCTGTCTGCTGATCCCATCGCTGTACGCCCGTTCACATGCAGCGGGCATCGGTGTTTTTTAAAAAAAGACCCCTCAGTTTGCACATGCGCATAGGCAGCCATTCAGAGAATGGCGAGCTTCACGCTTCACGCATGCGCAAAACACCCCATCTTACCTTTAAAGTTTAAAGGTAAAGGTTCATCTTCGGGCAGCAGGGGAGTCACCGTGATGGCATTTTCGGGCTCAACCATTCGCCTCCACAGCACGCCTGCACCAGACTGGCCCCTACACTGGCACCCCGCAGGCGGGAAGCCAGAAAGGAGCACCTGCCCTCTGCGGGCCTCCAGCCCACACACCCCCACTGCTGGAGCAGCCCCCCCCCCCATCCCTGGGCCCGGCAGCCTCCTCAGAAGCA
>NW_015173132.1:83970-107458 GCF_001447785.1 Gekko japonicus
CGAATGGAGAGGCTCTTTCCTCTCCACCCCTCTTTGTCCCGGGGTTGGTATGTTCTCAGGAGAGATCTGTGCCGGAGCCCGTCTTCTGCTAGTTTTGCCACGTTGGGGAAAGACTTTGGGTTGGCTGGGGGTGATTTCTCACTCTATCAAGCTGCGTGTTTAGGCAGTTGTGCAATCTTGAGCTGCTGTTCCAGACCATTTGGGAAATGCCTGTGCTGCTTTGCTCGTTAATACTTTCCACGCAGGGGTTTTCTCTGCACACACCCTAGCACAGGCTAGCAAAAATTAGTTCTTGCATATCTTAGGCTTGTTCTTCCTATTCCTTCAGGAATGGGGAGGGGCGGACACAGAGCAGCGCAGAAGAGCACTGGAAGGGCAGGGTGAGAGGGGAGCCCTTCCCCTGGAGTTCGCTGCTTCTAGCCCAAGGAGGGCTTCAGAGAGCAGTACTTCCTGCCCGTCTGCCTGACTCGCTTGCCCTCCCACAGCCCTGAGACTTGCCACCGCCACTCGCCCGGCCCAGAGGTGGGCCCCGCGGGCCACAGGAGGGAGGGAGGGATCAAAGGACACCCCCTTGATGGAGGGCTTTTAAAAAAACAAAAACAAACGCCGGGGCGAAGCTTCGCCAAAGCGCATATCGGCAACCTGGAAAAAACAATGGCCGGCGAAAAGCGGAAGCCTCGGGCTTCCAAACGGAAGTGGCTAGACACCGGTGGAGAGCGATCAGACGCTGGGGTGCACCGTTTACAACCGTTGCACTCAGTTTACCACCACTTGGGACCTAGTGGCAGAGTGCAATGGTTTAAAGGGATTTACAACGGTTAGGGACGGGAGGCAGATGTTCGCCGTCTGAACGCCGGTAAGTACACCGGTTGGAATCGTCACCTATTCTGTTGTAAATCCCCCGTCTGAACGCACCCCATCAAGTGCTAAAATCACAAGAATGCACTTCTTGTGATTTTAGCACTTGATGGAGTAAGACTACAGACGTGAGTATCCCCCTGCTAGAAATGTCACGGTAGGCCTTAGGATGTTGCTCTTGGTTTTTCTACACCGTGACTATGTGTGGCCCGGAAATACACTACAGGTGCAGCAAACAGCACAGTCACGAACGCAGCAGTGGCTGATGGCTCAGTACATACATAGCTGGTGCACATTCATTTCTATAGCACCTAAAATCTACTAGTCATGTTAGTTTTTCTTCCCTGCATGCGTGACAGTGTGGAAGAATTAATCAGAGCTTCCACAGCAAACAACGGCTTGCTTCCACAGAGAACTCATCCACAGACGCGTGACTTCCCTGCCTCTCCCCCACCCCGCAGCTGGAAATGCAGCTCCTAGGAGGCAGAGAACAGCCATCCCAGGAATACTTTGGGGGGGGGGGAATTGGTGAAAATCACCCCACTCTTGTGTGCACAGAAGTTTAAGGTGGGATCCAATGGTCTATACCTAGTACTCTTGCTCCGGATTGCAAGACTAGGTCTAATGGGTGGAAACTACAAGGGAGTCGTTACTGGCTAAATATCAGGAGAAACTTCCTAACTGTAAGAGTGGTTGAGCAGTGGAACAGTCTGCCTTGGGAGGTGGTGGACGCTCCTTCGCTGGACGTTTTCAAGCGGAGGCTGGACGACCATCTTTCGGGTATGTTGTAGGGCTGTCTTTCGGCTATGTTCCTGCAGAGTCCAGGGGGTTGGACTAGATGACCTGCAAGGTCCCTTCCAACTCTTAACATTCTATGATTCTACTTGAGCTTCCCCCACTTAGATAAGTGCCTGATGTTGTCTGGCGCCCACAAGTCCAAGCATCTGGACAGTTCAGGATCTTTATTATATGCAAACGTTTATTATGAAAGGGTGAAGAGTCGTAGAAAAAAACATGGCCACGTTTTGTTGTGGAAAAGGCATTTGAAATACACAGCTTTTTAGAGCCTGCTATCTCCCTCCCTGCAGTCAGCTTGGTGTTTTGTTTTGTTGCAATGCTGTGCGTAATTTCTGTGACGTCATACAACAAGAGTGGAGTTAGTTATGGCTATAACACCCATCCCGACACCATACAAAACTAAAATAATCTCTGTCCGTGCTCGGATGGCCATCAGCCTGCCACAAAAATCAAGAAGCAAAGCTCAAAAGCTTACTGACCCTTTCCCCCTTCTTCAGGTGTGGACATTGCAAGCAGTTTGCTCCGGAATACGAGAAGATTGCCAAAACACTGAAAGAAAATGATCCCCCCATCCCAGTTGCCAAAATAGATGCTACGGCGGCCTCCGCTGTGTCGAGTCGTTTTGATGTTGGCGGTTACCCAACCATCAAAATTCTGAAGAAGGGGCAGCCAGTGGATTACGACGGCTCAAGGACAGAAGCGGGTAAGTAGCGCTGTGCTTAAGTGCAGGTTGCAGTGCATAGCTGGTAACCTGTTCCCAGCATACATTTCCTCCTTCAGGCGTGGCTTGTGAAATAAAGGGAGGACTAAGGGCTGTTTTGGAGCTGCGGTGGCTCAAGTGGTTAAGACGCTGAACTGCAGGCTGTGGAAGGTCAGTAGTTCAGCAGTTCGAGACCCGAGTGTGCCACATGACGGAGTGAGCTCCCGTCTCTGGCCCCAGCTCCTGCCAACCTAGCAGCTCGAAAGCAAGAAATTGCAAGTAGATAAATGGGTACCACTTCAGTGGGAAGGTAACAGCGTTCCGTCCGCCTTGGTGTTTAGTCATGCCGGCCACATGACCACGGAAACGTCTTCGGACAGCGCTGGCTCTTCGGCTTTGAAACGGAGATGAGCACCGCAACCCTAGAGTCGGACACGACTGGCTTTCGAGCGAGGGAACCTTTACCTTAAGGGCTGTTTCACAGGTGGTGTAACGGCAAGTGTCAGCATTAGATTGGGGGGAGGGTGCCCTCAAGCTGAAAGCTCCGCTCTGCCATGGAAGCATGTTGGGCCGATCTTGAGGCTGTCACTCTACCGCAGTCTAGCCTACCTCACAGGGTGGTGGTAGGGTAAGATGAAGCGGGGGGAGGGAATAATGTAAGCTGCTTTGGTTTCCATTGGGAGAGGAGAGTATAAACATCTAAAGAAATTAAAATTGTATCAAAGATGCAGGAATGACTTGGGAGCCTTCTGGGTATTATGTAAAGAGAGCCAGTTTGGTGTAGTGGTTAAGTGTGCGGACTCTTGAGAAACGGGAATGTTGATCTGGCTCACCTCTCGCTGTAAAGAAGGCAGTTTATGACTTGTATGTTTCAGTTGTTGGACTTTGGTGTTTTATCAATAAAAGGAAAATTAAAAAAAAAAGTGTGCGGACTCTAATCTGGGAGAACCGGGTTTGATTCCCCACTCCTCCACTTGCACCTGCTGATATGACCTTGGTTCAGCCACAAGCTCCGGCACAGCTGTCCTTGAAAAAGAGCAGTTTGTGTCAGAGTTCTCTCAGCCCCACCCACCTCACAGGGTGTCTGTTGTGGGGAGGGGAAGGGAAAGGAGTTTGTAAGCCACTCTGAGACTCCAAGTGAAGGACGGGGTATAAATCCAATCTCTTCTTCTTCTAAAGGGGACATTTGCATATTTTTCCCTGCACACGAAGAAGTGGAAAGGTGTGCCTGTCTCAGAAGCTCTTCAGCTCCCCCTTGTGGCACAGAAACCTGAAAGATGCTGCCGAGGATATATGTGGGGTCCAGAGTGTTCTTTAAACCCAAGGGTCTTGCACCAAAAATCAGTTTTGAAGGTGTCTTTTAAGATCAGTTTCTCGCAGTGCAACATCTCCATATTGAGAGAAGCTCCCAGAAGAATTTTCTGGTGTCCGAGACTAAGAGCAATCCTAGACAGGTCTACTTAGAATCCTTCTCGGGTCTATTCAGAGGGGCTCACTCCCAGGAAGGAATTCTTAGGACTACACCGCGAGTCACCAGATAACAGTTTTTATCAGAGCTCGGGTGGCAGAAAGCGTTCCCCTTCCCGCCTTCCTGCAGCTGCAGTCTCCCCTTCCACAACAATGTCAGCTAGGAATGAGGGCATTCTTTAATGCAGCCTATTGCCAGTTCAGGCCTTGTCAGTCAAATTCATAGTCTTCCCGAAGCAGGTTGCAGGACAGCAGATCATGCTGTGTGCATGGCAGGGGAACCTTTCCGGGGGGTTTCACAAGGGGAGGGAATGTATACGCGTTCATGCAATAAAAGAGACACAAGGTAGCTCTATGCGGATAAGTTTAAACAGTTCTTAAGGACTAGGGACTTGTCGACCTTACCCTTTAACGTCCTCAAGCTCATTTGCTTTATTTTCCCCCACACCAATGCTTCGTTACCGGGCTTTTGCACGTAGAGGGAGAAGTGCTGCATACGGGGATGCTGCTGGGATCGGGACAAAGCCTGCCCCGAGTGAGGGTATTGGTGGGCTGTTTCCCACTAACCACAGGCTTTGGTGGAGGTGGAACACACTGCAGTTTTTGCAAGGATCTTTGCAATATACAAACCCAGCTCTTAATTGTGTCTTCAGTTCACAAAGTCTTGCCTCTCTGTCTCTCTCCAGTTTGGTGCAGTGGTTAAGTGCGCGGACTCTAATCTGGGAGAACCGGGTTTGATTCCCCATTCCTCCACTTGCACCTGCTGATGTGACCTTGGGCAAGCCATAGTTTCTGGCACAGCTGTTCTTGGGAAAGAGCCGTTTCTGTCAGAGCTCTCTCAGCCCCACCTACCTCACGGGGTGTCTGTTGTGGGAAGGGGAAGGAGTTTGTAAGCCACTCCTGAGACTCCTTTGGGTAGTCAAGGGCAGGGTATAAATCCAATCTCTTCTTCTTCTTCTTTAAGAAATTGTGGCCAAAGTGAAAGAGGTTTCCCAGCCTGGTTGGACCCCTCCACCTGAAGCCACCTTGGTGTTGACGAAAGATAACTTCGATGAAACCGTGAACGAGGCTGACATAATCTTGGTTGAATTCTATGCTCCATGGTAAGAGGGAACCCTAGTTGCTTGTTCGACTTCTAATGGTTTGGTGTCTGCTTGTGGCTTCTATGTTGATCCAGAGATAAGCCCTGCATGCTGCTGAGTTCCTTTCAGAATAGCTGAACAAAGTTAGACCAGTGGCACTTTTAAGACTAAGTTTTATTCAGAATAGTTTGGTCTCCTGAAAAGGGGAAGTGATAACTTGCATTGTCTCGTCCAAGTGCATTCGCCTTTTTTCACGGCTCTGATTTCCGATGTGCAGCTTTGTGGTGTTACAGACTGCAGCTTTTTTTACTTGTAGTACGCATATCATTTGAATAACCATTGGCTTTACACGTAAAAAAAGAGAAAGCAGTGACCAGTTTGCAAGGTATCAACCAATCTTTTGAAATTGCATCATATTCTCTAGTGAAAAGCATTTGTTGTAATCTGAATTTTACAGTGGAAAGGCGTCTTGTTGTCTATAGTTGCCCACTGTTGCATATGAACATACACATTCAGTTGGAAACCTGGTTAGTATTCTTCAGCCTGCTGCATATCCAGGACACTTAAAAGATGCATTTGAGGTGTGTGCATCTGAATGTGTATATGGAGCTAACTATCGGGATTCATCTCACCCAATCCAAAGTATCTTCTGTAAATCTAAAAAATACCCTGATTTCCAACACTGATACTCTTAAAATGTTAGGAAACACAACATTGTTTTCCTATTCTTGTTCCTTTCTCTTTCATTTATAGTAAATTTCTTTCCATTCTCTTATAAAATGAAAGAGCTCCTTGAGAACTTTTCCCTGTGAAATTACCGGGTTTCTTTTCCTGTAGGTGTGGACACTGTAAACAGCTGGCTCCAGAATATGAGAAAGCAGCCAAAGAGCTTAGCAAACGAACTCCCCCTATTCCCCTGGCAAAGGTTGACGCTACTGCGGAAACCGATCTCGCCAAGAGATTTGACGTGTCTGGATACCCAACACTCAAGATCTTCCGCAAGGGCAAAGCATTTGACTACAATGGCCCAAGAGAAAAGTACGGTATGTTACCTCAAGCAATGTTTCTAACTTCTAGTTCATGCAAGAAATCCTTATAAATGCCACCTTTCTTCTTTGCCACCAACCTGTGAGCCTTTCTAAAACAGAGTGGGGGCTGAAATAGAGTTTTGCTCCTCAGGGAATTAGTCATGAGGTGGTTAAGGAATTTTGGCAAAAGATTGTAAGGGTTATCTTTGATTTATTTCAAGTTAATATAGAGATTAATAGGGACTTGCCTATTTCTGGAATATTGGGAAATAAAAAAGTGGAAAGAAACAAACGGGAGTTATATAAAATTATGGTTTTAGCAGGGATGGCTGTAATAGCATTGGGATGGAGGGATAGGCACAAATTGACAATGGAAAAATGGAATACTTATGTCTTTGAACGCGTACAATCAGATATATTCGCACAGATAATTACTGAAGAGACATGGGAGGAGAAATGTCAAAAGATTACGAATAAATGGGTGGGATATAAGGAATGGGTGGAAAGGGGGGAAGCCAATCCAAATATCCAAATACGAATGAAGAATCTGTGCACATGGTTAAAATATGAAGATACTATGAGGGGGGAGGGGGGTAAAATGATTGTATAATGATTTAATGTAAGATTATGTAAATAAGCGTCAATAATTTTAAAAAAAGGGAATGAGTCATGAGCATAAGCGAGCGGAGGTTTTTGCAAACCTTAAATATATTGGGCATCCCTGTTGCTTTCTCTGACTCTGTATGGCGGCAACATGGTGTAGTGGTTAGAGCATCGGACTAGGATTTGGGGACTCGGGTATCCCCACTCTCCCGCAGAAGCTTGCTGGGTGACCTTGATCCAGTCACTCTCTCTCTCAGCCTGACCTACCTCACAGGGTTGTTGTGAGGACAAAACGGAGGGGAGGAGAACCATGAAATCCATTTTGGATCCCCATAAAGGAGAAAGGTGGGGTATGGATGAAGTAAATAAATAAATCCTAGAACTGTAATGGTGTGAGCAGTACTGCAACACCCTTGCTTGCCACTCCAATTTCCCATAAACAGTTAAAATTTTGGTGAGTATTGTTTGTGTCTGGAAGTTATGTTTGACTTCTGGCGGACATTTCAGGGAGGTGGCTTATTGTTGCCTGTCTCTGCGTCCCTGCCCTGGTATTCCTTGGAGGTCTCCCATCCAGGTACTTGCCGGGGGTCGGCCCTTCTTCGCTTCTGAGATCTGATGAGACCGGGCTTCCTTGGGCTCTCCAGGTCAAGGCATCCGTCTGATTTTTCATTGCGCGCTCCTTGATGTCCAATGGTCAGTTCTCACGGGCAGGCAACCTTTCTGTGTTTGGGGGGTACAGATGGAGGAGGCCATTTTCTCCTGCCGCCTGCAGGAGATCATACCAGTCTTTTCTGTCCGGTGACCCACAAGTCTCAGTTAACTTTGGTTAGTTTATAGGACTGGCCCAAAAGATCACGTGTCATATTTCCCCAAGGGGGACTGTGTGCATGGTTGAGTGATATGTTTTAAAGAACATTCTGCTTGTGGTAAGTTTTAATTTGCATGCACAGATGGGAAGAGCTGGTTTGAAGGAGTTTTGGCGTGCCTTGCGGCTGAACTAGTTTCACTGGTTGTACTCTTGGCATGGGTTGTCTTCGTTGGATAAAAATTGAGGTTTTGCTTTGGTGGTTGTCCTTTCCCACCTCCTGATTTTGCACCCCTGCCCCTCATTCCATGTCGCAGCAGTTGCATGGCAGGTGCTGCATCCTGAAGGTACCTTTGCACCAATATCTCCTTAGCTTGAGTCTCACCTGGGCCGTCAACGCTGCCGGAGGAAGAACTGTGTTGTCATGCTGGGTTTTGCAACATCAGCAGTAGGAGGGGAGAAGTCACGGGCGAGTAGTGAGCCATAACCGTACCATATCGTGTTTTGAACCAGGTTTAGCTAATGGGGCAAATTCTGCAATATGGAGTGATAGGATTTTTTCTTTTCATTTAGGTTTCTTTTTAATCCTGATACTGTAGAGACAATAGCAGCATGACAATCTCCAGTTTTAGGGTGGCCACTTGGTACAAGAGAAGTACAGCTTGCAGAAGCGTGACTTGCTCCATAAAATTTATAGAATGTCACGTGTTTTAAAATGTCATCGTTCCAGAGCAGTAATAGCCCCTGTGGCAGAAAGTGCCTGCCCTGGCCTGCAGGCCCTATTCCGCCCTGCCCTCCAAGGTGTTTCTCCACATCTGGAGAGGCTTTTCTCTCTCTCTCTCTCTCTCCGGTAACTCACCACAACCACCTGAACTTTGCATGGGATTACCCACTGGGAGGGTCACGGCTTCCACCTTCCCTTCCAAGTTCTGAGAACCACCACCAGCATCAAAAAAGTATAAAGTAGTTATTAAAAAGAAAGTGTTTACAAGTATACTTTTAGCACCGCACCAGATAGAGCAAGGGAGACCAAAAGAGATGGGTAAAATGCAAATCCTCTGTCCCTTTCTCTATATATGCCCTATCAGATGTTAAAACAGGACATTACAGATCCCTATAGAATCTCCATTACCTTGAAGCTTGCTCCAGCTCTTGAGGCGAGCATATTATCAATGGCTGCCTTCCTAGTGGAGAGGTCTCTCTGGATGCAGCACCCAAAGAAAAGAGCCCCTTCTTGTTGCGAGGTAGTTTTATCATATCTTTTTCTCCACCCACTGACTAGGCCAGGTCAAGGAAGTGTTTCCTGCAGCTTACTCCTGGAGCCTTGCTAGTCTAGAGTCCTCCAAACCTCTGTTCCCTGCTAGGAGGAAGGGGAAGTTCTGGATCCACCCTTTATCTCCCCTCCTCGATCTATTAGCATTTGAATGAAGGTGAACTGAGTTACATCTGGAAAGCATCCCAGTCTTCCTTGATGGCCTCCCATCCAAGTACTGACTCTGCTTAGCTTCCGAACTCTGATGAAATCAGTCTCGTCTGGACTCTCAAGTTGTAACCAACTCATACTGATCCCATGACATTCTGCCTTATGGGGTTTTCAATTGCAAAAGATGAGCGGAGGTGGTTTGCCACTGCCTTCCTCTGCATAGCGGCACCAGTCTTCCCTGGTGGTCCCCCATCTGAGTACCAACCCTGCTTAGCTTCCAAGCTCTGATGAGATCAGGCTGATCTGGGCAGCTGATTAAATTTTTATGCAATAAAGGGTCACTGGTTGGGTTTTTTTTAAAGCCAAGTGATAACACTGTGTTTCTTCTTCTTCTTTGGACATAGGAATTGTGGATTACATGATAGAACAGGCTGGGCCCCCTTCAAAGCAGATCCAGGCTGTCAAACAAGTGCAAGAGTTTATAAAGGATGGCGATGATGTCATCATCATCGGGGTATTCAGAGGAGATCAGGACCCAGCCTACCAACTGTATCAAGACGCCGGTGAGTCTTTTCGGTATTAGAGAAGACGTTCTACAAACGTTGTTATTAGAGAAGACGTTCTACAAACGATATTAGAGAAGACGTTCTACAAACGTTGTGTCCTGAAGTCACAAACAAACCAGTTCGTTCATGGTGAGAGCCAAGAAAGATGTTCAGCCCTGTGTACTGAACGGCTTAATCCTGGTTTGTTGGCAGTATATGGCAATCTGCACCAGACTGGTGTTACAAGAGGCAAATTCTAAACCTGGAATTCAGTGAGAGAGGGGAGCGGAGGAGGGCGTAAGCCGGAAGATCTCCCGAGTCGTTCTCGCCATGGACACACACTGGTTGCTCACCTGAATAGGGTCCTATGCAGTGAGAATGGTATATAAGTCCTTGTGAATGTACAGAGGAGGGGAGGGGGTTTTGCTGATGGATACATAGTAGTTATGCCTTAAGGATCTGGCATATCTCCTCCAGCATCGGTTATTGTCGAGCCCACAGCCCTCAGTGTTTGCCAGTTATTTTCACTGAATTCTTGCATCGTGTCACCAGCAGTGGCTAAAAATGCTCTCTTAATTGCTGCCACCACACTGGTATAGGTCTCCTCGGGACGGCCCAGAGCCCCCACCGTACCCCTTTATACACACCCATTCTAGTATGTTTCTCCTTATAAGTGACCAAATGAGGCGTGAGGACCCAAGCAGTGTAACAAATGGAGGTGTGCATTCGGCAATAGCTGAACCGAAAAAATACCTTGTCGGTTATCACGTAAGCCGAATACAGATCAGAGATCCAAATAGTTTACCAGTACTGGATTGGGGGAATTTGGCATTTACTGATATTTTTCAGGTCTGATTTACCCAAAGCCAGAAATTAATTGGTTTCTTCCCCCCCCCCCTTTATTTTTTTGCACACTCCTAGTAACAAACTATTTTTATTAAGGAGACTTTAACAGTAACTGTAATTAAATAACTTGTAGGGAAATTGAGCACAGTAAAGTTAGTTAAATCAGCAAAATAAGGAATCCTAACACGTCTGACTAAGCTGTCCCTATTCCTCTCTGGCGCTTTGCCTCAAACTGACTTGCCCCTTTTGGATGAGGGATCCCTCCCTTTGCAGCAGCTTCACACCAGCTCTGCTCCCTGGTAGTGAACCCCCTCCCACTTTGGGGAAAGGCCTTTTATTCCTTCTTCCCAGGCACCACCTGTACCGGTATAAGTTTTCCCTCCAAATTCCCTGTTAGCCAATCACAGGGTACCTGGGAAATGTAGGTCCTGCTAGCTACTCTAATGCAGGCTTCCCTGGAGTCACTAGGCCTCCCTGGAGCCTGTAGGCCCCACCACTATGGTCCCAGGTTCATGACACATGGGGTGGGAGAGGAGGGACCACTAGCTGTCTGCTGGTTCCATGCCATGGATGAGAGAATCCACATACATGGCAGAATAGAGTATACAAGAAGCGGGACCTGCGATACTTGCGGGGGAGGGGGGAGTATGCCCCACGGCCTGCAAAGCAGGAGGAGGTTCTCACTGAGGAGGAGGTGGCAGCTGCAGGTGAGCCCAGCAGCAACGGTGGCAAGCCCTGCCCGGGTCCCAGCTGCCCGCCCACCCAGGCCTCCCCCCCCAGCCTCCTGCCCGCCGCGGCTTCTCCCCCCCAGCAGCAACAGCGGCAAGCCCTTTGCTCGGATCCTAGCTGCCCGCCTGCCAAGCCTCCCCTGGCTCCCTCACAACTGCCAGGAGCAAGCTCCGCCACAGTTCCAAACGGCAAGTCCATTCTCCATGCATCCACGAGAACACAGTTCCAGGGTTTTTTGGATTTAAGTATCCCTGTATGTTTTTTTAAAACATGTCAGATTTTTCTGCACACCTAAGTAATGCCTCAAGTGTGCAGGAATTTCTGTTGAGCCTCCATGTGCCCCCAATTTGCGGAAATAAGTATCCGCACGCACTGGGGACACTTGGCTATTAGTATATAGATTGGGGGAAATGGCACATGAATGTATACAGGCTGCCATCTGGAGTCGAATCCCCAACAGGAGCCGCAATCTCTCTTTTCGTATGGAAGGAGGGGTGTCTTCCAGAGTGCACAATCTTAAAGAATTTTAAGTGACTAGAGCAGGATTGGTTCTCTGGAAGGAATACCCAAGAACTAGGAAGGGTGCAGGGTGAGCAACTAAAATGAGCAAGAGGTTGGGACACCTTACCTGTACAGTGAATCTAAAGCAGCCGGAAAGCAGAACGCAAAAGATGGCTAAGGGGAAATGAGGATGAGGTTAACTTTTCCTAAACATACTACAGTTTGGGAATCTCCTACTGAAACTAGCTGGCACCAAGTTCAGGACAGACAAGAAGCAAATTTGTGTCATTCCTTTAGTGAAGTTAATTGCAGTAGTGATGGCTGCTAGATTAATCCTTTTTATTAAAAAAAAAAGTGCCATTTAATAGACACCTTTGTTGACAGTAGGCCTGTCAGCAATTAACCATGATTGCTGGATGGAGCCTCATTTGTGTAAGAGGCAGTATACTTTTAACTAGTCATGTCATTAAGACACCAGAGGATGCCTTAATATCCTGCTTGTGAGCACAGATTGATGGAGTAGAGGTCTGTCAAGTGGCTACTAGGGGGAGTCTCCACATTCAGAGGCAGTAAGCCTCTGAATCCCAGTGTTATACTGGGGCTTGGTTTCTGTGTCCTCCATAATAACTGATTGGCCACTGTGTGAGACAGGATACTGGACATGACGGACCACTGGTCTGATCCAGCAGGGCTCTTCTTATGTTCTTATCCAGTGGCATGGAGGGACTGTGTAAGAGGCTGGCTGTCCCCGTGTTCTTGTGTTTTTTACATGTGCAGTTTGAGGAAGTGTGTGTTGCACTGTTTAAGAAGGTGATCCTATATAAATTATTTGGATTAACTGCTTGCATTTATGATTCAGCAGCTGTTTTTTTCCTGATCTGGGTTTTTTCTTCTACATTTTCTAAGCTAACAATTTAAGGGAAGATTACAAATTCCATCACACCTTCAGCAATGAAATCTCAAACTTCTTGAAAGTGGATCCCGGGAAACTGGTGGTGATGCAACCTGAAAAATTTCAGTCAAAATATGAGCCCAAAATGCGTGTCTTGGCTATTGAAGTGAGTACTGATGTCAGCAGAAGAATAAAGTTGCGCCTACTGCATTTGCGACTTCTGTCCTTTTGGTGCTCGGCACTGCCTTTCAACTGATTAGTTCTCTTAAGTACAGGAGTCCCTTTATGTTGGGTGTCGACTTCGGCCCTTAGCTGTAGAGGGGAGTGGTCTTTCTTGCAGTGGACTTGACCTTTTGTACTTTGAGCTTGCCAAGCTCTGTGTAGAAACAGTGCTTGTACAGGTCAAAACAGTCCCCTACATTCTACAAAACATTGTGGGTTTTTCCCCTTAAGGGCAAACCAAGGTCAGAACCAGTGTTCCCTCTAAGCTGAGTTAGTGTGAGCCAGCTCACAGTTTTTTAGCCTCCCGCTCACAGATTTCTGTTCTAGCTCAGGAAGGACAGCACCAGGGCAAATTAATGTATGCAGTAGCCACATTGTTCTCTCACACCTTTAATGCCAGTAGCTCACAAAGTAGAATTTTTGCTCACAAGACTCCACAGCTTAGAGGGAGCATTGGAACTGTGGTAATGATTGAAACGAACATATTTATTTACTCCATTTATACCTCACCTTTTCCACCAGCGGCGACCCAGAACAGCTTACATTGTTCTCCTGTCTTCCATTTTATCATCACAAAAAACTCTTTGAGGTAGGTTAGGCTCAAGGTCACCGAGTGAACTTCCATGAGAGAGTTGGGATTAGAATCTGGGTCTCTCATATCCTGCTCTGACACTTTAACTACTACACTGGCTCTCACATGCTCAGTTTGAACAGACTGAAGAACGCCAAGGCGAAGGGAGGGATACGGCCTGAACTGTGATGGGACCGGGGAAGAGCCAAGTCGAGAAGATTGGGAAGTAGCTCCAGTCCGCATCTTGTTTTTGAGTACAAGGAAGGGATCACAGTTGTAGGTACATACCAAAAAACAAGGAAATACTGTGATAATAATTCATGTAAACATCAATATGTATATCTATTCAAACATGACATTTTTGCTTAGGAAATTCTGACATATTCAAGGAGAAGTCCAACATCATATCCTCCATGAGCACCCGGTTTTATACTCATTTCATTAGTTTTCCTCAGGAGTAATCCTCTAAGGTTGGAAGGTGTAAACCTCTGAGATGCTACTCCCATCCTGAGAGCAACTGAGCCAGCTACATGAGAGAGAAAGCAATTGCCAGCCAATTTGAATATAAGAAGGCTTCTAGCCAGATAAAAATAGTGGACTGGCTGCTACTTCTAGAAATCAAACTGGCTTGCTCCTAATGGAACTGGAAGATATTTTGGAAAAGAATTTCAGCTGCAATAAATGCAAGACAGTAAAAAAGAAATTAAACTGCAGTTTGGTGTAGTGGTTAAGTGCGCGGACTCTAATCTGGGAGAACCGGGTTTGATTCCCCACTCCTCCACTTGCACCTGGCTGGATGACCTTGGGCAAGCCATAACTTTGGCACAGCTGTTCTTGAAAAAGAACAGTTTCTGTCAAGAGTTCTCTCAGCCCCACCTACCTCACAGGGTGTCTGTTGTGGGGAGGGGAAGGGAAAGGAGTTTGTAAGCCGCTCTGAGACACCTTTGGGTAGTGAAGGGCGGGGTATAAATCCAATCTCCTCTTCTTCATAAGAAGATAAGCTGTATCAAGAGGTTTACACCTTCCAACCTTAGAGGATTACTCCTGAGGAAGACTCATGAAATGAGTATAAAACCGGGTGCTCATGGAGGATATCATGATGTTGGACTTTTCCTTGAATCTGTCAGAATTTCCTAAGCAAAATTGTCATGTTTGAATAGATATACAGTGATGTTTACATGAATTATTAAATGTTATGTTTATCACAGTATTTCCTTGTTTTTTGGTAAGCATCTTGTTTTTAGCAGGGAAGGATACATGATGTCATTATGGAATAAATCTTCTCTCTATCACCGTTGACTGATTGTGGCTTTATCATGAGTAAATCATAACTTCTGTGTGAAAAATGGACAAAAGTATGTCCTACACAGCAGGAAATACTGAATAATCCTGAACATTTTCATACTCTTGAGTCTGGATGGTATAAAGTATCCTCAGTACCCATAGAATCTTTCTTGATATTGAGTCAAATGCCGACTTAAAGTCAACAAATGCTACATATAGTAGTGCCATAGCTTTAGAGGAATTCTTTGCACTTAAATGTTCTAATATCATGCAATGATCTATAGTTGAATAATTTTCTCTAAAACCTGCTTGCTCCTCAGCCATATATTTCTCTTGTTCAAACCAGTCTCTAAAGTTCCACTGTAAATGCCTTGCATATAATTTGCTTAGAGTACTAAGTAAGCCAATTGGTCTATAATTTGCAGGTACGTCCTTATTACCTTTCTTTTCTTTTTTTGGTAAACAAATTTTATTTTCTCAGGAATACAACATATAAAACATTTCATTCTATCAATTGTCTACCCCATTCCCAGTTCCTCCCCTCCCTCCAATGGCTTCCCACAATGCTTCCACCCCTGCTCCAAATTACTTCATATCATCAACAATATCAGTTTTTCATCATTACAATCTAAAGATAACATCGTTTGACTTAATATTGATCTAAACATATTAAGTTTTGTTTCACATCCCAGTTCTTTTCCAGATAAATTTTAAAATCATTCCATTCTCCAAAAAACTCATCGTCTTCTTTGTTATTCAGTTTTTTTGTAATCTTATCCATTTGTGCCATGAACAGAACTTTTTGTATCCATTCTTCAACCTCTGGTACCTTTTCCGTCTTCCAAAACTGAGCATAAATCATTCTCGCTGTCACTATCAGGTACCAGAGTAAAGTCTTTTTAGTCGTATTGACTTCTTCCATTTTAAGTCCCAAAAGCAGAATTTCCGGTGCTTTTTTAAAAGAACATTTCAGTATTTTTTGCATTTCATTGTGGACTTTTGTCCAAAAGTCTACAGCTTTCTCACAAGTCCACCACATATGATAAAATGAGCCCTCATGCCTCTTACATTTCCAACATTTGTTTGACATATTTTGATTCATATTTGCAATCTTCTTAGGTGTCATGTACCACCTATACATCATCTTATAACAATTTTCTTTAACATTAGTACATGTCGAGATCTTAATAGAATTTTTCCACAAATATTCCCAGGTTTCCATAGCCACTTCCTTATTCATATTAATAGCCCATTTTAACATTTGTTCTTTAACAGTTTCATCTTCAGTATACCATTTTAACAACACCTTATACATTTTAGAAATATTTTTTCCTCCTCCACTCTCCCATACCTTTTCAATTTCATTTTTTTCCTCTCTAAAACCATAGTTTTTTTTGTCAGATCTAAAAAGATCATAAATCTGCATATATTTCAACCACTCATATTCATATTCAATTTCATTCTGCTTTTTCATTACCCACTCTGTTCCCTCTTTTTTAATTAAATCTCTATATGGCAACCAGTCTCTACCTCGCTGTCTTGAGTAAGATATCAACACTTCTACTGGTACAATCCACAATGGTCTTAAGTCACTCTGGTACTTCTTATATCTTGTCCATACCATATACAAAGCTTTTCTCACCAAGTGAAGTTTAAAAAAACTGTCCATTTTTATCTTGTCATACCATAAATATGCATGCCAGCCAAATCTACAATCATGCCCTTCCAACCCCAACAATCTGTCATTTTCAAGCTTCACCCATTGATCCATCCATGTTAGACAAACCGCTTCATAATATAGTCTAAGATTTGGCATTTGTAGACCTCCTCTTTCTTTGGCATCACAAAGTATTTTCATTTTGATCCTTGGTTTCTTGCCTGCCCAAACAAATTTTGACAACTCTTGTTGCCACTTGGCCAACAAATCCGTTTTATGCAGAATTGGTATTGTTTGGAACAGGAACATCAAACGTGGTAGGACATTCATTTTTATAACTGATATTCTTCCCATCAGTGATAAGTTCATTTTATCCCATTTCTTAAAATCTTGAGTCAGCTTAGTCCATAATTTCTCATAATTATTCTTATATAGGTCTATATTTTTTGCCGTTAATTCAATTCCAAGGTATTTTGTTTTTTTAACTACTTCACATTGTACCAGTTCTTGTAGTTCCACTTGTTTTTGTTTGATCATGTTTTTACATATAAGTTTTGTTTTATTCTTATTTACGTAAAAGCCGGCCAATTCTCCAAACTCCTTTATTTTTTGAAAAAGCAATGTCAATTTTTCTGTTGGGTTTTCCACCATAAACATTACATCGTCTGCAAATGCTCGATATTTGTATTGGTGTCCTTTATGTGTCAAGCCCTTTATTTCTTGATCGTACTGTATTTTTTGTAAAAGTATTTCCAATACCCAGATAAATAATAACGGTGATAACGGACAACCTTGCCTTGTTCCTTTCTGTACTTTGAAGTTATCTGTCAGTTCTTTATTCACATTTATTTTAGCTCTTTGTTCAGAATAGATAGCTTCAATACAATTTCTAAAATGTTGTCCCGCTTCAATCTTTTCCATCATCTGGTGCATAAAATTCCAATTAAGATTGTCAAAAGCTTTTTCTGCATCAACAAACAGAAAAGCTACTTCTTTTTCTGGGTGCTTTTCATAATATTCAATTGCGTCCATTACTATTCTTACATTGTCTCTAATCTGCCTTTTGGGTAAAAAGCCCGCTTGATCTTCAGAAATTACCGTTTGTAAATAGTTTTTCACCCTTTCTGCAATAATTTTTGCAAAGATTTTATAATCGTTGTTCAAAAGAGATATTGGCCTGTAGTTCTTTACATTTGTTGAATCTTGTCCTTCCTTTGGAATCAAAGAAATAATTGCTTCTTTCCATGAGTCCGGCACCTTTTTGTTTTCTCTTATTTCGTTGGTTAAAGCTTCCAGGACCGGGGAAATTTCTTCTTTCATCTTTTTGTAGAATTTCGCTGTAAATCCGTCCGGCCCAGGCGCCTTCCCCAACTTTGTCTCTTCTATTGCCTTCATCACTTCTTCTTTTTGAATTGGACCATTTAATAAATCTTTGTATTCCTTACTTATTTTTGGTAGTGGAATCTCCTTTAAATATGTTTTAATCTTCTCAAGATCAACTCTAGTTGTTTGGAATAGTTTAGCATAATACTTGAAGAAACATCTCTTTATTCCATTAGGATCAACGAACTCTTTTCCATCTTCTATTATTTTGGTTATCATTCTTCTCTCTCTTCTAGCCTTAAGTTGCCAAGCTAAGTATTTTCCCGGTTTGTTCGCCCCTTCAAAAGATTTCTGTTGTAACTTCTTTAAATTCCAATACATTTCCTGATTCCAAGTCTCATTCAGTTGTTCCTTCAGCAACTTTAATTCTTTAATAATTTGCTTTTTTCCAGGCTTCTTTTTTAATTCCTTTTCTTTCTGAGCAATTTTTTCTAACACTTCTGTTTGTTTTTGAAGTTTTTCCTTTTTTTGCTTCACGTTTTGCGAGATGAGAATTCCTCTCATCACCGCTTTATAAGCATCCCATACAATCTGTATCGGTGTTTCTTTATTTAAATTTTGTTGAAAGAATTGTTTCGTTTCTTCCTTTAACATCTCAATTACCGTTTTCTTATCCAACAAGTCTTCATTAATCCTCCACAGAAAGGGTTTTTTCCTTTCTGTGGAACTCCATACCACCGGATTGTGATCTGAATTACATCTTGGCAAAATTTCAGTCTTATGTGTTTTCATTGATAATTCTTCAGACATCCAAATCATATCAATTCTGGAAAAAGAGCAATGTCTATTGGAATAAAAAGTAAAGTCTTTCTGCATCGGGTTCCATTTCCTCCAAACATCTTCTAATTTTTCTTGCTTAACTAATTCAAAAAAATTCTTTGGCAATTTTCCGCTGAATTCGTTGTCCTTTTGTGGTTTTCTGTCTAGACGATCTATTGTCCCATTAAAGTCTCCGGCCATAATAACTTGCTCATAAGTCAATTGTTGTAATTGGTCAGTTATATCCTTAAAAAATTTTTCCTTTGCTCCATTGGGTGCGTACACGTTGATCAACAATGTTTTTTTCTGCTGAATCATTAATTCCACACCCACGTATCTGCCATCTATGTCCTTAAAAATTTCTGTAGGTTGTAACTCCTTCTTCACATATGTCACAACTCCTTTTTTCTTGTTTGAGGCCGCAGAACAAAATTCAATTCCAAATAAAGCATTCTTTAAATATTTTATATCCTGTTTTCTAATATGTGTTTCTTGCAAGCATATCACGTTGCATTTCTGTTTCTGTATCCAATGATTGATTCTTTTCCTCTTGTTTGGTGAATTTAATCCATTAACATTCCATGACAACAATTTGTACTCCATTATGCGTTTTATTTTAAAGTTCTCCAAAGACGTCCGCATTGTCCGCCTTAAATTTATAAAAGTCCATCATCGATCTGATCTGAATCCTCCCACCTTGATACGTAAAGGATAAACCTTGTGGAATCTCCCATCTATATCTGATGCTCAAAGCTCTGAGTTTGTCCGCCAAGGATTTATACCTTTTCCTGTCTTGCAGTATTGTTCTTGGGAGTTCTCTCATCACCATAATTTTGTTTCCCTCTATTACAAAAGGGACGTTGAATTGCTTCTTGAATATCTCCTCTGTTATTGATCTTGTTACAAATTGTACAATTACATCCCTTGGTAAATTCTTCTTTTCTGCAATTCTGGAGTTCACTCTATAAATCAAATCAAAGTCTGAGTCCATTGACCCTTCCTCCTCGCCCAAAAAGGCCGTTATCACTTCCATCATTTTTTCTTTTAAGTTCTCATTCTCTGTTTCCTTAATGCCTCTGAATCTCAGATGAGTCTGCATCCTTCTGAACTCCATCATTGTCTCTGATCTTGTAATTTGTTGAGTCAAAGAATCTTGTTTCTCTTCTATTTTTTGTATCTTCTCCTCTGTCTCTGTAGTCTTGGTTGCATTTGCTTGAACATCCTTCTTAACTCCTTCCATTTCTTGCTTGATTGAAGTTATTTCTGTAGTAACCAGTTCCTTCAATGCTGTTATGTTCTTCTCTTGGACTTCTTCTAGATGTTTCAGATGAATCTGAGTTTGCTTCTCCAGTTGGTCCCCCAATGTTTTTTCTATCTGCTCCCCCATGGCTTGTATTATTACCTTTCTTGTATATAGGAACAATAATTGAACCCCTCCAATCCTTTGGAATATTCCCTGTTCTATCAGTTGCTGTAAATAAGGCTGCTAGGACCAGAATCCACCATTCTGAATGCTTTTTTATTAGTTCCGGTGGAATCAAATCAACACCAGAAGCTTTCCCAGATCTTAATGTTTGAATGATGGTTTTAACCTCAGTAGGTTCAACTGGTGGCCATTCTGGAAGGTTTACCGCACTACCATCATCAATTTCCTTATTATCAGCATATATTTCCTCTCATAAACTGTAAGGCTCAAACTTTTGTGTGGGATTTTTAAGACCTGCCTACAATACTGTGTTTAGTGTAGCCGTTAGTGTGATGGGCTAGATCTGGGAGACCCAGGTGTGAATTCCCACTCTACCATGAAAGCTTGCTGGGTTGAGGAGCTAGCCAGTTTGGTGTAGTGGTTAAGTGCGCGGACTCTAATCTGGGAGAACCGGGTTTGATTCCCCACTCCTCCACTTGCACCTGCTGTTGTGACCTTGGGTCAGTCACAAGCTCTGGCACAGCTGTCCTTGAAAAGGCAGTTTGTGTCAGAGTTCTCTCAGCCCCACCCACCTCACAGGGTGTCTGTTGTGGGGAGGGGAAGGGAAAGGAGTTTGTAAGCCGCTCTGAGACTCCCAAGTGACTCCTCCTCCTAGTCTCACACACTGAACCTAATGAAAAAGGGGAGGCTGGAATATGTCTCCCTGAGCTATGGGGGGAGGTAGGGCAGAACAAAAACGTAGTTAGTGAAGGAATAAGTGAATAAATGTCGGCTCTTTCAAATATTGCCTCTTATTTTTTTTACTATAAACAGGAGTCCACCGAAGCTGCTGCAGTTGAAGAGCATGTGGTGAAGAACGCGTTGCCTCTAGTTGGTCATCGCAAGACTTCCAATGACGCGAAGAGATACCGAAAGAAACCTCTTGTGGTTGTATATTATATGGTAGACTTCAGTTTTGACTATCGTGTGGGTAGGTATGCCTTCAGAAGAGGGTTGCTTTGCAAGAGCCAGTGTACAGCAAAAGCAGAAATCTCTCTTTAACTTTTCTGGTGTGTGTTTCGTGATTTCCAGCAACTCAGTACTGGCGAAACAAAGTTCTGGAGGTGGCGAAGGACTTCCCAGAATATGCGTTTGCCATTGCTGATGAAGAAGACTATTCTACTGAGATAAAGGATTTGGGGCTAATTGACAGTGGAGAAGATGTCAATGCGGCCATCTTTGATGAAGGGGGCAAGAAATACGCCATGGAACCAGAAGAGTTTGACTCAGATGTGCTACGAGAATTTGTCTTGGCATTCAAAAAAGGTATGTGATGGCTGGGGTTGTAACCGATGTTTGCCACCTCCCAATTTAGCTGCGGGGTGGTTCTCTCGCATCTGGCGCTTCCATAGGGGCAGGTGAACTCTCCGAGGGACTGGATAGATCTTTGTCTAGGTAGCACCATGCTTACAGGAAAGTAGCTCAGAGCCTTCAGACGTTCAGACAAATAGATTTCTCAAAGATCTCATTTTAAATATTCAGTCCTGCCCTTTGCGTGCTTAATGACACTGGGTTGGATCCAGGGATGCTCGAGCTAAAAGGAAAACATACTTGAGCGCAGTTCCTCTCTAGCAGATGCTGCAGTGATTGCATGGCACTCCTGTTTAGTTTTTTAAAACGGTAATCGTGTACTTGTGGAGTACCTTCCCTATGAGGAAAGGCTGAAGAGTCAGGGAATTTTCAGTTTAGAAGAGAGGGGACATGATAGAGGTTTATAACATTATGCGTGGGGTGGACAGAGTGGACAAAAGTGTTTCTCCCTCTCCCAAAAGACCAGAACTCGAGGGCATCCAATGAAACTGATGGGCAGTAGGTTCAGGGCGGACAGAAGGAAATACTACTTTACACAGAGAATGGTGAAATGTGGAATTCGTTGCCAGAGGATGTCGTGATGGCCACAGGAATAGACAGCTTCTAAAGGGGATTAGATAGTTTCATGGAGGATAATTCTATCAGTGGCTACTAGCCATGGTGATTGAGGGGAACCTCTACATCCAGAGGCACAAATCCTTTGAATTCCAGAGCCAGGAGGCAACATCAGGGACGGCCTCGGCTTCTATGCTCTGTTGTCATTCCAGAGGAACTGGTTGGTCACTGCGTGAGAAGGGATGCTGGACTAGATGGACCAGTGGTGGTCCAGCAGGGCTCTTCTTACGTTCTTACCTGTGGAGCAATGGACTATACAACAGATGGCTCGCAGGGCTTTATTGGAATAGCTTTTGAGATCGTATTAAAGGAAACGTCTTGCGCATGTGAAAAAACAGGAACACTGTTCACTGGAAGCAGGCAGGAGTGAGGAAAAATTGTTGCCCTTCCCACTTGTGGATTGACTGTTGCCGCTATGGGACCCAACACAGTCTTTTGACACCTTTGACAAATGGTGTGATGACAGTTGCCGCCAAGCTGGAGATGGACTGTGGCGAGGCTCTTGCAGTCCCTGTGACAAGTGGGAATCACATCTGTGCAGCCAAAACTTCTCATCAAACCTGACTGAGCATTTTTTTCCCCGTTAAGTGCACCTCTGGTTACTAGTGCAGGTCAAACTTCCGTTTTCAAGGTACAGCTGTAGCACAAAGAAGTTATCTCTCTAACAGCTGTTCTTTCCTTTTCTCCTCCCAGGTAAACTGAAACCCATTGTGAAATCCCAGCCGATACCCAAAAACAACAAGGGCCCTGTGAAGATTGTCGTTGGTAAAACCTTTGATTCTGTAGTATTGGATCCTAGCTCGGACGTCCTCATAGAACTCTATGCCCCCTGGTGTGGGCACTGCAAGAAACTTGAGCCTGTCTATCTAGAGCTGGGTAAAAAGTACAAGAATCAGAAGAACCTGGTGATTGCCAAGATGGACGCTACCGCCAACGACATCACCAACGACAGCTACAAAGCGGAAGGATTCCCCACCATCTATTTTGCTCCCAGCAACAAGAAGAACAACCCTATTAAGTTTGAAGGTGGGGAGAGAGATCTGGAGCACTTGAGCAGATTTGTAGAAGAACATGCCACCAAACTGAGCAGAACGAAAGAAGAACTTTGAATGGAGCAAAGACCATCCAACGGGGAGGGGCGGGGAGTTGATGCAAAGTTAAAGAGGTTCAGAGGAACAGCTCAGCGTTCAGAACGCTTGGAGTTTGGGGGATGACAAAACGATGCAGTATGAAACTTTATTACACAAGAAATGCGGACTCTGAACTTTTCCGATGTGATTTTTTTTTTTCATTAGTTAACCGTTCTTTATTTCATGAGGGAAAAAATACATTATTTTTTGTGACTAACTGAAGCTTGGTCCTTGTGGTATTTTATTCCCTACTCCAAACAGAGCTTTAAGGATCTGTCTTAAACATCTTCCAGAGGTTTCTACCTGTAAGGGAGGAGCACCTTTCTTGCACTCAGCTGAGGTATACAGACATATAAAGCGCTAATGCTGCCGCCTCCAGGGTTTGGTCTTTGCGTGCCGCAGTACAGAACAGAGGAGTAACTCTTTTTTCCCCAAAAAAACAATTTATTAGGATATAATAAGAAACAAAAGATTCAAACATGTATCAAACACAATTTTATATCCTTCCCCCCCCCCCCTCGGCTTCCCACAGTGCTCCAACCTCTACCCCAATTTTTAAATTTTCTTTATAACTCCTCTTCTCTTTTTTCACTTCCACAGGTAACTTATCTTTCAATCGTTATTCTTATACATTTATTATTTTCTACTATCCTTTAACTTTCAATCATTCTCAAAGCAAAGTAAATTGTCCTTTACATCCCAGTATTTCTCCAAATAGTCTTTAAAGACTTTCCAGTCTGCAAAAAATTCTTCTGCTTCAAAATTATTAATTTTCCTAGTCATTTTATCCATTTCAACCATAAAAAGTAATTTT
>NW_015173132.1:107881-108078 GCF_001447785.1 Gekko japonicus
AGTTTCACTATATTGGGTAAAGTGAGCATCTCTCCAGGTGGGAAGGTTTGGGGCCTTTCCGCAGTCAGTTTGGCCCAGAGACCAGGGCTGCAGATGAACGCCCAGGGCTCCTATTCTAGGGAGAAAGAAGAAGAGAAGAGATTGGATTTATACCCCGCCCTTCACTTGGAGTCTCAGAGTGACTTACAAACTCCTTT
>NW_015173132.1:108921-109097 GCF_001447785.1 Gekko japonicus
GTAAATAGTCTGGAGCTGCTGTAACATGTAGTCACGTGAGCCCTTTTCCTGCGGGGGGGCCACCAAAAGACCTGTGGCTCTTGGCCAAGTTGTCAGGTGTATTTTAAAGTAACGTAAGGCTTCACTTTCAGGAACAATTAAAACGTTTCGTGGCAAAGCTGCTTGTTCCACCCCAT
>NW_015173132.1:109192-111840 GCF_001447785.1 Gekko japonicus
TAAATAGAGCCGCACCAAAATAGAGACGCGCAGGTGGGATCCCACGGATCCCGTGCACAGCGCGCCGTTGCTCCCTGGCACGATCAGATGCCGGGGGGGAGGGGGAGGCTGCCGAACTGCGCATGCTCGAGCATGCGCAGTTCGGCCGGGATGTGCCGGCGCAAGGACGCGCCGGCAATCTCACGGCCCGGATTGAAGCGCTCTACACCGCTTTTAGTGTGGGTTTTCGGGAGGGACGGATCGGGGACGGGCAGGCAACGCTTCCCAGATGTTGCCGTGGGATCGCACCCGTTTGCCTCGCCCCCGATCCGTCCCGCTCCCGGCCCAAAACCCCTAGTGTGAACAGGGCCTTTAGGCACCAAACTAGTAGGTTGACCCCAGATATAAGCATCCTTATCAATATCCTGCTTATGAGACGCCCTGGCTAAAACTATTTTGTCCACTTTGCTTGAACGATGGCAAGAGCTGGGTCCTCCAAATTTTGGCAATGGTGTGTTACCCTAAGGCAGGGGTGTCGAACTCATTTGTTATGAGGGCCGGATCTGACATAAATGAGACCTTGTTGGGCCAGGCCATGTGTGTCATGAAATGTAATGCCAGGTAGCAGAGATATAAACTTTATAAAGGACACAAACACAAAGGGTTTTTTTTAACTTAAAATAAAAACATGCTTAAACTTTAGCACTCTTTCGAAATTTTCAGTGTCTGATAACTGACACCTCTTGCTCTGAATTATTACATCAAAATGTCTGTGCTGTTGCAATCTTGAGTATGCTGTTCAGGTGTGTATCTGTAAGCTGCAAACCTACCATGACGCAGCAGCAGCAGAACTGGAAGAAGAAGCAGAAGACAGCCAGTTTCACTGCGGGCCTGATATAAGCCCTCTGGGGGCCTAATCCAGCCCCTGGGCCATATGTGACACCCCTGCCCTAAGGGGTTGTGAGGGTCTCCTGAAGTTTGTTGGGGAATTAGCCAGGAAACCCAAACAATGCAAGAGGGGGTAATCAAGCAGGATCTCCACCTATGGTGGCCCATACGGGGATTTTTCCTTCAGTAGAACTCTCAACATGAACCAGGTTGTGATTAATGAAACGGTTTTTATTAAGAAGATCTAAAGAATAAAATCAAAACTTATTAATTGCAGAGCACTCTATAAATGCACATCATATAAGTTCAGAAAATAAAGGTGGTAGCTTATAGAGACAGAGAGGGTCTGCATTTACCTGTCCAAAAACTCAGCTATCCAAGAAGAAGGATGAGAGAGACTAACCAGCGTTCTCACTCGAGGAAGCGGGGGGGTACCCAGTCTCACGTTGAGGGTGTAAATTGGTGGACGCCTGATACACCCTAATTGGGACATGACGTGATTGCTCCTAGAACAATGCTGTGACTGTTGCAGGATTTTATGAACTTCCTTGAAATTCAGGGGCTCTTGGGAGTGTGTAATTTTACTAGTATCTGTTTCTACTTGCTCAACAACTTTATATAAAAAATATATATATATAAGCCCATTGATTTCAATAGCTTTAGGCTGGGGTATTACAAACCTATCCTCTCTGCATTTACCTGCTCTCTTCAAAGCCAGAGAGTTTAGGATGCCACTCACGCTGTGGATTTGGGGAGGGCGTGCCTGAGAGATCCTAGAGGGTGGTTGAAACTTTTGTCAGCCACTGAAGAAGTCATCTGTGATTCAAGAAAGCTCATATAGAAATAAATTTTTAGTCTTTAAGGGCTGTTGGACTTTTGCTGTATGTATTCCAGTGGCCCATCAGCAGTAAAAGGCAGTCATAATCTGGCGAATAAGAGTAATCTAGAAGTAAATATGTGGGGCCATGGCTCAGTGGGAGAGCATTTGCTTGGCATACAGAAGGTCCCAAGTTTGATCACCAGCATCTCCAGTTAAAAGGACCAGGCAGTAGGTAATAGGAAAGACCTCAGCCTGAGGCCTTGGAGAGCTGCTGCCAGTCTGAGTAGACAATACCGACCTTGATTCCAGTGCTCCATCAGCAGTAAAAGGCAGTCATAATCTGGCGAATAAGAGTAATCTAGAAGTAAATATGTGGGGCCATGGCTCAGTGGGAGAGCATTTGTTTGGCATGCAGAAGGTCCCAAGTTTGATCACCAGCATCTCCAGTTAAAAGGACCAGGCAGTAGGTGATAGGAAAGACCTCACTCAGCCTGAGGCCCTGGAGAGCTGGTACCAGTCTGAGTAGACAATACCAACCTTGATGGACCGAGGGTCAGATTCAGTATAAGGCAGGTTCGTTTTCATATATGCATAGCCGTCACCATACAAGTCCACAGCAGCCAGGAGTGGGGAAAGTTATAATACAAGGGGCCTCAGCATCTTAAAGTGTTTCCTCCCCTGTTGCTCATTAACTTCCATTCCTGATCAGCATCCTCATTCCACCAGCTACCTTTCTCTGAAAGGGTATTCCACTGTTCATGTAAAAGTAAATAGTAAGCTAGCCTGATCGTGCCAAATAACAGAAGCTTCAGCAGGCTTGTCCATTGTTAATTCTTGGATGGGAGACCACCGAGAGAGTCTAGGGTTGCTACACATAAGAACATAAGAGACGCCAATGTTGGATCAGGCCAAGACCCATCCAGTCCATCACTCTGTGTCACACAGTGGCCAGAAATACCAG
>NW_015173132.1:111925-144287 GCF_001447785.1 Gekko japonicus
GCCCCAGAGCCCCTATCTATACCTTGTGGCTAATAGCCACTGATGGACCTCTGCTCCATATGCTTATCTAATTCCCTTTTGAAGCTGTCCATGCTTGTAGCTACACAGAGGCAGGCAAAGGCAAACCACCTCTGTTCGTCTCTTGCCTTGAAAACTCCACGGGGTCGCCATAAACCAGGTGTGACTGGATGGCAGTTCCTACCATCACCAACACGCAGGTGGGGAAAACCATATGTTTGAATATTTCTATCTGGGACAGTATAACTGATTCAGGCCAGGAAGCTACAGTCAAGGTCTCTTGCATCTACCTGCTTCACGTCCCCATGGGTTGCTTTTTTAAGCACTTCCTCTTCAGACATTGTGATGGTAACCAAAAGACACAAAGTGGATATGGTGTGCATATGGTGTGTATCTGCTGGACCTTCTGATGGCCCCTGGTATTTTTGGCCACTGTGTGTCCTGTTCAAGCATCCCTCCAAGCCTAAAGCAAAGTTTCCTAAGTGATAGGAAACGGAGAGGCTTGTGGATTTTTCATAGAGCTGCAGTATTCTTAATTAAGGGGGCTTCTTGTGAAGCTGTGATGCTGCAAAGGATAATCCTTTTTTAAAAAAATAACTGTGGGAAACGATATGTCAAACCCAGAGATGTGATAGCGGCATCGTCCCTTAATGGTAAAGAAACTATGGAATAATAGGTTATTTCTGCAGACACAAGCATGCTGGTGTGAAAAATTCAACAGAACCAGCCCAGACTCCAATATTTTTATTGTTAACAGGACAAATCAAGAGACGGTAACTAGTTTGAGGTTCATGCGTACTTTGGGTGCGTTTAGAAACAAAAGGAGCTTTGACGTGGTCTCTGTGCTTCACACCCATGAGATCTAGTGCGCACGTGCTGGATCGATCGGTGCTGTAGCAAGCTCTTTTAACGGATTTTCGCGCCCAGTCCTTTGGGCATGTGCAGGAACCCCACCGTGCATGCCCAGAGGGGTGGGCACAGATATCCCGCCAGTTCCTTTCTTACCACCGCGTTGAGTAGACCTATTTTTCATCGGTCAGATCGGTTCACTTTTGGCTGTTTGCCTCAGCTCTTAGGAATTATTTCCTTAGTTTAAATTTCCTATCTTTGTTTTCCCATCCGATTTCAAAACGTTTTTTAAAAGGTTTATTGCATCTCTATCCTCCTGTCAAAACTCCAGTCGCTCCCTGGGACCTTCCTCTAGTTCTCCGCCAGCTCACGAGGAAGCCCTTTGAGCCGCTTGCAACATGCGACCTCAAACTTCTAGCATGGAAAACGGCCTTTTTAATTGCTGTCACATCGGCTAGATGAGTGGGAGAAATATTGGCTTTCCGGCATGATACACCTTACATGTTGTTTTTGCCGGACAGAGTCCGCCTTGTCCTGGACATCTCCTTCCTGCCAAAGGTGGTGTCAGAGTTCCACCTGCAGGCGGAGGTCTTCCTCCCTGATTTTTCCCCAAATCCAACATCACCGGAAGACAAACTATTACACACTTTAGATGTGAAGCGGGCTCTCCTGTTCTACCTCGCTAGAACACACCCAACTAGACGAGGCTCGCAACTGTTTGTCTCTTACGGAAAGGCACGGCTGGGCACTCGCATCACATCTCAGCGCCTGTCAAAGTGGATTGTGGGTCTCATCCGTCTGTTACCTGATCGCCAAACAGCCATTGCCTGGCCCTATCAGGGCTCATTCGACCAAAGCTGTCGCGACTTCCACTGCCTTCCTCCGGGGAGTGCCGCTGACGGACATTTGCAAAGCCGCTAGGTGGGCCACGCCTAACATTTTCATTAGGCTCTATGCCCTAGTTGTCCATAAGAACACCAATACCAGCATGGGACGTCACATTCTATCTTCGGCTACGCAGTAAAGGACCTGCCAGCACCCTCCTCCAGGTAGGCCACTGCTCGCTAATCTCCCATGGGTGTGAAGCACAGAGACCACGTCGAAGATAAACAGGTTGCTTACCTGTAGCTCAAGTGGTTAAGACACTGAACTGCAGGCTGTGGAAGGTCGGTAGTTCAGCAGTTCAAGACCCGGGTGCCGCATGATGGAGTGAGCTCCCGTCTCTAGTTCCAGCTCCTGCCAACCTAGCAGTTCGAAAGCAAGAAATTGCAAGTAGATAAATAGGTACTACTTTGGTGGGAAGGTAACAGCGTTCCATGCGCCTTGGTGTTTAGTCATGCCGGCCACATGACCACGGAAACGTCTTCGGGCAGCGCTGGCTCTTCGGCTTTGAAACGGAGATGAGCACCGCAACCCTAGAGTCGGATTCGACTGGCTTTCGAGCAAGGGAACCTTTACCTTTTTTTACCTGTAACTGGTGATCTTCGAGTGGTCATCTGTGCATTCACACCACCCGCCCTCCTTCCTGGCGGGGTGTCCGCGCCCACCCCTCTGGGCATGCGCGGTGGGGTTCCTGTGCATGCCACAGCACCGATCGATCCAGTGCGTGTGCACTAGATCCCATGGGTGTGAATGCACAGATGACCACCAGTTACAGGTAAACAACCTGTTTTTCAAAGAGGAACATTGTTTGTAATGGGAAGATGTTCAGTGGTTATGTGGTCCAGGAAGGAAAGCCTTAATTTAAATAGATAAATAAATAAATAAAACAACACCCAAAAGACTAGTCAAGTGCAGTAGTGGGAAGGGGGGAAAGAGAGAACAAGGAGATCAATCTGTAACTGACTGTGAACAATCAATTGAAATAACCCACTACCTTCGGACCAGCCAAAAAAGCCAATGTATTTCCTTCTTATATGTTTGCTTTCTCATTTTTTTCTACAGATATAGTGAGTAGTTTGCAGTGTTTCCATTTGAAGGTGAAACAAGACACTATTTCATTTGCATTACAAAAATCCAAATTTAGAATAATGTTTATTTCCTGTGCTGAAAATTGTAGCTTTGACAGGGAACCTCTGTGTGCCCTGATGCATTCTGGGAAGTCAATATGCAAAACCAGGCGCTGACTCGCTTAGCTCCAGCCAGTAGGCAGGGAAGAACAGCTGAAAAGGCTCTGTGAAGGCTGCCCAATCAGTTTGCCTCTAGTGTTGCATATTTCTCCTACCGCCTATGGTAGAAATGCACGGAAGAGTTGCTAGTGCTGGGCTGCAGGGCTGGGGATTATTTTTGGTGTGATGTTATGGGGAAATTTCCCAGGGTCCCAGGAGGAGTTCAAATAGAGACAGGGGCCTTGAGCAGAAAAGAATGTATTGCAGGAGGGGTTCAAATAGAGACAGTGGACTTTAGCAAGAAAGAACTCATTTCAGTAGTTCGAACTACGGAGAGATTCTTACCCAGATGCTGAAATAAGTTCTCCAGAGTTCTAACAGACACACACCTTGCATTATACAGTGTCATCTTTCATCTCTAGTTATCCTGTGACCAATTCACTATGTATTTACTATGTTTTCATTATCAGTTACTATGTTTACCAATTGCATTTCTTTAAGGCACATTTCAGCAACCTAACCTATAGGTGGCAGGCAACTGTTCATGGTTTATGTCTTCATCTTCTAACTTCTATCTGGTTTCTCTGAGGACAGACATCACCAGGCAACTGTTTATCTTGGTGAGGAGAAGAAGGAGAAGAAATTGAATTTATACCCACCCTCCACTACCTGAAGGAGTCTCAGAGCAGCTTACAACCTCTTTTCCCTTCCCCTCCCCACAACAGACACCCTGTGAGGTGGGTGGGGCTGAGAGAGCTCTCTCCAGAACTGCCCTTGAGAGAACAGCTCGAAGAGAACTTATGACTGACCCAAGGTCACCCAGCTGGTGGCATGTGAAGGAGTGGGAATCAAACCCTGCCCTCCCAGATTAGAGTCTGTGCTCATAACCGCTACACCAGACAGCACTAGTTCTACCTGAAGCAGGCGCAGGCATTCTGAACGTAGCATCTCCTAAATGATGTTGGCGACATTTAGGACATTATCAGAATTCAGGCAGAGTTCAGGAATTCAGGGCACACAAAGGTTTTAAGCTTTAAGGCACACGGAATGGAGTCATTGTTCATTCAAAAGTGCATTGAAAGTAGATTGAAAGTGGATTATTTAGTGTGTGTGGCCGCAGCCGTTGAAAAGCAAAAAAAGAGGGCGTATTTTCCAACCTATTGCTTCAAACAAGTGGGGGGGGGAGCAAAGGGGATCAAACCCAACCGGAACAACAAGTTAGGTACTTATAAGGTTGAGTGTGTAGCAAACATAAAAATATAACAAAATATTTATTAGTGTTATAAATTAGCAATTAAAAACATTATACATACCGATGAAATAAATGTATCCTATACAGCAGCCTATTGGACTTGCATGTCTAATTATCATAAACTCACACAAGTGAATGTTTAATGAAAAGCTACTAGACTAGATGCATTTTGGCCTTGAGGACCTTCTTCAGTGGCCCAAAACCGTATTGTACACACACAAAACATGAAATATCATTTAAGGGCCAGGCAGGTTTGAAATCTTTCCTGAAAATAATAATAATAATTTAAAAATATAAATATTTTCAGCCATCGTATCCATTGTATAAACAAAGATATAGATGAAAATAGTGTTAAAAGTTGTTGGATTTCCCAAACATTCTGCCAGATTATGAAGATGTGTGCATTAATTCTCATGTTATTTAGACATGGGAAATCGACAGCCACCCTCATGGCTGCTCAGCCTGGAGCCTTGGCATCCCCCTGCACCTGCAGCTTGGTACCCCCAGGGCAGCCACCCAGCTCGCCCACCTCTAAGGCTGGCCTGGGAAACACCAGATCCCAGCTTCCACCATGAGGCTCAGTAAGGGCAGCAGGCCAGGCAGGCACTGCCAAAGTCCCTCCTTGGTCCAGTGACAGACCCTGGTAACTCTGTGAAACCTGCACATTCACCTACTAGAACACAGCAGAGGAACGAGATAGTATAGTGTGTATGGGGGGGGGGGGGGGGGGGGGATGTTCAGCACTCAATTGTTTAGCTGCAATTGAGAAAAATCCCCCTTCTGCAAACCCTGGAATCCCAGTGTCTTTACATTCTCTTGGTGCTGGGCTTTGGCTTCCTGTCTGCTGGGTGCTATTAAAAATTAGATTGTATTGCAAGTTTCAAGCACAAGAAGAATTCACAGTTTAGACTTCTGGCAGTATGCCAGTTTTATTTTCCCTTTTTATTTAAGTGGAAGCTCGCTGGGTGACCTTGGGGCAGTCACACACACTCAGCCTAACCTACCTCACAGGGTTGTTGTGAGGATAAAATGGAGAAGAGGAGAATGATGTTAGCTGCTTCGGGTCCCCACTGGGAGAAAAGTATAGACTAAGTAAAGCAAGAAAGAAATACATCAGTGTGATGTGTTGCTTTATAATATCAAGATAGGACTTAATAAAGTCGAAACTAAGTAAAGCAAGAAAGAAATACATCAGCGTGATGTGTTGCTTTATAATATAGCAAAAGACTAGTCAAGTGAAGCAGTGGGAGTGGAGAAAGAACAAAGAAACCTGTAACTGACTGTGATCAATTAATTATAAATACCACTGCAATCGGACCAGCCAAGGAAGCTTGCTGCATTAAATAGTATATATAGCTGACTGTCTTTTATATTTTCTAGTCATGGTGAGTATGTCCATTAACCCCAGGGCATCTATGCAATGCAAATGAGCCACGACAAATACCATAAACCAGCGAGATAGTCTGCTTAAAAACACAATCTCTGATTGCCCCTTTTCACTCCCATTTTTAGAAAAAGAGAAGGCAGTGTTGCATTACGGGTAAGACCTATGCAAACACCAGAGGTCTCTCGGCCAATCGTACATGGGGCCCTCTTTCACGCGGCCGGGAATGCATTAACCCATTCGGGCACGCAGGCTTCGGGGACCGCGGAAGGGGAATCGGGCGTATCTTCAGGCGGAGGCCAAGCGAAATCGACAGGATGGCTGCAGTCCCGCGCAGGTAAGCTCTCTCTCTCTCCGGGCCGGGCATCTGTTCGCGTGTGAGTGGGACGCAGAAGGCCGACGAGGAGGCCGGCAGATGCGGGATTGCAAGCGGCTCTCTCCCCGTCGAATTGTTGGGCTCTCTAAACTGACGTCCGTGCAAGACCATTTTGATGTTTTCCACCACTCCGAAAGCCCTTATTGGTTTGAACTTGTATTAAATCGCAGTGTGTGTGTGCAGCGTTTAAGGACACGGGCCCCTTTAAAGCTTTGCCCCCTTACGGCCTTCCATTCTATTGCAGAACACCAGCTAGCACCAGGATCTACTCTTGTGCAAAAACGTATGTTTAGACTTCAGTCCCGGACTGAGAATGCCGCTGGGAAAGTATACTCACAGAGAGAGAGGAGGAGGAGAGAAAGAGAACTTTTGGGTTTTACAGGAGGGTTAGCCCTGTTGGTCTGAACTGCAGTGTTCCCTCTAAGCTGAGTTCGTGTGAGCTAGGTAAAGGTCTCCCTTGCTCGAAAGCCAGTCGAGTCCGACTCTAGGGTTGCGGTGCTCATCTCCGTTTCCAAGCCGAAGAGCCAGCGCTGTCCGAAGACGTTTCCGTGGTCATGTGGCCGGCATGACTAAACACCAAGGCGCACGGAATGCTGTTACCTTCCCACCAAAGCGGTACCTATTTATCTACTTGCAATTTCTTGCTTTCGAACTGCTAGGTTGGCAGGAGCTGGAACTAGAGAAGGGAGCTCACTCCGTCGTGCGGCACACTCGGGTCTCGAACTGCTGAACTACCGACCTTCCACAGCCTGCAGTTCAGTGTCTTAACCACTTGAGCCACCGCAGCTCCTTCGTGTGAGCTAGCTCACCGTTTTCTAGCCTCCGGCTCACAATTTTTTTTCTTGGCTCAGGAAGGAGGGCTCCAGAGCAAACTAATTAATGCTGTAGCCAAATTGCTCACTCACAACTTTAATGCCAGTAGCTCACAAAGTAAAAATTTTGCTCGCAAGATTCCACAGCTTAGGGGGAGCATTGGTCTGAAGCAGCAGACCAAAGTTTGAGTCCAGTGGCACCTTTCAGGCCAACAAAAGTTTATTCCAGGTATAAATTTTCATGTGCATGCAACATTATCCATATCATCTCAGGTTCATACTTCCACTCATCCTCTAATGTGATTTTA
Source organism: Gekko japonicus (assembly GCF_001447785.1). Taxonomy (NCBI): domain Eukaryota; kingdom Metazoa; phylum Chordata; class Lepidosauria; order Squamata; family Gekkonidae; genus Gekko; species Gekko japonicus. Next base: position 119,033 of record NW_015173132.1, read on the forward strand.
CGCCATCATGTGTCAGCAGTGCCCTTCCACCCTCTACATTGGACAGACAGGCCAGTCCCTTTGACAAAGAATCAAGGGACATAAGTCTGACCTTAGAATGAAACCACAACATTCAAAAACCAATGGGGGGGGGGCATTTTAACCTTCCAGGACATTCAGTTGCTGACATAAAAGTAGCAGTTATCTTACCAAGGGATTTCAAAGGGAGATTAGAAAGAGAGGCTGCTGAATTGCACCTGATAAGGAAGCTCAAGACAATGCATCCGCCTGGACTTAATCAAGACCTAGGTTTCCTATCTCATACCAGTGTTAATTTCTCCATGCCTACTAACCTTTTGCATATCACACCTAATCCAATCACACCTGCTATTGTCATTCGCCTGCTAATGTCCTTTGGCATCTGAAATCCCTCCACTTTCCAGTATATGGGATAGATGGACTCACATTCTAACTGTATCTGAAGAAGTGACCGGTGACTTATGCCACAAATTTTGTTAAAAGTGCTACTGGACTCTTGGTCTTTTCTACTGCTACAGACAGACTATGCAGATTAAAATAGCATTGTTTCTGCAGCAGCTACCAACATAGTGTTTATCTTCTCTCACTCTTCTTTCCCAGTGAAAGTGTCTCCCCCCCCCCTTCTTATTGACTCATTTCTGGGGGGATGTGCTGGAACAGAGTTCCAGAACCTCTTCAACAAAATTCTTTTTAAAATGTTTAAAAGTTCTTGAGTTTTCAGTATACAGATTGAAAACTTGAGAGTTCTGGCACCTCTTCTTGTTTTGTTTTTTTTAAAGCCCTGCTCAATCATATTGGACTTTCATACATTTAAAGGCTTGAAGAAATAGAGTTGCCAGCCCCCAGGTGGGGCCTGGAGATCTCCCGCTTTTACATCTGATCTCCAGCTGACAGAGACCAGCTCCCCTGGAGAAAATGGCTGCTTTGAAGGGTGGACTCTACGGCATTCTACCATGCTGAGGCCCCTCCCCTCCCCAAACCCCACCCTCTCCTGGCTCCACCCCCAAAGTCTCCAGATATTTCCCAACCTAGAGCTGGCAACCCTATGAAGAAACCATCTTTTCTTCCCTCAAAGACCTTTAACACCAGTATGCCGGGCTGAGATTCACCAGATGAAGCTGCTCTCAGCATATCCCTGTAGAGATGGGGAAAAGATAATTTGCTGGATTTCAGAGTACCACACTCCTGATAAAAGCACAGGAACCCTGTCTGCCTATACTGCAGAGTGCAAACCCAGAGCGGGGTGCACTTTGCCGGCGAGTCTCAAGAAGTCGGAAAACAAGACCTTAGGCCTTTACTAATGTTTATGGAGGGTGTGTTTGAATGCAGGGAGGGGGTGGGATCTAGCCTGCTTTTTCACTCAGTCTCTCAGTCTCAGTCTCTCTGCTTTTTCACTCAGTCTCTCAGTCTCAGTCTCTCTGCTTTTTCACTCAGTCTCAGTCTCTCTGCTTTTTCACTCAGTCCCTTGCCTGCCATTTCATGTGCCTTGACTGGCGTGGCCCAGGCTAATCTGAATTTGTCAGTGCTTAGAAGCAAAGCACGGTCAGCCCTGGTTAGTACTTTGATGGGACACCACCTGGGAAGGTCAAGGTTGTATCGCAGAGCCAGGCAGTGGCAAACTCCCTCTGTTTGTCTCAAGCCTTGAAAAAACCTTACTGGCTCGCCGTGAGTCAAGCTGTGCCTTGATGGTGCTGTCTACTGCTACCACCATGCTGTGTGGCTTTTTGTGCGTGCCGCTCCCCTGGTTCTCATGGTGGCCAAAGAGGACCTGCTCCTTCCTTTTTCACCTGCAGAAAAACTGGCTGCTTCCAACCGGTGTTCCCTCTAAGCTGAGTTAGTGTGAGCTAGCTCACGGTTTTTTAGCCTCCGGCTCACACATTTTTGTCTCGGCTCAGGAAGGAGGGCTCCCGAGCAAACTGATTTCTGCAGCAGCCAAGTCGCTCGCTCACAACTTGAATGCCAGTAGCTCACCAAGTAGAATTTTTGCCCACAGGACTCCACAGCTTAGAGGGAGCATTGCTTCCAACCCAGAGTCCGAACACAGCATCATAAAAGCCACCATTATGAGGTCAGCACAGTCTGAGTCAGATGAACTGACGTAGCTCTGAAGACCAGCATGTAGCTGGTGGGCCCAGAGGGATCTGTGCGTGGAGAAAATGAAGATGGGGTTGATCGAAACGGGATAGACTGAAGGCGAGAGAAGGAGTACTGATTCCCGGTCCATAGCAGGGAAGAACCTTCTTCCTCTAAACTGTGACTTCAGGATTGCTTCAGATATTATAACCAATGGCCAAAAGACTGCTGGAAATGTTCTGGAGATGCTTCACGTGGCCCTATCAGGTGGTAAGTTGCCTTACAAATTTTTGTGGCTTCCCTACAGCGGCTTTTGTGTGGGAAGACATTTGAGGTGGATTGGCGCTGTGTGAGATTCATGTTGTGACTGAAAAACTGGGACACATTTTCTGTTTTGAGTGTCTCTCCTTTCTTGCTTTGAAAGGAAACAAGTAGATCTAACAGTACAGATTTGTGATGTGCGGCAGTGGCTTCTTCCATCAGTAAGGAACAAGCTTTTTCAGACACAGAGAGCGAGCGAGAGAGAATGAGAATAAAAATACCACTGGTTTCCTCAGCATTCCTATCTGACGGTTGCTGTGGAGACATATTTGAATTTTAAGAGCGCCCAACATTCTACCCTGTTGATCGCAGAACCTCCTGTTACATAGCTATTTGGAATTATTTTATAGGTTTATTATTAATCTTTATTTCTGTGGTGGGTGAGGGTCTTGGGAAGGATGATGACGGAGGCTTTGAGTCTCGAAAGCTTATTACACCAAAACCTCGTTGGTCTTTAAAGTGTGACTGGACTCAGATCTTAGTTGGGAAAGATGATAAACAGAAAATGCGATGTTGGATGGCTGGTTTGACAGGAATATCATTAGGGTGAGTTCACATGTTACAATATATGCCTATATCTGACCACACATTCCGTAGATTTAAGGGCTGTGACATTTCTTAACATTGAGCCAACTTCAGAGGACGGCGGAAGACAGGAAGGCCTGGCGTGATCTGGTCCATGGGGTCGCAAACAGTTGGACTCGACTGAACAACAACAACAACAACATTTCTTAACAGGTGGTGGTGATTTCCGTGGATTTCTTCCCTCCCTGCAGATACCGCTTATGATATTCCCGACTCCGTTGATCCCAGGCAGAAATTTTATGGGGGGAGGCAAGTAGTTTGCAACGATGGGGGGAATTGGTGTAAATTCGCATCCTGTCCTATGAAAAACGAAGTGTCTCAATGTCATTGGTCCACAATGTGGTGCCTGCTTCCCTCTTACCAGTATTCCTTTCCCAAAGCAAAGGGCACCCCTGGCTTTCCTTTAACTCAGTGGAGTGGAAAGTGCTTTGGAAGAGCTCATGACGCATTGCCTTTGTCCCACGCAGTAAAAGCTACCACTCGGCTTGGAATTGCCCAGTGTTTTGTGATTGGCCCCAGCACTCTGTGATAGGGTTGCCAGGTCTCTCTTGGCACCTTATGAAAGATGGGGGCAAGACTTACCAGGAGAAAGAGCAAGGTCCAGGTGATGTCACACAGGAAGCAATGTCATCACGCTACAACACCATGGCCACACTCTGGTATTTGGGCGAAAACTGTGTGGTAAAAATGACTTCTACCATAGAGTTTCCCCCCCCAAATACCAGAGTGTTGCCTGGAAGCCATTGGCGTGATGACATCACTTCCTTTGTGATGTCACCTGGCCAGCTGATTGGCGATGGGGGACAGGGCTAGGCAACCCTACTTCATGGTACCCATTTTTTGTTTATCCGAGGAGAAGAGTTGATTTTATGCCCTGCTCTTCAATACCTGAAGGAGTCTCAAAGCAGTGTGGAGGAGTGGGGAATCAGAGACCCAGTTTTCCAGATTAGAGTCTGCCACTCTTAACCACCACACCGTCCTGGCTCTCATTCTCCATGGTAGCCATTTTATAGTGGTGCCCACTACTTGACAGCCAGTGTGGTGTAGTGATTAGTGTCGGACTAGGATCTGGGAGATGCAGTTTTGAATCCCCATGTTGACATGGAAGCTTGTTTGGTTGACCTGGGGCCAGTCACACACTCTCAGCCTAATCTACCTCACAGGGTTGTTGTGAGGCTAAAATAGCAAAGAGGAGAATAATGTAAGCTGCTTTTAGGCCTCCATTGGGGAGAAAGACAGAGTAGAAAAGTAGTAAATAAATATTCCAAATGTGTGCACAAGCTCAGCAAGATTGGGAATCCCTGCCTTGAGTCTTCAGAATCGGATATAGGCTACTGACTGATTCTGTCATGCAGTTAATTCATAGGCTTGCCAAGTCCCCCCGGGGGGTGGGGAAACCCCCGCCCCAGAGGCCCATTCCCCGCCGCCACCGGATCGGGCCCTGGGGGGAACTCCACCCCAACGTGCACGTCACCAGGAAGTGATGCGACCACGCCGGGCACACTGGGGGCAGGGCCACGGTCATCTGAGGGAAAACTCTATGGTTTTCCCTCGGGTGGTCGTGGCCCCAGCGTGCCCGGCGTGGTCACGTCACTTCCTGGTGACGTGGATGTGGCGCGCTCCAGGATCAACATGGGAGTCCCCTGCTTCAGGATAAAGTACGACTTGGCAACCCTATTAATTCAACAAAGAGATGCATGTAAGGCAAGCTTTTAAAGTCCACTTGTTCATGTGGTCATCACATTCTGATTAGCCTTTTTTTGTCTATTCAAAGGAAAGCACTTGCAAAAGTGAGAACTGCCTTACAATATCAGTTGTTACTTATTTTACAAAAAGTGATCACATAGGGCCGTTTTAGATGGGCACAAATGTAGGAAGAATGCCTGTGTGTGTGATGAGGCAACTGGCATGCATCATTACTTGCAGTGCAGGCTATACTTAAATATTATCATGTGGGAAACAGTTATAACATTTTCTGACATTCTGAGGGAGGCAGAAGGATTGTGGCAAATGAACTCATTAACATGACAGATGATGTGGATTTTACAAGAGCCAGCACAATACAGTGGTTAGAGGCAGGAGTCCCCAACCTTTGGAATTCTGACACAGAATGGTGAGTGCAGCCACAAAATGGCTGCTGCAGGAGGTGTTGCCGGCCACAAGATGGCTGCCGTGGCTTACCTTCAGTCACACAGTGAAGATCCTCGTGCTTTTAAAAGAATCTGCACAGCCAATTAAATGGTCAGTGGACAATCAGAAGTAGGGTTGCCAAATCTTCTTCCCCCCGCGGCGGGGGAGCGTCGCCGCGGTCCAGGAGCCGTCCGGGAGTCGCCGGCAGCACGTCGCTGGAAGTGACGGGCGACGTGCTGACGTTGGGGGCGTGGCTGAGCTCGTCGGAGGGGAAAACCATATGGTTTTCCCCTCCGACGAGCTCAGCCACGCCCCCAACGTCAGCACGTCGCCCGTCACTTCCAGCGACGTGCTGCCGGCGACTCCCGGACGGCTCCTGGACCGCGGCGACGCTCCCCCGCCGCGGGGGGAAGAAGATTTGGCAACCCTACTTCTGATTGTCCACTGACCATTTAATTGGCTGTGCAGATTCTTTTAAAAGCACGAGGATCTTCACTGTGTGACTGAAGGTAAGCCACGGCAGCCAAGCTTACTGGGTGACCTTGGGCCTGTCACTCTTTCTCAGTCTAACCTACTTCAAAGGGCAGTTTTGTGAGGATAAAATGGAAGACGTATTTTAAGGTATTTTGGGTCTCCTATTAGGGAGAAAAGGAGCTGCGGTGGCTCAAGTGGTTAAGACTCTGAATTGCAGGCTGTGGAAGGTCAGTAGTTCAGCAGTTCGAGACCCGGGTACCGCATGACGGAGGGAGCTCCCGTCTCTAGTTCCAGCTCCTGCCAATCTAGCAGTTAGAAAGCAAGAAATTGCAAGTAGATAAATAGGTACCACTTCGGTGAGAAGGTGACAGCGTTCCATGCGCCTTGGTGTTTAGTCATGCCGGCCCCATGACCACGGAAACATCTTCGGACAGCGCTAGCTCTTCGGCTTTGAAACGGAGATGAGCACCGCAACCCTAGAGTCGGACTCGACTGGCTTTCGAGCAAGGGAACCTTTACCTTTACCTTTATTAGGGAGAAAACCAAGATATCTATTTATTAAATAAATAAGCTGTGTCTAAAACAGAAAATTGTCATTAGAACTAACAGGGATCATTTTGGCACTGTTCCCCCTTACATCAAAGATAGCAGTAGAGGGTGATAAACACTTTCTTACACAACTTTTCATAACATCTGAAGGGTCTGAGCATTTACACCTTGACAGCCTCTTGAGTCCAGTTGTGTGTGTGTGTGTGTGTATTTAATGCCTCCAAGAGGTTATCTGTATTTAAATGGATCCTTTCGTTTTCTTCAAATACATTCTTTTTTCTGGGAATGACTTCTGAACTGAACATATTGTCCGTTCTATCAGGTAGGCCCTTCATGCGCAACTTCTGTATTGCTATTTTTGGCGACAACAGGAGAAATGAGAAAGTGTTCAGTTATGCGTGTGCCTATGGAGCTTCATATGCTACAACTTTCAGTGGGATTCCCAGCTATGCATGGAGCTCAGAGTCACATTTCCCCACATCTTTGGAGAACTGGAGTCGTCAGGCATACATTTGCTATTCCATGGGCTGTCAAAGTATAATTGCTTGTGTTCTGCAAAAGAAGATAGCATAGCAACAAGCAACTGAGTGATTTGGGCAGATAGGTGGAACGAAGGTGTTATTTTACACTGCACAATACAGACAGTATTCAGAAGGCAGGTGAGGATGACAAGACAGTTATTATTGACTTTGTGTCCTGCCAAAGTTTGAAGTCTTCCTCCAACTTGAATGCCTCTCCCACCAACAGAAGAAGGCTCCTTTTTCTGGAGGAACTTCCTCCAGTCTGTAGTTGGATATCACCCATTACCCTTACTAGTGCAATCAATTGGAATCTGCCACTATTTGGTCTATTTTTCAGCCTGTCGTAATAGTGGTGAACAGTGTTCCCTCTAAGCTGAGTTAGTGTGAGCTAGCTCACCGTTTTTTAGCCTCCGGCTCACACATTTTTGCCTTAGCTCAAGGAGGGCTCCAGAGCAAACTAATTTATACAGTAGCCAAATTGTTCACTCACAACTTTAGTGCTCAGAAAGTAGAATTTTTGCTCACAAGACTCCACAGCTTAGAGGGAACATTGGTGGTGAACCAAGTTTCAGACAAAAGAAATAATTTGTAGAGTATGGACCTGCATTGCTAATTCAGACTGGGTGTACCGGATGATTGTCAAATGAGTGAGTGCTGGCTCACTGCCTAGGGTTGCCAAGTCCTTTGTACTCACCGGTGGGGGACTGTCTGTTGGCTCCGGGAGTTGCTGCGGGACCTGCGCTTCGAGGGGCGGGGTTCCCCCCGGGGCCCGATTCCGCGGCAGCAGAAATCGGGCCTCCAAAGCGGAAGTTTACCTGCCCCCGCCCCCACTTGGCAACCCTACCACTGCCACGTAACTGACCTGTAACAGTGACATACATTTCTGATCTCCAATTCAGACTGTGAGCTAGAACTACAGGCAAGATGCTATGAATATATAGGAAAGGAGTTAAAAAAGGCAAGACTGGTCCTGGTTAGCAGTGGGGTGTTAAATCAGCAAACTGGTAACCTTTCGTAAAGGAGTTCAGTCAGCTTCTGTATTGTATCTTGGAACATGGTTCTATATAGTTGGAGAGTAATTTTTTTAACAAGGAATTCAGAGGAGGAAAATAAGTTATCATGATTTATATTTTGCACCGGGGACTAGCGAGGCCTGGATTAGTTTGCATTTGCTTGCAAGATCAAGAAATAAAATGTGTTGAAATCTTGCTGCAAATGTAGCAAGGCAGATTGCTGCTCACCACATTAAGTGAACAGAATATGTTGCAATTTTTTTAAAAAAATCTTTACATGACCTTTCCCCCCCATTTCAAATGATGGGCTTTCCCCCCTTCCATTGTTATTGGTGATGCAGTTTGTATTTGTGAAATGCAGCAGATGGCAGTAATGTACAAAGAAAATTCTATCTGCATCTACTCTGGTTTGTTTATTCACATTAAGTTGCATGGTGATGTGTCGAAATACGGGTTCTGCTATCTGATAAATTGGTTTGCCACACTGTGGTGTCCAACCCAGAGATTTAAAGGGACAACATATCCTTCACACTATTTGAAATTTCATTTTAGATTCTCTTCCCAAATTAGAAAAGCTCTTTTTAGTTCTTCTTGTTCAGCTGCAGTTATTCAGAATGGAGCAACTTAATCCATCTTTCTTGCTGCGATCCAAGGTGGATCACAACTAAAAAGAATGCAGTAAGAATGGTATCATACATGCAATTAGCAAAACTAGAGGACAATGCACTAAAACCACAGCGTAATACAGACAGTAAAACAGGATTACAAGACTGGAGAACAATGCAGTGAAACTGCATAATTACATACACGAGCAATGAAATGAACCCAGAATACAAAATAAGAGAACAGTGCAATAGAAACAGAGTAAGGCTGCGGTCACACGGAGCATTAGCCACGCTACAGATATGGAAGACAGGCGGATTTTCCGGGTGCGATCACACCGCAACATCTGGGAAGTTTAGAGCTCCCGTGGCGAACCCGAGGCTTCACGCCGAAGATGCGCTGTAAAAAACTAGTACCTCTGAGGTACTAGTTTCCGGAAACTGTGGGGCAAGGGTGGGCGTCTGATCACGTTTCCGGTGGTAGCTCGTGGCATCCGGCACCTGCCCATGTCCCGTCGCGAAAAGGTGTTTCTTTCCCCAAGTCTCCACGGGATGCACACAAGCACCCAACGGCGCATGCGCGCACTTCGGTTAAAAACCCCAAAACACAACCCCACCCCGCCGCTTCTTTGCCGCGCCGCTGGATTGATATCCGGCCCGTGTGACCGGGGCCTACGATATACAACAAAGCAGGGGGTGGTTTGGCCATTAAGGCCACTAGGAAAAAGTCCCAGTGGGCCAGTGATCTTGGGGGTGGGGGTGGCCCCAATCAGGCAAGACCTGCCTCATGCAGGATGGCTCCACACGAGGTGGGCATGAGCCACAGCAAGCTGCTAGTCCAAAGGAGCCATCTTTTCCAGTTTGGCGTAGTGGTTAAGAGCAGCAGACTCTAATCTGGAGAACCGGGTTTGATCACTTACTCCTCCACATGAAGCCAGCTGGGTGACCTTGGGTCAGTCACAGTTTTCTCAGAGTTGTTCTCTCAAGAGCAGTTCCCTCAGCGCTCTCTCAGCCTCATTTACCTCACAGGGTGTCTGTTGTGGAGAGAGGAAGGGAAGGAGATTGTAAGCCACTCTTTGTCCTCTTCTTCCTCCTCCTCCTCCTCTGTACTGCCGCTGCCTCCCAGTCTGCTCCTGCAGTGAACACTGCTTTAAAATCTAGAGATTAACGGCAATTTTATTGCTTATTGAAAATGCCCTTCTGAACCATGCTATTCTGCGGAAATGATAGGAATGTAGGAGCCTTCTTGATCTCTTCAGGGAGGCTATTCCACTAGGCCTGTTGGCCAAGGACAGTCAACCTTTCAACATCAGGACTCCTCTTAACAGTTTTGTAGATGGAGGTCATACATCCGTCATCTCCATCTTGGTTGACTCCCCATGCAGTGAGGGTACCAGACCTGAAAAGTGCGTCCTCTATCAAGCCTGAACTCCTGCTGCTGCCGCAGAATGCCACTTTCAGTTGAGTGAGATTGAAAAGCTTTGCAGATGAACTTCCAGAATGGATAAAACAGCATTTTCCAGCTCTTATGATGGGGATTCATCAAGGGCTTGCACCCAGAGTTTGGTTTTGGTGTGATATTTATATCCTCCTTTTTCCTCACAATGGGGATCCAAATTCTTTTCTCCCCTCCTTCATTGTATCCTCTCTATATATCTAAAAGCCAAGTTGCCCCCTCTGTGCGGATATCTAAATCCGCACATCGGGGGCACTCGGGGCAGAGAGATTTCCATGCACACTTGGAGCAGTCTGCAGGTGTGCAGAAAAATCTAAAAAGTTGAAAAAAATATACACGGGGGATATTTAAATCCCCCCAAAAGTAAAACGTTCCCTGAGCATGCACGGAGAATGCTCTGGCCATTGCGGGGAGGCTCGGCAGGCCCGGCGGCTGGGAGCTACTTGAGCCTCATTGCCAGTGCCCTCACCACCACAGGTGCCGGGGGGGGGGGAAGGCTTGACGGACTTCAGGGCTCCTTGCTGCCACCACCAGGGAGGGGGGCAGGAGAAGGCTTGGCAGACCAGTGGCTGTGAGCCGCTCAGGCCTCGCCGCCACCGGTGCCAGGGGGGAGAAGGCTTGGTGGGCCTCATGGGTCTGGCTGCTGGGCTCACTTGCTGCTGCTTTCTCCTCCTGCGGAGCTCCTGCTTCTGCAGGCCGGGAGCTGTAGGGAATACTCCCCCCCCCCGAGTATCACAGGTCCTTCTTCTTGTCAATAATAATCTTGGCGTTAGTTTAGGCTGCCGGGGTGTACCTGGCCCATGGTTCCTCCATGCGCTTCCATGGCAGAGTTGGGGCTTGAACCGGGGTCTCCCTAGTCCAGATTGAACACTAACTGCGACAGTAGGGGTCTCCAGCCCTTTTTAGCCTATGGACACCTTTGGAGTTCTAACACAGGGCACGTGGGCACAACCACAAAATGTAAGGCAGTGAGGTTATGCGTGACTCTGATAGTACATAAGAACACAAGAGACGCCAATGTTGGATCAGGCCAAAGGCCCATCCACTCTGTATCACACAGTGGCCATAAATACCAGGTGCCATCAGGAGGTCCATCAGTGGGGCCAGGATATTAGAAGCACTCCCACTGTTGACCCCCTCCAAGCACCAAGAAGACAGAGCATCACTTGCCCCAGAGCCCCTATCTATACCTTGTGGCTAATAGCCACTGATGGACCTCTGCTCCATATGCTTATCTAATTCCCTCTTGAAGCCGTCCATGCTTGTAGCCGCCACCACTTCCTGTGGCAGTGAATTCCAAGTGTTAATCACTCTTTGGCTTAAGAAGTCCTTCCTTTTATTTGTTCTAACTCGACCGCTCAGCAGTTTCATGGAGTGCCCACGAGTTCTTGTATTGTGAGAAAGGGAGAAAAGTACCTCTTTCTTTACCTGCTCTTTCCCATGCATAATCTTATAAACCTCAATCATGTCACCCCTCAGTCGTCGTTTCTCCAAGCTAAAGAGCCCTAAGCGCCTTAACCTTTCCTCATAGGGAAAGTGTTCCAACCCTTTTATCATTCGAGTTGCCCTTTTCTGCACTTTTTCCAAAGCTATAATATCCTTTTTAAGGTGTGGTGACCAGAACTGCACACAGTATTCCAAATGAGGTCTCACCATTGATTTATAGGATGCTTTTTTAAATTAAAATATTGCTTAAGAATATTTTCTTCAATAAACACAGCTTACCTCCAGTCATGTAGTGGGAGATCTTTGTGCTGCGGTGGCAGCTGTTGCTGAAGCAACTTTTAAAAACTCGCCGAGCCTGTCAGGTCTCCAGTGGCCAATCAGAAGCTGTGGTGAACAAAAGCCCTGTCCGGCCTTACCCACTTTCTACAACACTTTAAGGTGTCATTGGGCCCCACGGGGGCCCCCTGTGCTACTACCATGCTTGCTAAGGTGAGTACAGTCTATGGTCACTCTCCTGGAACTTCAGAAGCCTCCGGATTCTGATGCCTACCCGGCACGACAGATATGGGGTGGTGGTAGGTAGGTTGTTAGGCAGCAGCAAAGAACCTGGAAGCACATGGGCCAGGCCCATAGCCAGGATGTCGTGGCTCATGGGGCAATTGTTTTTTCCCTGGTGGGGCTGCCATTATTTGCCATAACGAAAGGGGTGGCATGCGCCCGTCTCCTTCCCCTCCTGCAAGATTTAAAGGGCCCTTCAGCTGATCAGCGGGGAGCACGTGGCCCGCCGATCAGTTGGAGGGCCGTTTAAATCTTGCAGGAGGGAGGGAGAGGGGTGTGCACCACCCCCACGTTTTCTCAAAAGCATTTAAATGCTTTTGGGAAGAAGGGGGGCCTTTACGAAAGGGGGCTGGCCCTTTAAGGAAGGAGACAGAGCCCCCCAATGGCCCTGCTGTAGCTGTGGGCCAGACATGGCCTCTTGTAGGAGGGGTAGGCATTGTTCAATGGATCACAAGTTGGACCAGCCCGGCCTAGATTTTTCTGCCTTTTGCTTGGTTTATGCCAGTCCCTTAAGCAGGGCTCTTTTTGTAGAAAAAGCCCAGTGGGAACTCATTAGCATAATAGGCCACACCCAACAGCAGGAACCCATTAGCATATTAGACCACACCCCTGACGGCAAACTCATTAGCACATTAGGCCGCACCCTTTTGTTACCAGAAGTGTGGTTATCCAGCCACACCCACCTTTTGCTTTTTATTCTGTTTACCTTGTTGTCAAAACCCAGGGCTTTTTTGTAGCAGGAACTCCTTTGCATGTTAGGCCACACACCCCTAATGTAGCCAATCCTAATGAGTTTCTGCTGTTGGGTGTGGCCTATTATGCTAATGAGTTCCTGCTGGGCGTGGCCAACTTGGGAGCCAGCCGGAACTCCGTTCCTGTGCGTTCCTGCCCCAAAATAGCCCTGCTTAACAGCATTGCCTTCTGTTTTTTTAGGGATAACATTTCTCATCCTCCTCCTCTTCCCCAAGGGTTCACCCAACACACTGCTGTTGGTTTTGAAATAAAATATGTCCCTCATTTCATTTAGAAGAAAACAAAACCAGCTTGCATGTCGAATGTTCTACGCTCACATCCCGCAGCCAGTCAGTGGTCTTTACAGCATTAAGTAGAGAAGAAGAAGAAGAAGAAGAGATTGGATTTATACCCCGCCCTTCACTTGGAGTCTCAGAGCGGCTTACAAACGCCTTTCCCTTCCCCTCCCCACAACAGACACCCTGTGAGGTGGGTGGGGCTGAGAGAGCTCTGACAGAAACTGCTCTTTTTCAAGGACAGCTGTGCCAGAGCTTGTGACTGACCCAAGGTCACATCAGCAGGTGCAAGTGGAGGAGTGGGGAATCAAACCCGGTTCTCCCAGATTAGAGTCTGCACACTTAACCACGACACCAAACTGGCTGATATAAAAGTATCAAGGCCAGAGACGTTTGTGGTGTGATAAGAGTCAACATTCTTTCTCTTATCACAGATGACACAGCAGGAAACAGCAGTTCTTGGGCAAATTAGTACTCAAGATGCAAAGAGAGACAGATGGATCCCCCAAGGGCTTCTTATGCAGTAATAAGCAGCCACGGGGAAAAACCCCGCCCCCCAATTTGGATCTGGAGTGTCCTGGGTAGTAGTGATGGAGGGGGATCATTCCTTTCCTCCTACACCGTTTCCCACACTTGAGATGCCCACCTGTGAAAGGCTGACTCAAGGCCACCCCCATCACCTCCTGGGCTTGCGTTGCTGCCAGATCCTTCCAGACGCCGTGAGCTTATCTGGAACACAGTGTTTGTTGCCTGACAAACTTTTATGTGACCTTGCATCTATTTCACATGATCTTTTGTTTTGCTGAGGCTGCTGGTTTTGTTGTTGTTGTTGTGGCTCTGTGAACTGAAGGACAGAATAGGCCTCCACGCACGAGTTTCCCCCCTCCCCAGACCCTCTGTCCACACCACCTCAGCATGAGACCAGCCAGTCCTCTACACTGTCTCTAGGATGCCACATAGAGTTGCTAATTCCAGGTTGGGGAAATTCCTGGAGATTTGAGGGTGGAACCTGGAAAGGATGGGTTTGTGACCTCAGCAGGGTATAATGCCATAGGACCCACCCCCCAAAGCAACCATTTTCTCCAGGGGGACTGATTTCTGCCATCTGGAGATCAGTTGTAATCTTGGGAGATCTCCAAGCCCTACCTGGAGATTGGCAACCCTAACCCTAGCTGGAGTAAGGTAAAGAAACCAATAAGAACATAAGAACATAAGAGATGCCAATGTTGGATCAGGCCAAAGGCCCATCCAGTCCAACACTCTGTATCACACAGTGGCCAGAAATACCAGTGCCATCAGGAGGTCCACCAGTGGGGCCAGGACATTAGAAGCCCTCCCACTGTTGACCCCCTCCCCCAAGCACCAAGATGACAGAGCATCACTTGCCCCAGAGTCCCTATCTATACCTTGTGGCTAATAGCCACTGATGGACCTCTGCTCCAGATGCTTATCTAATTCCCTTTTGAAGCCGTCCATGTTTGTAGCCGCCACCACTTCCTGTGGCAGTGAATTCCAAGTGTTAATCACTGTTTGGGTGAAGAAGTACTTCCTTTTATCCGTTCTAACCCGACCGCTCAGCAATTTCATGGAGTGCCCATGAGTTCTTGTATTGTGAGAAAGGGAGAAAAGTACCTCTTTCTCTACCTGCTCTTTCCCATGCATAATCTTATAAACCTCAATCATGTCACCCCTCAGTCGTCGTTTCTCCAAGCTAAAGAGCCCTAAGCGCCTTAACCGTTCCTCATAGGGAAAGTGTTCCAACCCTTTTATCATTCGAGTTGCCCTTTTCTGCACTTTTTCCAAAGCTATAATATCCTTTTTAAGGTGTGGTGACCAGAACTGCACACAGTATTCCAAATGAGGTCGCACCATTGATTTATATAGCGGCATTATGATATTGGCTGATCTGTTTACAATACCCTTCCTAATAATCCCCAGCATAGCATTGGCCTTCTTTATTGCAGTCACACACTGTCTCGACATTTTCAGTGAGTTATCTACTACAACTCCAAGATCTCTCTCTTGATCAGTCTCTGCCAGTTCAGACCCCATCAATGTGTATTTATATTTAGGATTTTTGGCTCCAATGTGCATCACCTTGCACTTGGCCACATTGAACCCCATTTGCCATGTTGACGCCCACTCGCCCAACTTTGACAGATCCCTTTGGAGTGCCTCACAATCCTCACTGGTTTTCACCACCCTGAACAACTTCGTATCATCCGCAAATTTAGCCACTTCACTGCTTACTCCCATCTCCAAATCATTAATGAACAAGTTAAAAAGCAGTGGACCAAGTACTGATCCCTGTGGTACCCCACTGCTTACACCCCTCCACTGGGAGAACTGCCCATTTATACTCACTCTCTGTTTTCTATTAATTAGCCAGTTTTTGATCCATAAAAGGACTTGTCCTTTTATCCCATGATTTTTGAGCTTGCTTAGGAGCCTTTGATGAGGAACTTTATCAAAAGCTTTCTGGAAGTCAAGGTAAACAATATCTATTGGATCCCCCTTGTCCACATGTTTGTTCACCCCCTCAAAGAACACTAACAGGTTAGTGAGACAAGATCTTCCCTTACAGAACCCATGTTGAGTCTGCCTCAATAGGTTTTGTTCATCTATGTGCCTACTAATTCTTTCCTTAATAATGGTTTCCACCAATTTACCCGGTATCGACGTCAGACTGACTGGCCTGTAATTTCCCGGATCTCCTCTGGAACCCTTTTTAAAGATGGGAGTGACATTAGCTACCTTCCAGTCCTCAGGAATGGAGGCTGATTTTAAGGAGAGATTACATATTTTTGTCAGGAGATCCACAAGTTCACAATTGAGTTCTTTCAGAACTCTTGGATGTATGCCATCTGGGCCTGGTGATTTATCAGTTTTTAAGTTGTTTATCAGTTTTAGGACCTCCTCTCTCGTCACCTCAATCTGACTCAGGTCTTTCAACACCCCTCCCGAACTCAGCGGCTCTGGAGTGGGCAAGCACCTCTCATCTTCCACAGTGAAGACGGAGGCAAAAAATGCATTTAGCTTCTCAGCCATTTCCCTATCATCCTTCAGTACTCCTTTTACCCCTTGGTCATCCAAGGGCCCCACTGCCTCCCTGGCTGGTTTCCTGTTTCTAATGTATTTGAAGAAAGTTTTATTGTTGGTCTTTACATTTTTTGCTATATGCTCCTCATATTCCCTTTTTGCATGCCTGACCACAGACTTGCATTTTATTTGCCATAGCCTGTGTTCTGTTTTATCAGCCTCACTGTGACTAGCTTTCCACCGCTTAAAGGAATCCTTTTTACCTTTTACAGCTTCCATTACTTTGTTTGTTAACCATGTAGGCTTTTTCTTATACCTGTTTGTGCCTTTCCTAACCTGCGGAATATATTTTATTTGAGCTTCTAGAATTGTAGTTTTAAACAGTTTCCAAGCTTCCCCAATGGTTTTGACCCTTTCTACTTTTCCCTTCAGTTTCCTCCCCACATGTCCCCTCATATCAGAAAAATTACCCCTTTTAAAGTTAAAAGTGGTTGTGTGAGTCTTTTTGGCCAATTCCCTATTTGTACAAATGTTGAACTCAACAACATTATGATCACTGTTCCCAAGCGGTGCAATCACTTTTACATCTCTCACCAGGTCTTGAGTGTTACTTAGGACCAAATCAAGGATCGCCTCTCCCCTGGTAGGTTCCATGACCATCTGCTCCATAGCACAGTCATTTAGAGTGTCTAGAAACTCAATCTCTTTCTCTCGACTAGAACACATATTGACCCAATCAATGTGTGGGTAGTTAAAATCACCTATTACGACACAGTGTTTTTGTCTAGCTGCTATCTTTAATTCATTCATCATTTTATAATCCTCCTCTATCTTTTGATCCGGTGGGCGATAACAAACTCCCAGTGTTAAGTTTCCTTTTGGCCCCCCTATTTCAACCCACAGAACTTCAAGAAGCGAATCCAATTCTCTTAGCCTCTCGATCTTTCTGGACTTTATACCCTCTCTGACATACAGAGCCACCCCACCTCCAACCCTTCCCCCCCTATCCTTCCGATATAATATATAACCGGGAATCACCGTATCCCACTGATTTTCCTCATCCCACCAAGTTTCTGAAATACCCACAATGTCTATTTTTCCCTCTGACACCAAGCACTCCAACTCCCCGATTTTACCTCGGACACTTCGAGCATTTGTATAGAAACAGCTGTAATTTCCCATACTGGTTAAGCCTGCCACCTTCCTCTTGCAATCTCGAGACCTTGTCAGGCAGTCCATGTCACTAGCCATGGTCTCAGTGGACAATTTCAATCCACCTCCCTGTAGAAAAGCAACAGGTACCCCCTCATCTCTCTGAGATGAGCCAACCCGAACCAGAGACTTTTCATCTCCTGTCGGCTTTCCCCCAATATTCAGTTTAAAAACTGCTCTGCCACCTTTTTGATTTTAAGCGCCAGCAGCCTGGTTCCTTCTCGGGATAAGGTCCTTGATCTGCTGATTCACAGGAGGTGGGTATTTATCTCTCCAATATTAGTTTTTTTATCTGTAGTACAGGCAAGGATAATCCATTTCTGTTGACCATTGGTTAGCCTCCAAGAGACAAGCAGAGAGTTTATAAGTACATAAACATCCTCAAAAATCAGTGAACAGTCTAATACAGAATTGATATGAGTAATAACTTCCAGAAAAACTGAATGACTAGACACACTCAAAGCATGTGTTTAAGAGACACGTACTGCGAGTTCTAACACCAACAATTATGCACTTTGCTCAGTCCTTTACTAAAGAGTGACTGTAGTGTCCAGTATATCCTAAGCATAATTTGTTGCTGAATAAGTCACAACTTAAGAACCATAGAGAGAGAAGGCATAAACCTTTCCGTATCCCATCGCTTTGGGAAAACAGCAATCTGGCTCATTTTCCCATTCATTCCTGAGACTCTGCCTATCCTTTTATTAATTGACATCAAATATTTACAGACAAATATTGTAGGTTTTGTTTGGGACTGCCTTTGCCAGGAGCTGCGGTGGCTCAAGTGGTTAAGACACTGAACTGCAGGCTGTGGAAGGTCGGTAGTTCAGTAGTTCGAGACCCGAGTGTGCTGCATGACGGAGTGAGCTCCCGTCTCTATTTCCAGCTCCTGCCAACCTAGCAGTTCAAAAACAAGAAATTGCAAGTAGATAAATAGGTACCGCTTCGGTGGGAAGGTAACAGCGTTCCGTGCGCCTTGGTGTTTAGTCATGCCGGCCACATGACCACGGAAATGTCTTTGGACAGGGCTGGCTCTTCGGCTTTGAAACGGAGATGAGCACCGCAACCCTAGAGTCGGATTCAGCTGGCTTTCGAGCAAGGGAACCTTTACCTTTACCTTTTACTGCCAGTATACTGCCAGAAGAGCATTGCGCTCAGTAGATCAGAGTCTGTTGGTGGTCCCCAGCCCAAGGGATGTCTGGCTGTCCTCCGATCAGAGTCTGTTGGTGGTCCCCAGCCCGAGGACAAGGCTGGCTTTGGACATAACGTTTTGGAATTTAAAATAAACAATAATAGATCATCTGCATAAAGAATTATTTTAATTTTAAATTCCAAAGCGTTATGTCCAAAGCCAGCCTTCTCTAGTACCCCTTATCAAGAGGGAATGGTGCATAAAATATACCATTAGTCAGCACCCAGGAGATGAATAGAGAATTCTAATCCATTTCAAAAATTTGTAAGGAAAAACTAATTTAGTCAGTTTAACAAGGATAAATCTGAAGTATATTTAGTCAAAAGCCATCCAGGGAGACATACCCCCTTGGATTCAACACATTGAAACCCCATTGAAATCAGTTGGAGGTATGCACATAATAACAGCCTGAATCTTTCTTTAACAGACGGTGAGGATCTTCCATTTCTACTATATAAGGCTAAAAGCTACAGGTGTTTGTGGGTGTGTATTTCCTTAGCATTTAACAATCAAGGGCTCAAGACTCTGGAGAAAAATCAACAGAAAAATCTACATCACGGTTTCCTCCTGGGCATTGATTGACCTAATGCAGAACCAGGTGTAGTGCTGAAGCAACAAAATCAAAGCCCATGGACCCATGGCCTTCCTCCTCTATTCTTTCTCCCAGACAGGTTTTGCTGTTGTGTCTGGAGAAACCTGAGCAAATCTTGGCATGAGCAAAGAATGAGGGACAGAGATGTTTTCTCTGATCCTCCTCCAACTTTTTCTTTTTAGTTAATAGGAGGAGGCGTTGATCTGAATTACCCAGGCTAGCTGGATCTTGTTAGTATTTGGATGGAAGGCCACCACGGAGGTCCATGGCTGCTATGCAGAGGCAGGCAGTGGCAAGCCACCTCTGAACGTCTCTTGCCTTGAAAGCCCTACAGGGTTGCCGTAAGCTGGCTGTGACTTGACGGCACTTTCCACCACCAACAGGAAGAGATGCAAAGCAGCTAGTTAACAACATGCTTGTATATCCCACTGTCTTAACATCCGAACTGTGTTAGTTTGAGCCCCGCACTGGTGTGAACAGCCAGCCTGTTGTCCCCAGCTCATCGTCCACCCAGCGATTCGAAAGCTTTGGCGAGTAGATAAAATGGGAACCACTCCTTAGAGAGGGTGGGCACACCAATCTCCCTTGTGGGAGGGTGTTAGCTGACAGTCGGGACGTCCTGGTCGAGGTTCGGAAAAGGCGGAAGAACTTCTCGGCTACAAAAATCCCTGCAGTGGATGTTTCTGGCCAGGCGGTGGCAGTATGGCGATTTGACATACAGGCCCTGAAGCCTCGTCGAAGAGCAGCCGTTCGGAAAATGACTGAGCCAAGCCAGAAGATGTTTACACCATGCAGTGACAGCGTGTGCAATTAAATTAATATATGTTGTCTTCCCTATCCCCTATGAACATTGTTACTCCCCTGTCTAAAATGTGTAACTGTACATCGCTTTGAGCCCACTGGGGAAAGTGATTAATAAATTGAAAGTATCATCATCATCATCATCATCATCATCATCATCATCATCATCATCATTATGATGCATAATTAGCAGACAGTTTGCATAATATGCAGAATAGATTACTTGGATTTGGGGAGCTTGAATCTAACAACACTACACATCTCTTAAGCTCTCTTTCAGGCTGACTTTCATGGTTCCATCATCCCTCCCTTCGATATGTACAATTCTGGATTAGATTTTAGTGCAAGCTGTCTTCTAAGGAAGAGATAGGGGAAGGTGAGGAATCATAGTTCTTTCAAGGGGGAGATTGGCATTCTTGGCACAATGACGTAACTTCCAACATGACCTGGAAGTGGCATCAGTACACTGGGGTGACACTGTGGCATTTGTCCCAAACTCTGTGGTTTAATGATAGAGTTTTGGGCAATTACTAGAACATCACCTCATGTAGTGCTGGAAGTGACATCATCATGCTGGGGATGTCAGTGCCTTCTCCATTTTGCTAGGCAACTTCCTTCTGCTGTCCAGCTTAACAGCAGCACGTAGTGGAAGCAAGAATGGGGACATGTCTCCCAGTATACTGGGAGGACTGGAAACCCATTGCCATCCCCTGACTTTGAAAACTGATGCATTATTTGAATCTTGACTCTATAAATTTAGTTTTAAAGTAGATAAGACTACTTTTACTTTTAAAGTAGAGAAACAGTCCTGACCAGGGGTGTCAAACACATGGCCAATGGGCCGGATCATGCCCTCAGAGGGCCCCAATCCGGCCTGCAAGAACCTGGGTGTTTCCTGCTTCGTTTTCCAGTTCTGTTGTTGCTGCGACATCACAGCTTGCTTTACCAGAGTCTCTCAGTTGCACAGGAGAGATAGATAGGCAAGCTTCTCCTGTGCGATTGAGAGAGTCTGGTAAAAAACTGTCTGAGGCTCCTCCCCTCCTCCTCCAAGGGGGAGAGAGGGAATGAGCCAGAGCTAGTTTCCTGACCAGGCTGCCTCACTCATATTCAGGAGACAAAAGGAACCCTTTCTTTCCTTCCCTTGCCTGAGGTTCCTTTGTGAAGGAAGGGAGGGAATGAGGTAGAGCTTGCTTTGCTGGGCTGCCTCAGTCATACAGGAGATGTACCAAGCACCTTTAAGACCAACAAAGTTTTATTCAAGGTATAAGCTTTCATGTGCCTTGCTACAGTGTGTGTGTGTTTGTGTGTGTGTTGTTGTTGGGCTCTTTATGCCAGGGCTCTCCTGGGTGCAACTGGATTCCCTCCCCCTTTTCACTGTATTCATGCCTTCATGATCCACTGTTTCTCAGTAAGAAAGCAATGTGAACTATTTTAGAGGAGGAATAACAACAAGCCAGTGAGGTGGATTAGGCTGTCTAGACCAAGTTCACCCAGCACATTTCCTTTGTAGGAAGTTGTACTTATTTCTCTGGGGAAGATTACATGGCCCTCAGCCTGTCCCAGGATGCCTTTTCATGTTCTTGACCAGCACATGAAGCAACTTATGTACAAAAGGTTGCAATGCCCAGCCATTTCATATTTCCCCCTGGGCCCTAGGCTCAGAACACTGAGCATGAGATTTCTGTAATGAATATCAATAAATCAAAAGTACGTTTGCTGTTTACAGATACACACCTGAACAGCATACTCAGGATTGCTACAGCACAGACATTTTGATGCAATAATTCAGAGCAAGAGGTGTCAGTTATCAGACACTGTTAAATAGACAAAATATTGCAAGAGTGCTAGTGTTTTAAGCATGTTTTATTTCAAGTTTTAAAAATCTTTAATTGTGTTTCTGTCAGTTTTCAGACACTGTTAAATAAACAAAATATTGCAGGAGTGCTGTTGTAAGTTAAAAAAACCCTCTGTATAAGGATAGAAATATAAAGATATACAGAGATATACAGAGATATAAAGGTTATATCTCCGCTACATGGCATTACATTTTATGACACACATGGCCTGGCCCAACAAGGTCTCATTTATGTCAGATCCAGCCCTCATAACAAATGAGTTCGACACCCCCAGTCTTGACAATAAATACTGGTGGAAATTCACAAGCCACTGTAGTTTCAGTGCAGTACAGTGGACCTGTTTGGGATTGTCCCCAAACCAGCAGTTGTTTTCTGAATGATTTCTTTATTAGCATCCACGTGATTTCTGCTGTGAAGATTACAAAGACAGGTCTTTTCAAAATAATTTCATTTTGCTAGGATGTTGTAGACCAGGGGTGGCCAAACTGTGGCTCCCGAGGCACACCGGGCCGTATTTTGTGGCTTCTCGTCGGGCGGGTGGGGTAGCAAATGTGTTTTCTCCCTCCCTCCCATCTATTTGCTTTCTTTGTTTCTCTCTCTCTCTCTCTCTCTCTCTCTCTCTCTCTCTCTCTCTCTCTCTCTGACTAATAAATATCATTAGCAAACAAATATGGGCAGATAAATATCATTATCAATATCTGTTTTTACCCCTTTTATTTTTGGCAGTCTCGTTTAATGTTAATAAAAAGCAAAATTTGCATATTTTGAAGTAAAAACATAATATTTGCTCATGTCTTGTGGCTCTCAAACATCTGACGTTTATTCTATGTGGCTCTTAAATTGAGCAAGTTTGGTCACCCCTGTTGTAGACAGAGATGAAAAGCGTGGGCTCACCTTCAGTGTCAAGTGCTGATTGCAAAATGGCTGCTGCTTGCAGCTATGCTGGCTCATCTATGGTTAATGAACCGATAATTGCTTAGCAGTCGGGGATTCCTGTTACTGCAAAACCATTCCATTTTGGGTGTCTCTTGGGAGACAATAGTGACACAGATACCAAAGGATAAATGGAGATGGGAAACAGTAACTTTATGCTGGAGACTCTCCTTGGATCACGTGCTGCAAGACAGCTGTCTTCTAAATAGGAATGGTCATTCCTTTCCTCTGTGATATATCCATGAAATTCTGAAATTTTGCCGTGGACCTTTGAAAAGATAGCTGTATTTTACAACACGTGGCTCAAGATCGCTTGTTCAAGAAGGGTCGCGAATGGTCTCTTCTTTGTTTTCAGGATTTCTCCATCACATCCTGGATTAAGAACATAAGAGCTGAGCTGGGCCAGAAGGAAGGTTTATCTCCTCCATCATCTTGTTGCCAAGACTGCATATCATCCAGATGCGTCCAGGAAGCTTCCAAGGAGGGCATGGAGGCGACAGGCCTTTCGAACTGTCTGTCCCCGGCATCAGGTACTCAGCGTTAATCCTGCCTCATTACGTAGCTGTCTTGTTATTAGCCGTTGAGAAACCTGTTTCCACGGATTTGTTTATTCCCTTTCAGTGTTGTAGAATGTGGGTCACGGATGCATTTCCCAATTGATATCATGCAAAGGGGGGGAAAGGATGGGTGGGAGTGGGAAGTAACCCCTTCCCCCACTTTTGTTCCCCCTCCCTAAGATGCATTTCTCCCAAATGGGTTTTGAACTGGAAATCAACCCTGCTGGCTGCCAGTTCCAGAGGGAATGCATGATGAGATAAAAGGTTGGGCTACTGCTTCCTGTTTGGTTGGGCTACTGCTTCCTGTTGGGTTTGGCACCTGCTTCCTTGATTAATTGGCTCACTCCCTTCTTCACAAATGTTTGGCATATCCATGTTTTAGCCAACAATAGAGCAAACAGCCCTCTTTTCCAGTTGCAGTGGGATTCCAGGGCTATTTTTGGGCAGGAACGCACAGGAACGGAGTTCCGGCTGGCTCCCGAGTTGGCCATGCCCAGCAGGAACTCATTAGCATAATAGGACACACCCAACAGCAGAAACTCATTAGGATTGACTACAATAGGGGTGTGTGGCCTAACATGCAAAGGGGTTCCTGCTATAAAAACAACAAACAAGGTAAACAGAATAAGAAGCAAAAGGTGGGTGTGGCTGGATGACCACACTTCTGGTAACATGGGGGTGCTGCCTAATGTGCTAATGAGCTGTGCTGTCATGGGTGTGGCCTAATATGCTAATGAGTTTCTGCTGATGGGTGTGGCCTATTATGCTAATGAGTTCTTGCTGGGCTTTTTCTACAAAAAGAGCCCTGGTACACATTGCAAGCAGCATCCTTGCACTCTTGGAAAACAAGTCGCCCTTGAATACACAAGGCTGTTCTAAACTGTGTTACAAATGTTAGGTGTATGCACACTTTTGCAATGCTATTGCGTAGCTGTTCCTCTCCCCTCATAGGCTTGCCAGTCCTCCCATTGGTGCAGGGTATTCCTTGCCACCAGTTTCCTTTGCCTACCACTGCTCCAAGCAGCCACGGGAGGGGGGAAAGGCAGAATTAGCTGCATTGCTATGTTACTTCTGGAGATAACCTGGAAGTGACAGAGGCAGTGCTAGGAATCACCAGAAATGCCATGGGAAAACCATAGTTTCCTGCAGTTCCTAGAATTACCCAGAGTCACGTACAAGTTTTCCCCAGGATTGAGGTAGGGACTCGGCTGACATCATGCCCCCAATTCTCCTGCCAATTGCCAGGCTTAGGCTGGCAAACCTATCCACCCCCATCACACACACCCCAACAGAACCCCCCCCCCCAGCTTGCAACAGAAGTGCTTTACTTTGTTGGCTCAGGCTTGCTCTGTGAGCATGGGGAGTTGTATGGCTACTCTCTCTAGCATTTCAGTCTTGCCCATTATGCCTTTCCATCTCTCAAAGCCGAGCACGTTCTAAGCCAGATTGTGAATACCTTGCGTGTTCTCACACTGCTGCCTGGGAACTGTAGCTCCACCCATTACAGTGTGAGTGTAGTCCAGTATACAATGCATATTGCCGACTGATTACTGCTGTTGACTACGTGGGTACCAAAGTGGCATGTACATTTGAAATGTGGCTTAAAAAAAAAAAAGATGCCTGACCTGCTCATGGTGACCCTGAGCATGCATAAGCACAGGAAGCCAGTGACTGGTAAGCATGCACTAACATCAGCTGCCTGCCCAGTTGCCAGACAGAATGCTGCCACCGTGTAGACACCAAACGATTTGAAACACTGCTTTTTTTTACACCGCGAAGAAATCAGCATTGCTATTATAAGAACACAGGAACATAAGAAGAGCCCTGCTGAATCAGACCAATAGTCCATCTAGTCCAGCATCCTGTCTCACACTGTGGCCAAAGAATTCCTCTGGAGGGCCAACAACAGAGGCCAAGGCCTTCCCCTGATGTTGCCTCCTGGCAAATGCTCCCTCTTAAGAATTCTACTTTGTGAGCTACTGGCATTAAAGATGTGAGCGAGCGATTCGGCTACTGTATACATTAGTTCTCTCTGGAGCCATCCTTCCTGACCTAAGACAAAAATGTGTGAGCCAGAGGCTACAAAACTGTGAGCTAGCTCGCACTACATCATCTTAGAGGGAACACTGCTCCTGGCTCTGGGATTCAGAGGATTAGTGCCTCTGAATGAGGAGGTTCCCCTCAGTCACCGTGGCTAGTGGCCACTGATAAACTTATCCTCCATGAATCCATCTAATCCCCTTTTAAAGCTGTTTATTCCTCTGGCCATCGCTACATCCTCTGGCAGTGAGTTCCACAT
>NW_015173132.1:144403-156717 GCF_001447785.1 Gekko japonicus
CTTTCCACCCCATGCATAATTTTATAAATCTCTATCCTGTTCCCCCTTAGTCGTTTCTTTTCTAAACTGAAAAGCCCCAGACTTTCCTCATCACACCAGGTGCTTGATGTGAGAAAGTGGGCACTGTTGCATACTGTGCGTGCGTTTCAGAGTCCTGTTCTCCAGATATTTAACTGTAACAGAACAGGGTGGGGTTTTTTTTTGATACTGTGTACAAGGAATCAAAAGCTTGACCCATCAGCCCTGGGAGAAAAAGCTCTCTTGTGGAGGCGCTCACATGCCCACCGTGTGCAAACAGCTGCTCCGACCACTTTGTCCTTGAATCCAAGAGGCAGCGTAAATATTTTCAAGGCACTGCTGATAGACCACAGAGGCTGCTATGCTTACATTTTAGATAGCAGAGGGATCACAGGGCAGAACCTCAGTGTGTTTCTTAAAGGTCCAAGCAAAACATGGTATTAATTCTGCCAAGTGTTTGCACACTGTTGGATTCCCAAGTGTCTTGCGTTCAGAGCAATTATTTTTTAAAAAACTATTTTTTATTATTTTCCCAAGTAAAAAAAAGAGGGATACAGAAGGGAAAAAGGGGAGGGGGGAAATAGATTCCATAAGTTTTTTAAATATGAATTGTTACGTACAACAAGTGGAATCAAATATATTACCAAATGTATTACATAATTCAAATATAAAAACAATTAATAAAGCATCAGTTTTTCAGAATTTTGGGTTAGATTCTCTCTTTGAGGGATAGACAAAAACTCCCCTAGAATTAGTAATAATATATTAACGATAAAATAAAAATACATCTTTAACAGTTGAACAAATTTCTATACTAAAAACCTAAATTTTGTCTTAATTGTTTATCTAAATCTGAATTTTATTCTTACTGATTATTTAAATATTAATAGAATACAAAAGAAAATATTGAAATCTGAATCAATATCTTCGTCATCCTTAATGTAATATTCAAATTATTCCAGAACTGAAAAAGAAAAAAGTTAATTATTCCCATAATATGAGTAATAGGCTTGCCATTTCTGCTGAAATTCATTCAATGGTCTTTTATTTATATAATTGGTTAACTTTCCCAGTTAACTTCAGATAAATTGTTGATTGCATTACTGTGACTTTTAAATATACTTCGCATTTATGTAGTGAATTCCATTGATTTAGACCAGCCCTGTCACACCTCTTTAGTGATCTCCTTATTGAAGACAGAGGCTGAGACAGCAGTGGCTTTTCTAAGCCATCTAGTGAATCAGTCGAACCAGATGTGCCCCTGCTCACCTCACAGATGGTTGG
Source organism: Gekko japonicus (assembly GCF_001447785.1). Taxonomy (NCBI): domain Eukaryota; kingdom Metazoa; phylum Chordata; class Lepidosauria; order Squamata; family Gekkonidae; genus Gekko; species Gekko japonicus. Next base: position 145,706 of record NW_015173132.1, read on the forward strand.
CCACCATCCCATGCCAGGGTCCTTCTTCCCCTTGAGACTCTTCAAGGTTTTTCATTTAGGAATATCAGATTCTAAGGATCAGATGGTCAGAGGTTTCCCGTATTAATGTTAGGACCCACAGCCAAACAACGGAGCACACACTTCCAAGAAAGGTTTTGCTTTATTGTCAGTACTATGGTTGCAATAACATGGTCACTGTTAGGAATGGCAAGCATGGAACAAGCATATAGTAATATCGCAGATTCAAGAGGTCCTCCCCACCTGTGGGCCAATCGGCCCGTTTCCCGACCGATCCAAGGCTGAGAAACTAAACTAGTCTCATGGTTAATTAAAGTGGAGACACTACACAGGCATGAAGACAAGGTCAGAAATAACAAGGGGAGAGAAGCCAGAGGGAAGGAATGTGGCACCAACTTGTACACAGGTCAGGCAGGCGAACTCTAGGCTAATAAACAATATGGCAGCGTAGCTGACAAGTTCAAACCAGAAAGGCTTGCAGGGATGACCCTACAAGGCAAGGTCTTACAGTTCCTAGAGGGATGCTGCTGATGACCAAGATCCTTAGCATAACATCTGGAAGAACAGAAAAACTAACCCTTGTTTTGGGGGGCGGGGCCCTCAGTGAGTGAATTAAACAGAATTGCCAAGAAAGAACACATAAGAAGAGTCCGGCTGGATCAGACCAATGGTCCATCTAGTCCAGCTTCCTGTCTCACACATACCAGCAGGGGCTGTGGCTTGGCATGCAGAAGGTCCCAGGTTCAGTCTCCGGCATCTCCAGTTAAAAGGATCAGGTCGGTAGGTGATGTGAAAGACCTCTGCCTAAGACATTGGAGAGCTGCTGCCAGTCTGAGTAGACAATACCGATCTTGATGGACCCGTGGTCTGATTCAATATAAGACAGCTTCATGTGTAAACCCCTGACCACCATGGTGGTCCTTGCTGGATCTCCCACCCACCCCTGAATGCTTTCTGTTGTCAGTCCCTTAGCCCTCACCGTGGCTCTTGACCAGTTCCTTAATCTCTGTTTACCTGACTCCGTAGTGACCCAACTCTACACCCCTGACTTGAACGACAGCCACTTTCCCCCTCTACCTCCTGGCTCCTTTCTGATCCCCTCCAGAATCTGGTTCTCAACCTCACCTCCTACCGGATGGGTGCCCCCGGGACTAGCCAAGGGGTGAAGTCGTTGGTGTAATTTGGGCATTTTGGACACTGGGGTTATTTGCACTTGTTTTTACTTCTTTGCTGATTGTCAGTTAATCACTGACCGCTGATTGTCAGTTAATCACTGACCGCATTTTGATCCGCAGCTCTCCCTGATTCCCCCCACATCTTCTCAATCCTTGCTTTTTGAGATTGAGAAGACGCGGGGGAAATTGGGGGGAGCTGCGGGTCAAAATGTGGCCGTGCAGCGAATAGTGTGAAATTGACCAATGCATGCAGGGGAAACAGAAGAGCGAGGGCTGCACAGCTTCTTGTGGGAAATCGGTCCTTGTCTCTCTCCTGCACATTTCTATCCACTTTTTAGTTGGTAAAGTTAAATCTGACCAACAGGTGTCTTCCTCTCTCTCTCTCCCACCCCGTGAGGCAAACAGTAGCTCCCAAAGGCTATTTGAGATTGGGGGAAAGGTGTGGTGAGGAACGCCTAAGCCCCCCCCCCGGTGCACCATGGTCCTGATCTATGCTCCCTAAAATGTGGCCGTGCAGATGAGCAAAAATTCTACCTTGTGAGCTACTGGCATTAAAGCTGTGAGCGAGCAATTTGGCTACTGCATCAATTAGTTTGCTCTGGAGCCATCCCTTCCTGAGCTAAGATAAAAAAAGTGTGAGCTGGAGGCTAAAAAACTGTGAGCTAGCTCACACTAACTCAACTTAGGGGGAACACTGGTCCTGATCCAAATCAGGCCTCCACACGACTATGAATTAAAGATCAAAAATGGTTGGAAGCCCCAAAGGCAGACCTTCCATTGCTCATCTAGTTTGACTGGGAACTCTGAAAGGCGTAGGCCAGGAATCCTCAGCCTTTTTGAGGCACCTTTGGAATCTTGAGTGCGGGTGGTGTCACCCCAAAATGGCTGCCAGAGGAGGTGGAGAGCCAAATGGAATACCTCTCTTGTCACACCTCTTGGGAAGAAGGAAAGCCTGGATGGGAAAGGGATCCTCCAGTGGAAAACCCTTTCATTTGAACAAGGACAGCCAATAACTAGCCTTGCCTTAAAATGGCTGCACATATTCCCTGGAAACATCAGTGGGCACCAAGAGAAGTACTGATGGGTTCCGTGGTTATTGTTGCCAATCTCCAGTTGGGGCCTGGAGATCTGCTGTTGCTACAATTGATCTCCAGACTGCACAGATGGTCCCCTGGAGAAAATGGCTGCTTTGGAGGGTGGACGGTATGGCATTGTACCCTGATGAGGTCTGTCCCAGGAACCCCAGTGCAGGCCTTAACAGCTCCATTTCCCATTTTTCCTGAAGTGCCATTTTCTACCACAAGATGGCTACTCTAGACTCTCTCTCTTGTTACTGAATTGGCAGATGCTGTTAAGCAGTATCTGCCAATTCAGCCCATTGTCTTCTAATGCTGAAATGGAGAACACAGGGTTCAAGACAAGAATGTGAACACAGATGGATTTAGGTATATTTTGTGCACTTCCCTTGCTGGGCAATAATCACTTGACCTGGACATCCAGGTTAATATATGAAGACAGAAATACTGTTAACATCATAGCAACAGTTGTATTAAATATTTCCAAGGATTACTGCCTTCAGAAAAGGAATGGGGATACTATTTCTAGCCATATTTGACTTACCTGATTTGGTTTAGGTTGATGTTTTGTTTGGAATGGAAAGACGAAACAAAATGGAGATAAAACTGGCAAAAGAATCCCTTAAATGCACTTTTATGTACTTTTTTATTGGGATATAACTAATTTTAGCGCTTTGGCTTGATAGATTTTATTTTTATTGAAGAGATTCTTCAATATTGGGTGACCTTCAAATTAGAGGATGGCCAGATATATTGTGTACTGGAGGTTAAAAAAAAGGTGTGCACTGTATCTTGCTCAGATACCATTAAGCAGCAGTAAACCTTTAAAATAAAATGTCAAACCTTGTGGTTGTTAAGTTTTGAGAAAACACACATATTGGGTATTGGATGGGGCATGATTAGGAAGTGGTCTATTCTTTATTTATCAGATTATTTTATGGTATATACAAATCAGCTATCAAAAAAGCAGTGTTTTCCCCTTTGAGCTAATCAGAAATTCCTCTTTATTCTTTTCCCGTTTCTCTCTGCTTGTGGTTGCAAAGGCCTTTTAGTAGTGGACAGAGAGAGAATTAAGGCCTATCAACCCCCATGCTTTCTTCTCTGCAGCAGTAACAAAGAAGGTTGCTAGAACAAAGTTTGAGTCCAGTGGCACCTTTTAAGACCAATTTTTTTATTTTAGGTATAAGCTTTTGTGTGCATGCACACTTCTTCAGACGGTCGCTAGTATTCTTACACAGGCTTTGTGATTTAGATTCAAAAGTGTCAGAATAGGTGGTCATTATTAATTCCAGCACTGGGAATTTTTCAACAAAAAGAGTCTATTTCATCTGTCATTGTGAGGATTATTCTTGATTTGGGGAAAGTGTTATTGTGAATAGAGCTACAGGTATTTGAGCACCAGTAAATTAGCTAGTCATGAGTCGCATCTCTTCTGTAAAAGAAATCATGGTGACCTCCAAATAGTGAGGTGCTTCCTTTGGGATACCTTTTCCAATTTTGCCCCAGATAAACTGAGCTCGGCTGTTTTGTTTTCTTAGACGATAAATTGTAATCCAAGTAGATGGATATAGTATTCACTCCACCAGATGGCTGATGCTGTTTTAAAAGAAGGCCCAGGAAATGTGAATCATGTACTTCTAGTAAATGAATACCACTTTATAAAACTCAAGTGTTTGCTTTTTTTTTTGCTAACACCCAGCAGCCCTGAGCAGTGGACTTACTTCAAAGAACTGCTAACCAGTGTTTACCAACCTACTTTCAGAAGGTTTTTTATCGTTGGAAGGATCTGTCATAAGTCTGTCAGATGGAACTTGAGTTCTTAGAGCTTGTATCTGGAAGTTCCATGCATCAGATGCAGTCTGTTAAAAACAATGCCGCCATCTACCCATTAGGCGGAAATCTGAATCTGAAGTATAAGAGGTCTTCATATTCATAACGCAATCCTAAAGCTCGTCTGCAATCAGCATAGGATAGCACACAAAACTCTATGCTGTCACAATACGGACATAAGCTGGTGTGGCTGTATCAGTGTGGGAGTCAGAAATAAGCAGTGCTGGGTTCTGCTGGTATCCTAAATCCCGTAGTTCACTTCCCATTCCTTTTCCAACATTTCACTGGCAAAGAAACGCTGGCGTGAGATCGAAAACTACAGGATATGCAGTGACATGAGGCAGGTTGGCATTTCCCTGACCTAGGCTCATTACACAAACACATCTTACTGCAGATTTTCTGAGCAGTAAGCCTTTAAGCTTGACTTCGGATTCTGTGCCATTCTCTTTCCTCCGGTGTATTTATTCTGCAGCTACAATTTGAAAAACACACACTTTTCTAAATCAGGGTGGGAACATCATTTGTGACGTATGGGGGGTGATGTCCAAATATTTTTTTTTAAGTTACGCAATTGCCCTATTGCAGTCACACAGTAGCATCCAGCAAGTGTCTTCTGTTTAAATCCTTGTGGTTGAGTTTTACGCATGCATTTTAGTGTTAGTTAATTGAATGAAAGAGAGGAGAAAAGAAGTCATGCAAAAACTCAATGTTGAAACTGACCAGACTTTTTTTGAAAATGACAAGCAGCTGCAAAGCCTGTTTTTTCATATTACCACGAACTAGGGGATTCTCTGCTGTGTTATCGGCCACTGTGAAAAATGGGAAAGAAAATCGATCTCATAATACGGGGGAACATGTTGAATGTACAGCATACATGGTAGAACCCACTGACAACTGGCATTGCAAGCTGTGATCATTGGCAACGTATGTGCATGTGCTGTGCAAAGTTGGCTGCAACTTTACTACAGTTTGCACAGGGCTGCCATTTGTATGGGGGAGGAGTCATCTGGCAGAAGTTCTGAAGAGCTTTTTTAGTATTGTGCCATTAAATTTAAAAAAATGTATTTTCGCCGATGCCTTAGCGCAGCTGCATAGTGACACTGTCCTTCCTTGCAAATTTCCATGGTTTCTTCTTTGTGATTCTCTAATTTGATCCTGCACACCGGTTGTGATCTTGGCAGGTGGTTTTTTAAATTATTATTAAGAAAAACATTTGTAAACAGCAACATATCTCAAAATACATAATACAAAGTATCAATTTGTGGGAGAAAACGGCACAAACATGAAACTAGTAAAGTAAACGTAACTCAACAAAAAATACAACATATTAATTTGACTGTAACTGCATCAATCCTAAAGTACAAACTCCATATTTAAGTTCTATAAATGAATGAATGATTATTGATCTGGAAAAGGACTAAATAAGCTCTCCTGTAACGATTGCACCCTTTTCTCCAAATGAATTGATCCCAAGCAATTCTTAAGTTTGGCAGTTTGCAGAAGGTCCATGCGGCTTAGCTGCCATTTTAATGATAGGCTTTTGGAGACTGCCAAAATTGTTTCCCCCTTCAAAGTTTGTTCACCAAAGCATTAAAAGGAATTTTTTTCCAAAGCTGTAGGTTTCCCGTTCCAGTCTCTCTATCTCTCTTTACATCTCATGCCAATTTCATTCTGTGCTGACAATCCCCCCTCTTTATTTTGTTTGCATGCAGTACTGATTTTTGTTTTTGCACTGGGGACGCTGCCATTTTCCTCCTCTCTGATCCTCCTTTCAACTCAATACCAAGGAACTAAACCTTGCACAGCTCCTTTTGAACTTTCCCCCCATTATTATTCAGCAATCCAAGACTAGTGATACTCTCATATCGCTAGACTCCTGCCGCTTGTAAAAAAAAATTAAAAATAATGAGGGGGAAAGTAATCAATGGAGCTTGTACATCGATGAAGGGGGGAGGATGGTGCAGAGTGGGTGGAACAACCTCGATGTGGGTGGGGGACTGACCTTCAGTGGGCGGCAAAAGGGTGGAGGGGAAAATCTGAGAGAACCTGCACACTTCTGAATTACATTCAGCTTGGAAGCAAAACAAGGGGAAAAACAGTAGAAAAGCACTCTCAGAAAACCCAGGGAAACAGAAACCAGAAAGCAGACTGAGTGCTGAAGGGAGGAAAATCAATTCAGAACAATGCAAGGTGCAAACAGAGGAAAACACCCTTGCATAATAGGCCCTAGTTTGCATTATTTGCATCCAGAGGGCAGCTGTGGTAAACTTGTTTCCCAAGCATGGCAGGGCCTGATTCAGACTGCAGCATGGGTGGAGGGGCTTCAGCTTACTCTGCAGTTTTCCTGACTTGAAATGTTTTTTGGGGGAATGTTATTTACCCTGTTGGGGGGTTGCATGTGCAGTCAAAAATTATGGGTTTGTAGGAGGGGATTTGAGCCCCTATCCATGTTTTGGTGACCTGAAGATTGGATTACTGTAAAGTGGTCTACCTAGGGCTTCCCTTGAAGACAATGTTTGTTGTTATAAGAGAATCAGCCAACTTTAACCATATTACCATTATATTCCGCGGCTGTTTGTCCCTGGGTCCACTTCAAGACCTTTAAAGGTCTTCATGATGTGAGGTAGACATACTTGAAGGACCTGCATGTTCCCTTGCAGCCTCCCCACTCTTCTCAGCATGATCTGCTGCCTCTGCACCCCTTGGGATTTATTTTGCAGTTGGCCAGACTCAGGGCCTTCTCAGCTGTTGCCCGTCTTTGTGGAACCCCTTTCCTGGAAGGGGTCAGGCAGGCTTCTACTATCCTGCTGGCTTTTCAGTGAGGCTGTGAAATGAAACTATTTTGTAAAGCCTCAGGAGCGATTTGAGAATCTCAGCAAAATAATTGTTTCCTGGCAGTTTAACAGGGTGTTCCTATTTTGTTGTTTTATTTGATTTATTGTAATTTGGGCTTTTTTATTTATTGTAATTTGGATGTATTTGATATTTATTGTCTATTGTTATTACTTGCCTTGAGTCCTGATGTGCCAGGAGAGAGGTGGACTTATAACTATTTCAAATAAAGCAATCAGTTGGTAGTTTCCTAGAGTAGAGTTGTTAATGTTACTGAACACACTGAAGTCCTCCATACAGTAGAGAGTGCTGTGTATTCAGTTTGTTTGTTCCCTTATGTGGGTGGGTGATGTGGGTGGGTGATGTCAGGAGGGCGGGCTGGCATTGGTGTGCATCAGTTGGTTGCTTCCATATCTGATTGACACAGGTGTCGTTGGCACACTGCGCTATAATCAGTGGGTGTGAGTGGTGTTGCTATGGGCTCTGGTGCAGTTGCTCTCAACTCCTTGAAGCTGTGCCTTTTCTGTCGTTTCTTTCCCCTGAAACAGCATAGGGTCCTAGCTACAACAGCTGTATGCTGGCAATGCACTGGCATCTGGGGCTTAGGATTGCATAGCCAGTCTCTTACTTAGCAGAATTTTGGCTAGTGAGGTGCCCCAAGTGCCATGCCAAACAACTTGTGGTCACCTCTGCATGGCAGTGACTGCGTAACATTTTGGCCTTGCTTATAGCTTCCTAATAGCAGTGTTTACAAGTCATACTTACAGCGGCAAACTTGATTTATGTCCCCCCTCACTTTTGCAGTTTAGATGAATGTTGTCAGTGAATGCCAGTTGCACTATGATGTGAAATAAGTCCCATAATTTATGCTGTCTTTCTATTTCACTCAAACTTTCTTCCATTTTAATGCTTGGGGAAAGCAGGACGAAATAGCAGAACTGCCTGGCGGCCCTGCAGGTGAAGGTGTCAAACTCATTTGTTACGAGGGCTGGATCTGAATGTCACTTTGCTGGGCAGGGCCATGTGTGACATAAAATGTCATGCCTGGCACCAGAGATATTTTACCGCTGACCATGACCCACACCCCTCTTCAGCACCTAACCATCCTTTGCTCGATATTCACAAGGAGTTTTGTGCAGCATAGAGAGCTATTGCCTGGCAATCAAGGTTGCTCACGGGCCAGATATGAGTCCTTGAAGGGCTGGTTCCGGCCCCCAGCCCATATGTTTGACATGGCTGCTTTACAGTAAGTCTTCCTGCCCAAAATGTTTAATTTGTCCTAAGAGCCTTACAGTGTGCAGAGATCCCCCCGGTTCTGTGATTCAGGGAACTGGAAAATTGCATCAGTGTGTCAGTGATGAAGCAATGATGTGTTGATTCATGCGGGCACTTGGGTGAATCTCCACGTATCCCCCCCCCCATTCTTCCTCTCATTTGACTCTTTGAGTTGCACTTCTGCTTTTGATACACCTGGGCCCTATGGTCCAGGTTACCAAAGGCAACTGTCAGAAATGGGAAGCTATGCCCAGGTGTGCAACATGAGGATGATAATACTTAGGTATCCATTACAGAGCTGTTATAATGATTACTGAAGAAAAAGCGCAAATTGTGTTGAACCCTGTCAGTGCTAATGATTAGCATGGCTTCCAATAGGCTTGCCAGGTCCCCACTAGCCACCAGCAGGGGATGAGGGGGGGTAGGGTTGCTTGATCCAGTTTGGGAAACTCCTGGAGATTTGGGACCTCAGTGAGGTGCAGTGCCATAGTGCCCACCCTCCAAAGCAGCCATTTTCTCCAGGGGAGCTGATCTCTCTAGTCTGGAGATGAGCCCACCTGGAGGCTGGCATCCCTAACTGATAAACTGAACAAAAAATGGCACTTTTTCACAGCAAGATTGTTGATGTTCCTCTGGAAAGGAGGTTAATATCCTGTAAGTCAGTGAACAGCTGCCAGATGGCAATGTTTCATCCTTATCATCGTTGACCTCCTTTGTAGTTACATCACCGGTTTCCCTATTATTTGCATTGAGTTCATTAAGAATTGAGTTCATAAATTAGGAGAGGAAAAGCTATCCAGTTCCTCACACTGAGAGAAGATCTTCTATACCTAGACTTTTTAAAAAAAATAAATCAAAGTGGCTTTTAAAATTGTGGTCCGCTGCTGTTCAGGATTGTTTTTCTGCCACTAAACCTGTGTTTTATTGCTGTTTTATATTGTTTGCAATTTTATTGGTTTTAATCTTTTTTTCAATGCTGTGTGTTACCTTTTTTAGGGATTTTTTTTTACAACACACACACACACATGCCTAAGTACTCTTCCCGCTGCTGAAAAAATTGAGAAGCAGAAAGCAAGGTATACCTTGCAAAGAGTTAGGGTTACCATATTTTGAAAAGCAAAAAAGAGGACATATTTCTCAACTGACTACTTCAAACAAGTGATCACAATGACAAATCTCATTTTAAATACCCCTACTGTTGAAGCTGTGATAATTGCTATTAACTAGGAATATTCCGAACCTTCCGAACATTTTCATCAGTTTTTTAAAGAGCCCAAAAGAGGACAGACACCCCCAAAAGAGGACATGTCTTTTAAAAAGAGGACTTCTAGTAACCCTGCAAGGAAAAAACGTACTCCTTGTACATTTTGCTGTTTTCCTTACCACAAATGAATATATCACACTGGTGGTGGATAATCTGGCACTTGAGAGTTCACAAAGAGTGTAATAGTTTTTAAGGCTGAAAGTAGAGCTGTGAAGGCCTGGGAGAAGAGAACAGAAAAAGTTTTTTTCGGGGGGGGGGGAATTTAAGGGCTTTTTTTCAGTTTTTCCAGATGAAAAATTAGGAAGTCGAGGGGAGCAGTGGAAAATATTCTGTGAAATACTTTCTCTTTTAGCATGAGCAAAATGCTTCTTAACGGAAGGCTTTTCACACTCAAAATGTATAGCATGAAAAAGTCTTGAGGATTTTTTCCTGTTTTTTTTTTCCAGTGGAAAGATTGGGAAGTGCTGATAAAAAAACTCCTTTTTTTTGTTAGCGTACAGTGGGAATTTGCTTTTTCAAGGACCACTGATAATTACATGCAAGTTTGCATTTACTTTCTCTCTTGTGTAACTGATAGCTTTCTTATCGGAAAATCTACATTAACTAATCCAGTTTTATGTCATTTCTCTCTGCAAATAGCAAACTCCTCAGAACAAATATAGTTATGTTTTAACTCATGCTCTTCACCCTGATCCAGTATTTAGACATCACCTTCTTGATGTCAGATATGACTCATTTCCTCATTATATTTTTGTCTTTTTATATAATAGAAGTTTTTAACAATTATCACAGGGAGTTGTTTCAGAAAACAAATGACCCATGCTTCTATGGCTGTAATGATTATAAATTTCCAGTTTTGCAAATATTTTCCCCAGCCTCACAAGAAAGTTTAATAAAATAGTCCCACAAAATACTGTTGTCACCTAAAACTGGCATTTCCCCTCAGGCATATTTTTATGTGACAATTTGGTATATTGTTATAAGCGGATTTGGTCACCAGATATGAGAGAACAACTGCATTGTGGTCAGGTTTGTTCAATGTGCACACAGCCATCTACTTTCTGTCCATCAAACGTGCATCATAAAATCCGTCCTGAAAGCCCCTTATTGTGCATTATTCTGGGGCCAAGCTGCGATGTATAAAACTACCCTTATATTTGCGAGCTTCTCCTCCAATATATAGCCAATTTTAGAAACCTCATCACAGCACTCCAAGAGCCCCAACTGATTCGCAAATATGCTTCCCCATCACGTGACCCATCAAGCCAAACACAACCCATCAGTGTCAGGCAACCCACCAGGGGTGCCATAAAATTATTTGTTGCTGCCTGCCTAGGGGCAGGTGATGTCAAGCATGTGACCTCCTGCATAAAGGAAATACTGAACCCTTCTCTCCGCCTGTTTTTCTTCTAGCAGGAATTGCTTTCAGTCTTGTAGCCCCCTCCCCAGGAAAAAAACAGCTGAGAGAAAAATGGTTTTGTGGGGGAAGGTTCGGGCCTCACTGATACTTTTTAAATGGCCCTCATGCTCCTTTATAGGAAT
>NW_015173132.1:156779-164671 GCF_001447785.1 Gekko japonicus
AGAATACGTTCCTCGGAAGGGGAAGAGAAGTTTTCCATGGACTCTCTGCCGGAACTGTAAGGACAGCAGCAGAGGCATCACAAGCTTTAGAGAGCTAGGGAGACTTGGCTGTGACATCATGCCCCTCCAGTGTCTCTCTCAGCTGTTCCCTGCCAAGAAAGGCATCAGATGCCATATCCTATCTGGGCTGGCTCCTGGAGTCATGTTTCTTGCAGTCTTTAGTCTATTGTAAACCACTTTAAAGATCAAAAGGTGGGATATAAATCTTTAAACAAACAAATCATCATACAGTTTAACCTTGACTGTGCCTGCTGGAGGAAGATGGGGGACGGCAGAACAAAGGTTTTCAGGTGTTATTTAGGGATGGCATTTTGAAGTGCAGAAGCAGATGGAACAACCCAACCAAAGTTAAGTGCTTTTGAGACCTTTTGACATTAACCAGATATTTAAGAACATGTTTGATTCTCCCACTGAAATCTCAAGAGCTGAGCTTTGACTGGGTCATGCCCAGTGGAAGGAGAGAAATAAGTCACATTTTTGTCTAGAGCAGAAATATTTTTTTTGGTGATCAGAAGTCACCCATACCTATGAATCATCCAAAATTTTACAGTGCAAAACCTGATTCCAATCTTACTTTATGTATTGCTTCTCTAATTAAATGTTGCATTTTAGGCATATTTCTGGCAAACTTGTAAAACCATTGCTTTGCATTGCCTTCCCAGTCACACCCTTCTAAGCCCACTGACATCAATGGACTTATAAGGGTTCTGCTTCGGATGACACTATTGTGAAAAGGAGTGGGACTTTTGCTTGCAGTTCTGTTTTATAAAAGGAAATACCTACAAAATGCACAAATATTTAAATAGACAGCATTGTGCTACTGCTGCATAGTACCCAATAAACTTGCAATGCAACTTAATAATGGGTGTTACTTATAAGAACATAAGAGAAGCCAATGTTGGATCAGGCCAGTGGCCTATCCAGTCCGACACTCTGTCACACAGTGGCCAAAAATACTTGGAAAGAATTCCCACTGAGTTCAGTGCACAAGTCTCTCAAAGAAGGCACAAGCAGCTCTTGGATCCTGACCTCAGAAAGTGCTCTTGTAACAATTCACTCATACACAAGAAGCTTTCAGACAAAGGCCAGGTGGAAGGGGTGGTGATGGTAACAGAGCCCTAATGGAGGGCACCATTTCAGATTACACATGGATTCCCCCTTTGTGCATTTCTTCACAAAGGACACAGCAAAAACAAAAATCTAGTACAGCAGGCAAAAAGAATTTGGCTACCTCTCTTGGTCTGTACTGCTGTGTTTCTGTTTCAGGGGGATTTTTCAGCATAGGGGTTGACTAAAATAGGATCCTCCTGCAATCTGGTGGTGAAGATTGTTCTAACATCTCTGTCACCTCCTTTTGCTGAACAGAATTAAACTTTGTTGGTCTTAAAGGTGCCACTGGGCTCAAACTTTGTTCTGTTGCTTCAGACCAACACGGTCACCCACCTGAATCTAACCTCATTTTGTTGTGTGTTTGTGAGAACAGGTTTAAGAAACAAGTAGTAGAACACATACATTTACATATATGCTTTGTGTGGAGTGGGGGAACCTGATGTAAATCAAGATTCAAATTCTGTCCAGTAATATAGTTGTACAAAATAGATGGGGGAAACCAATTGCCTTATTTTGCCAGTGTTTCTGGAAATTCAGCAAAACACTAGGGCAAAACTGTAAATCACGCACACGTGGGCTTCTTTCAGCAGCAGTTAACCTACATTGTGCCTTTATTATTTTTATTAGCTCCTTTTTCAGAACGATTTTTAATATGCATACAATATAGCAAAATTAAAATACAGTTCAAACAAACAAATCTAATAAAATAAAATGAATATATTAAAATTAATAACAGTACCAAATAAATTTTAAAGTACTTAAAATAATAGCTAGTTAAGTTAAAATAAGGAGTTGCATCCAGTCAGTTCTTAAAATAGTTAAAGTCAATACCTGTACAAAACAGTATTAACTCCTTTGAAAAAAGTCAGTTCACTTAAAATAATGGGTTGGATTCAGCCAGCAATTTTGGACAATCGTTACAGCCCCATTCAAACATGGCATTTGTCCATGTGGGTCCCATGACCATTTTTGATGGTGAAAGGGGATGCCCTTCCCTTTTCACAAATGGTCCCATCCAACCCATTGTATTTAAATAGCTGAAAGCTTTTGTCATTGATATGGAATTGTATGACACACAAATTTATGAAGTGTTCCATAGCTAAATTACAGTTCCAGTTTGATAACTATTATATCCAAAGGTTGTCTTGAAACAGCTGTGCATCCCACTTTTAAGCATGCTTACAGTTCAGTTCAGTGTTACACTGATTTAAATAGGACTTAAGTAAATATGCTTAGTGCTGCAATGCTGGCCATAATTTTATCTGTTTCACTGTCTTTTTGTCAGTAGCTCCAGTGTTGGACTTGGAATATGAAGAACCAAGTTTGAAACCTTGTTTAACCACAATGCTCATGGGTGGCCTAATGTGCTTTGCAGGGTTGTTATGATAAAATGGGATAGCCACATGCCCCTTATCCCAAATGCTGCCTCTTTTCCACCAATGTAATAATTTTGTCCCGTCTCTGGGAAGGACCACACAAGTATATAGTGTGTTGAATAAGCTACACAGTCGTTCACTCATGCATGGAAATGATCACAGAAACACATAATGGCACTGTAGCTTATTTACATAATTAGCCCCTGATTCATTCACTCTATTGAATTAGTCATCTGTACTTGCTGGGCATGATTCTGAGCTCTCAAGAGAAACTGGGAGTAATGCCAGACAAATCAATACAGTTACAAATGTGCAAAGAGTCAGGAGTAAGCCCTTGTTTCCAAACACTGAGCTATGAAAAATAAACAACTGAAATATCATGAAGCTATTTTTGATAATTAAGTGGGTTTTAAGTGGTGTGTAGGCACTGTCTGACACACACAGCACATGGTGGATTTTGCTTCTACCATGAGCCTTACCGTATGATGAGAGATCAACAACCTCCTCCTCTCCCAGTATTTTGCAGGCACGCCATCATGACTCAGAGCAAAAGTCAGTGCTTATGCATAATTAGGGGGGTATATTTTAACAGTTCATTGCAGTATGCATCAAGATCTGTTTCTGCAAAGCAAACCATTTGGGGTGGTGCACAAACAAAGCAGTGAGGCCGTTGGGGAAGTGCATTTATCATGGTCCACATAAATGAACTATTTCCCCCACTCTAGGATGGAGTTTGGAGCAAAACAATTCTGTATGTTTGCAGCAGAAGCCAGCTTTGCTCAGTACTGACTAGCTAGCACCAGTGGTCATCATTAACCCAAGTGATTTGGCAGCTTATGACCAAATGAGCATGCTTTTTAAAAAACATAAAGTCAATACATGACTATTTTCATTAATAAACATCCATATAACACATTTTAAAAATAAAACAGCAACAGCACACATAAAGCATTAGACAAAATGAAGAATGATAAATAATTGTTTGTAAGACAAAGGCAAGAGGAAGCCAAGCTCACATCAAATAAATAACAAATAAATAAATATGAGAACATCTGTGCAACTCCTCTTTCTTTATGACTGTCTGCAGCCTTATTTGCACAAATTTGTATTTGATCCAAACTCATCCTTGACCAGAAGGAGCTTTTGTTTCTCAGCCTGAGGGTCAGGCCCACTTAACAATCTGAAGCTTCCCCACCACCGCCTTGTTTGTTGATCTAATTTTTTTCCTGTATTTTTTGTCCCTTTGGGTCTCCAATGGGGAGAAAAGCAGAATACAAATATACTAAAAATAAATATCTAAATATAAATATCTAAATATCTAAACCAGTGAGACCCAACATTTTTGTACATTTGTCCCAAAAGGTGAGTAAAACGACTCAGGTGCACACCACTGTACGATAGCAGTTCGAAAGCAAGAAATTGCAAGTAGATAAATAGGTACCACTTTGGTGGGAAGGTAACAGTGTTCTGTGCGCCTTGGCATTTAAGTCATGCCGGCCACATGACCACGGAAATATCTTTGGACAGCGCTGGCTCTTCAGCTTGGAAACAGAGATGAGCACCGCATCCCTAGAGTCAGATTCGACTGGCTTTCAAGCAAGGGAAACCTTTACCTTTACCTAGCCTTCTTCCTATACCTTGCACAGGTCTGGTTTTAGTCTATGGAGTTAGGGAGCAAACAATTGAACAGCAATGGAGAGATCAGTGGGAACGCTGCCCTGGCTTTATAATATCAGCAAGCCCATAAGCCTGTCAAGGTATGCCACAGGCACTCTCACAGCCTGTGCTGCTTGCAGTATCCACAGGATGGATGCTCACAGTTTGTAGTGAGTGGAATGTGTCCAAAGAGTATTTGTTCATTATGAACAGAGTTCATTCCAAAGGCTGAATTCCTGCCAGGAATACACAAAACATTGTGAAATTACCTGGAATAAATAACCCAGTTTCCCATTTGCCCCATTAAAAAAAATGGAGGGAAAATAATTGGCATTGTACCGCAGTATCCTTCTAAACAAGCCTCTGCAATATTTTCCCCCATGCAGCTTTTATTACATCCACTTTTATCCACTCTATCTCAAATATTTGCTCTTCACTGTAAATTACTATTGATTTCAGAAGACCCTAATGAGGAGATTTAGAAGACTGTTTTGCAAAAGGCAGACTGGGATTCCATACCAGGGTCACAGTAATTTTGTAGCAGCGTTCTCAAGCTCATGGTGATTGAAGTCAATATAAGAGTAACACGTGAGAGGTTGCTGGATCAAGTAGGAGGTATAAAGGCCTAATCCTATAGGATAGTGGAAACCAATGCCCCTTCTAAGCTATGGAGTCTTCTGAGCAAAAATTCTACTTTGTGAGCTACTGGCATTAAAGTTGTGAGTGAGTGATTTGGCTACTGCATAAATTAGTTTGCTCTGGAGCCATCTTTCCTGAGCTTAGACAAAAATGTGTGAGCCAGAGGCTAAAAAACTGTGAGCTAGCTCTCACTAACTCAGCTTAGAGGGAACACTGGTGGAAACTCAGCCAAAGTGAAACTACTTTGCACAGAGAACACATACCATACTGTCTTATTAGTAAGTGTGCAGTTCTGCAATCAGGCTAAGTCATGTGGTAAGTAGCTTGGAAACGTCATAGCCACCACACAGTGATACTGCCGCCATGTGGAAGCATTATTCAGAGGCTTTCACCCTGTGGCTGTGTTTGAACTGGCCCCAAGCAAACTGTTACACAGGGCTGTACTTCTACCTATTCTCCATTGCCAATCTGCTGTTGTTCCCTGACTCAGCAGCTGAACTCATTGGGGCTTATTTCAAGCTGTTACTTGCCTCTAAAAATAAGCAATTTGTTCTAGTCTTATTTTAATACACTAGTCTGTTCAACGCACTTTGGGGGCTGGTTCACACCACATTAGTTGGAAGTTGGAAGTAAGTACTACAGATTTAAATGGCACTTCCAACTCCAAGTAAGAGTGAGCACTATTCATAAGGACAATAAATGAGATTAGTCCCTTACAGTGGATCTGCCACAGCAGCATTCCATGTTGGTAAACATAGAATACACAATAATTGACAATTTGTTGGCCTTTAATTACCTTTACCTAATAACCCCAAATCTGCTGCCTGGGGCAGGTTACATCACCTTGCCTAACAGAAGGACTGGCCCTGGAATGGATCACAACATACTTCTTCAGATTTTTAGTCCACTGTATTCCCTCTGCCCAAGGAAATCATATTCATAAAATAACTTTTTGAAAATGAGATGAAAATATATTTAAAATCAATCCCGTTAAAATAATTCCCCACCTCATGCTTGCTCAGATAAAAGAAAGATGTGCATGAATCCCAGGAGATATTCAGGGCTGGACTGTGACATTAAGGAGGCTTTGGCTCTATTGATGTATGAGATTTTACCTGATTTCACATGAAAACAAAAATCAGGTATGTTTTTGCATTTCCTCAAGTCACATGATACTTAGTATGCACATTAGCTGGATTAAGTAATCCTGTAACCCACTGCATAGAGGATAATTTCAACACTTTCAATTACCATGTCAGATTACACAGGGAAGCCATTGAAATTCACAAACATAAACATAATTTCAACAGGAAAGAAGTTTAAAAATAAATAGGACATGGCTTCCTGTCCTGAAAAACACAAAAGGCTTTACATCAGACAATAGCACTACAGATAAGATTAGAATTTCAACAACCTCCTCAGAAAGCAGGAACCCTCCTCAGGAAACAAAAAAACCTCCTCAGGAAGGCTCCTCTATTAGCATGTCAACAGCCTGGGGAACTCCCACAAAACAATGACTCAGCCTTACCCACCTTCTAGAGTAGATATAAATTTTCTGCCTACCATTTTCTTCTCACCTCGACACAGAGAGTATTCCATCTCTCTGTGTTTATACCTCTGAGGATGCCAGTCACAGTTACTGGCGAAACGTCAGGTTCTACAATGCCAAGACCACGGCCACACATCCCGGAAAATCTACGGCAATAATTGTGCTGTTTGTCAGTATCTGAACTGGCCTGTAGAAAAGAAGACATTCCTGCAAGCCACATACGGTATTTAAATATCTTACAAGGATCAACATGATTTAAAAAAAGAAACCAGGGTTCTACACTATACACATGCCAAGGAAACCACCACCAGTAGAAAAGAGGCCGGCACCTCAACCCTACAGCATCCCCAAACACATTCCTGTGGCCACTTTCTCAGATGTTTTATTCCTGGAACACCCTCTCTGAAAAACTTTGGCCACCCTTCTCTCTTGCGTCAAATTCCTCAAGAAAACCCTACCTTACCCATTAAACTGGATATAATTGCCCATCCCGTGCAACTGCTTTTACATACATTTCCTTTATGCTAAAAAATCTGTCCCTTTCTATTGCTGATCACCTTTTCCTCTCCTTTGATGATAGCACTATCAATTTATACTTGCAGGATACCTAGTAACATTAGCAGAGAAAACAGGTCCCAGCCTCAAAGAGCATACAATACTATAGAAAATGCATGGTTAATTGCATGGTTAAAGTAAGATGATTTGAACTGAGAGTAACTTCTAAGTGTTTCAGAACAGGTCCCCCCCCCCCCAATCAAGCCAGACTTAAGTGTTATCAAGCGTTGCCATTTTAAGTGGATGGCATCAAAAATGGACAGGAGTCTTGTAGCACCTGAAAGATGAACACAACTTTATTCTGCTGCCTGTTTCCAGGGTCCAGAACCTGCTGGCTGCATGTGAAAGGCAGCGGGCCCTAATCCATACAAGGTAATGCCGGAATAAAATTGGGTCTTCACAGAGGCTGCAAGGCTCCCGATTAATTTCTACCGAAAAGTTAAACATACACATGAAGCTGCTCTCCTCTGCCTGGCTGCCTTTGCCAAGTCCATTTTCAAGGAAAGCGAATCTCAGCCTCCACTCGGGTCCTCCTGTGTAACTTTTCCTGGCTTGGATCTGTAGAGGGGGGGGGGCAGGGCTCCTCCCCACGAAGGCACCATCCCCATTTTTTTTTTAATTCGTGCATCAGATTTAGGAATTTTGTTTTCTAGTTCAAAGGGGAAGAGGGGAATTGTACAAGGAAGGAAGACACCGCGTTTCTCCGATTTGCCCCTGCAGCCTAAACTCCAGAAGGGGAAGAGCAGATTGTAAACTGTGGTGGTGGTGGGGGGGGCGCAGCAGGGGCTTTTGTTCCTCGGTGGTGCCTGCGTTGAGAATAATGTATACGATCCAGAGCATTGCTAAAGAGGACACACGCCTCTTCCCGCGATGGTGCTATCCCGCCTAGCCGCAGCGTCGCCCCCCGTGTGTGAAATAAATTCCGGCCGCCTCGAAGCGAGGTTGGC
>NW_015173132.1:164921-179087 GCF_001447785.1 Gekko japonicus
CCCCCCCCCGTACCCCACTTCATTTCAGACCATTTAAAATGGGGGGGGTAGGATTTCCCCCCCTTCTTTTCTCCCCCCCCCAACCATATGTTACAAAGGCGGGGGGTGGGAAGGAGGAGAGGATCCCCAGAGCCGCCTCCCGCCTCTACCCGAGCGCGAGAACAAAGAACTTCCCTCTCCGCTCTCCCGCCCCGCACGTGGGGGGCGAAGCGGGGCTCCTCTCCCCGCCCCCTCGCGCCTGGCGCCGCCTCCCGATTGGTCGGCCCCGGCCCCCGCGGGGCGGGGCGAGGGGCCTCCCGCCCAATCCAGACGACGGCAGGTTCTCCCCAATGCGAGCGGTGGCCATTGGGCCGCCGCCGGGTTTGGCGCTCTGTTGTCCTGGGCTGAGGGGCGAGGAGGAGGAGGAGAGAAAGAAGAAGGCGCCAGGCAGGAGCGGGGGGGCCGGCGGGCGCGCGCCCTCCTGGGACGGAGCGTGGAGGACAAGCGCAGCCGGGGGCAGCAGTCGGCCGGACCCGGCGCCGCCGTTGCCGCCAGGGAAGGGGGTGAGCGAGTGGATGGCGGGGAGGGAAGGAAGCGAGAGAAAGAGGGAGGCACGCCCGCCCTGGGCTCCTTTGTCGCGCTCGGGGGCGGGGGGATGGGGCGCGAGTTGTGCGCGCGCGCGCCTGAATATGTATATGTGTGTGTATGTGTGTGTGTGGGGGGTTATCTATAGGGCGAGCGGGGGGCGTGGCTTCCCATAAAGGGCAGCATGGGGGCGTGGCCTCTCCACCATCTCTCCTCCCCCTTTGTGTTCTTGGGGTGGTGGTGGGGGGGGGGGCTGCATTGCAAGGCGTTCCCCGTCGGTGGGAGGCGGTTGGTATGGCGGGATGGGGGCAAAATGAGGGCGGAGGGGGGGGGGGGAGTCCTATAGTGAGTGCTGTGGTGGGGCTGTGGGGTGGGGGGAGTGCTTGAGGTTGGAGGAGGAGGGCGGCCTGCCCTATGGGGAAAGGCATATGGGGCTGTCGGCGTAGGCGCGCGGGACTTGTCGCTTTTTCTTCTAGAGCACCTAGACGAAATTTTCCCGAATCATGTTTCGGACGGCATTGAGTGGACCGGTGTGCGATTTCAGGAAGGGAGGTGGGTCCTGAAAGTTTGGGTCCTGGCTGTCAGAGGGGCTTGAGGTCGGGATCGTGCATGCGGCGTGGTGGGCACCGAAAGCTCTCCGTAGGCACCCGCTGTGGTGAGTCCCCAAGGGATGCGGGGTCTTGGGGATCTGGTGACAGCTGGAGGAAGACACGGAGCGTGCACTGTCCTTTGTTTCAGTGGGGTACTGTCCAGCACGCCTAGCTAGGTTTTGCCAGGGAAGACGCTCAGGTCTTCGCAGACACAATGGAACGACTGAGCAGACAGCTTCTGAAGACTCGGAAACCCAGCTGGCTCAAAGAAGGGGGAGAGCGGGTTGTATTTTTAGAGATGGGATGCATGCCTGCCCTCCCCACCTTGCCCTTGCTTTTTAGAGCGAACTTCTCCTGGATTGTGTTGCAGAAGCCAGGGGCCGTTTGCAAAAGACGGCCCTTGGGCAAAACATTGCAAATTCAAAATGATTGAATCGGGAGGGGGGGGGAGTCATGTGCCGGAAACAAAGGAAAATACCGTTGTGAGAGAGATTCTTTACACCTGAGACGTTTAAGCCATCGCAGCCTATTGTGCTGGTGTAGTTTTCCAGAAACTGAATTTGGTAAACCTGTGGCGGGAGATGAGTTGTCAAATGGGGAGGTTTTGGGCTTTCCGATCGTAGATGTTTCACATATACTGAAACGAATACTGAGAAAAGCTTGCTTCACGCCTATGTAATGGCTCATAGTGGAAAAGTCACAGTGGATGTGTAGTTTCGAGTCTGGTAGCACCTTGGGCTCTTTGGGAGGGTATGCCCATTCTTACTTTTTCTTCCATGATTTATTTTAATCTGTTGTCCACCTTTACTACCTAAAGGCTTCAGTGTGTGCCAAAAAAGTTGGCATGTAAAAAATCAATTACTTGATATTAGTACTTAATAAAAGCCATTTATCATGTGGTCCGTTGGTCCTTTGGATAAATACTTCTCAACTCTCGTCCATCGACTGGCCCATCTTGCAGCACCTTTATCTGTGTTTCTGTTTTAAAAGAGCTTGTGGTGTGCATGTGATTCACCAGTCTTTTCAAGAGATCTCATTAAGGTTTTTGCACACCCCTGCAATTTAGCAATGTATAGAAGGCAGGCATCTGGCACCATGCCAGCATTTGACACAATTAATGAAATTCAGCTCCCCTCCCACCCCTGATTCCAAAAGCAAAACCAGTTTAAGAAGATTTTGTTTGCTCCACCCAAGAGCTTTCTCTGTATAGGAACTTGTTTCCGCCCTGTGTTGTGAAGAAGTAGTTATCAGTGTCTCTTCCTTCATCATGCCTACTCTCAGCCTCCTTCCCACATCTGGCACCACCACAGTGGGCTTTCCCATGCCCAAAGTGTGTTGCACCATCACATTTCCTACCTTGCCTAATGTTATTAAAGAGGCCTGCGTAACATGTACCCCACCAGGCTAAATGCAGTTCATCAGCTGTGTTTTGTGGTCTGCCATGTGTTTGATGCTTCATTCCCCCCCCCCAATTGCTATCCTAGACAGGCCGCAAAAACAGGTGGTTTATTAATTCCCTGGGGCATTTAGCTTGGTGGGACACTTAGCTTGTGTATATCTGATGTAAAGCTAAAGAAGTCAGCTGTAATAGTCCTGCAGCAGCATTTGTCTCAGGGAAGAATTCTACAGTGTCCTTCAGTTGAGGCCTTTCTTGATATCAGCCCCATGTTTATTTTATTTTAAATGTATTGCCATTTTTTCTCTAAAAGGTGCCTAAAGTAGCTTGCAAATGAGGTACGCAGTGAACTAGAATAAAGTTTATAAAATAAAAATATGATAAAAGTAGAAACAAGCAGAAAACCAGCTTAGGTTTTATTCACATCACCCCCTTGGGGGAATAGTGATTTCTATGTCACTTTACAAGTCAAGCAGGGAACTGGCCTGCTAAGTGGAGGGAGTTAAATAATCTGTGTGTGCATGGCCAACAAAGTGGTGACCAGCCTTGCTTGCAGTGGAAAAGCAGCGTGTGAAGCTGGGCCTCCGATGATGACATGAGTGTTCGGTGCCCCCTGTGCACATATCACTGCTGGTTTGCATTCATAAAGCACTATAAACAGCTTTGGGCCAGGCTGCTGATGAACGGTTTTGCCACATGATGAAAAAAAGAAACCAGGGATTCTTTTGTTTTGTGGGTCTGATGTCTTCCTTCAGAGAAATGAAGAAACTGTTGGCCATTTAAGGCTTTGTAGGTCAAAACCAGCAGTTGTACATTGATCTCTCCTCCATTTTACACTCACACCAGCCCTGTAAGGTTAGGTTAGGCTGGGAGAGAGTGACTGGCCCACAGTTACCCAGCAGACTTTATGGTGCAATGGGGATTTGGTTTTTCATTCTCCCAGATCCTAGTATCACAGTTTCTTTAACCACACCAGGCTTGGCTCTTTGAACTGTGTCACCGTTGCAAATGTAGATGCAAACAACATTTTAAATGTTCAGGCCCACATGTCCTGTGAAGAACTCAGAGGTAGAGTGCATTACTATTCAGTGGGAAGCCAAGACAAGGCAGGGAACTTTTGTCTACTTAATACGTTGACCAGTTCTAGAGAGAATGAAGAATAGGTGGGCTTCTCTACCCAGGGAGCCCTGCTCAGCCAGATCTGGTGAAGGGCACTGTCCATGTCCTGAGTCTGCACAATTTGAAACTCCTTTATTTGCCAATTACCTTGTGTTCTATCCCATAATGCCTACAAGCGCTCTTCTTTACTCAGGAGTGTGAGAGAGCAAATGAGTTTAGAGCTATAATTTTTCTTGAGAGCCAATGAAGAAACTAAATGCTGTAATTTCATATAGCAGTAGAGCATTTTTCCTTTTTTGATGTTTCCAAGTAGCTATTGTGTAATAATTAGTGGACATTGTGAGTAGAAGCAGAAAGAGAACCAGTGCACCTAGGAAGGATGAGTTTTTCATAATATTAAAAAGATCCTTTGCGTGGCGATGGTACAGATGGGGGCAGTTAGAAAAGAGCCAGAGTCCAGTAGCACTTTAAAGACTAACAAAATTTGTGGCAGGCTGTGAGTTTTCGTGAGTCACCGCTCACTTCTTCAGACAGTTAGTAAGCCACAAGCTGACGTTGCAAAGTGGTCAGGATCAGAACTCAGTTCTGCTGCTTTTGAATCTTGCTTTCGTGTGGCAGTGTGGGTAGAGGAGCAGAGACAAAAAGAAACAAGCAGGAAGATTTTTTCAAGTCTAAATATTTGTAAGATTAATAATATTTGTAAAATTAAAATGATTCTTTTATAATGAAATAAGTAAAATGTACAACCCTAATGCAGGATGAAATAAGATGAGCAGATGGCAAAGGGAAATTCAACATCCGCAAGGGGGTGGGATATGCAGAATATTAGCACCTGTGATGAGTTGAGAATCCTGGATCCTTCTTAAGTGCTTGGAGCAGGTTTGTCTTGAATTTGTCAGTGAATTCTAATCTAGCAATGTAGCCTTTGATCCTGCCATTGAAGCTCTTTCATAAAGAACTGTAACTTTCAGATCAGCAACAGAATACAAAATTGCTGAATTAGAGTCCATTACCAAATTGAAGACAATGTATCCCTCCTTCCTGGGCTTTAACAAGCACTTGGGATTCCTGACTCACTAGAGGTGCTAACGTCTTGAATATTCCACTGCTTACGTGTGTTAAACTATTCAGATGTGTCTCTGTAACTTCCTCTTGTATCTGCTTATTTCATTTCTAACATGCACTAGATTTTACATTTTGCCTATCTAAGAAAATCTGGTATTGTTTTTGAATTGGATCTTGTTTTGACGTTTCTTTGAAACATCCCTCCTCCCCTCTTTCTGATGTGCACATAATGGTCATGATGAGTTTACATTCCTGTACAACTGATGATGTGAGCGTTGCTGGAGTCAATTGTGTTAGTCCGTAAGGTGCCTCTGGACTCCAATTTTACTCTGCTGCTGCAGTCTAGCACAGTTGTTCATAACAAAGAATCAGGTTTCTGTCGGAGCAGGCCTGCGGATTACGTTTCCCTACCAGAGTATCTGTGGTCACTGAGATCATTCCCGTTATGCGTTGGTTATGACCCATGGTCTACCATTGCCTAGAAGCTTTTGCATACTGCTGTTTCTTTAAATATTATCTCTTACCTGTGACAGTTGCAGTGCAGAACATGCCTGAACAATCTTGGCGCCATTTTACTAAAATCACAAAGAGAAACCTGCACGTGTGCGAGCTCTGGGGCTGTCCTTTTTACTTGCATTTTGAGCAGAGTGTTTGCTAGGATTGCAGGGTGGACTGGGAGACCAAAGACAGTGTTTTGTTTTTAAATTAAGTAGTAGGTTAACACTTCTTTAATTTGAAGGTAGACAGGATGTTTCACCATGCTCGCATTCAACAGACAAAGAATGTCTCAGGAATCTCAGAAACCTGTTGCAGAGCCTTTCAGTTCATTCAGTGCTAGTCTGAAAGGGATTCTTATGAACCTAATCTTGACATCCCAAACTTATGTGGCTCAAGCTACTTCAGTCCTAACCAAATTTCCCTCTAAGTGGACATGGCTTCCTTAGAAGTAAAAAGGCTGTTCTGAACAAACCTTTTGGCCGTGTTCCTGTGCTCACCTAGTGGAAAGTCCCTCTGATCAGTGGGGTTTACTTCTGAATGAGTCATAGGTCCACACTGTACCTTCACTCGGCAGGGATCTTCCTTGAAGATCTGAGTACATTTGGTTAGGATCAAGCTATACAGGGGGATTGAATTGCAGCTAGTCATATTGGAATATCATTTTAGTAAATGCAGATAGAACAAAAGCAGGCATTTGAAAAGGATATCGTTCACTGAAGTATGTGCCTTTTAAAAAATTAGCTCTTCATCTATGAATACCTTCTGAATCGTTTAAAAGAACTCGTGTTATGAAGTTATTTCTTCATCTGTAGAAAGCATTCCTTGTCAGGAACGAACATTGCTTCCACTTCCTGTAGTATCACAGAGTTAATTTTTGTTAATGCATTTTATTTTAAGACATTCTTGATTTCAGTAACAAGTGCTTACCTAAAAAGAAAAAAAGAGGAGCATCTTTTACTAGCATAGCATTTTGTAAGGGGACTTAACTTCATTCAGCCTATTTCATCATCTGTTGAAAATACTTCAGCCTACTGCTTGAAAGAGTATCGCCGCAACGTCCACCTCCACCACAGTATATTTATAGTGGCATGAAATAAAATTTGTTACACAGCTGACAAATGGGCTCAGCTTCGTGTGCATGTCTCTGTGTATGAGACTGACAGCCCTCTCTCGTGTAGGCTTTCTCAGAACTAGTGATGGTACTGAATCTTGAAAACTGGGGGGGTTGAACTATGAACTATGAATCATGACAACCCCCACCATCCTCCCAAGGCCATTCTGAATTGGCTGAGACGTATCTTGTGTGTGCCCCAGTTCAGAACAGGCTGAATTCTGTGCCGGCCTTCACTGTCGCTAACATTTGTTTCCCCCTTTTCCAAACTTACCCTGAGAAGGTGGGGATTGAAAACATGGAAGCATTTTGGCAGTTGAGGGCTCAGAACTGAGACCTAGATACTTGTGTGGGAAGGCACGGGAAATGTCAAGGTGGGGATGACTGAGGCGACTACCAGTGTGATGTAGTGGTTAGAGACTAGGATCTGGGAGACCCAGGTTTGAACCCCCACCGTCCCATGGAAGCTTGCTGTGGGTGGCCTTGGGCCGGTCACGGTCTCAGCCCTAACCTACCTCACAGGGTTATTGTAAGGATAAAATGGAAGAGAAAAGAATGGTACAACCTGCTTTGGGTTCCAGCTGGGGAGAAAGCCCAAGGTATAAAGGAAATAAATGAATAATACTTGTAACAGTTGTCCAAACCTCAATTATGAGGCTTATAGATACTGCAAAACACTCTCTACCTCCAGTCGGGAAGGACAGAGGATGTTGGCAGTAACCGGATGCATTATGGCACTGATGAGAACCCAGGGAGTATTATGGGGCCTAATTCCGAATTAGGCCTGCATTTAAAATGTGCCTAGTCTCTTGCAAAATTATTTTGTTGTAACTAGACCTGTTCCGGTTGCACCCTGGTGAATTCACCCCACACTGAGAAGGAAGTCCCAGTGTACTTTGTGGAATTTAATTCCAAATGCGCATAAAATGGAAAACTAATATTGAATGGGCTTACAAGGATATATGTTTGTTTAGGGTTGTCCTGTAAGTGAGCTTGGGTTAAAAATACAAACATGGCTTTAAATAATCTTAACAAGATAATTTGCTATTTTAAATTATGTTAACAGCTAGATTTTAATTTGCTGTTTTGGGGATTTTTTAATGTGTCTTATTGTATTACAGACCTGCTGCTTTATTGTTTTGCTCTATTGTATCTATATTACATTTTAGCTACCTTGGAATGAAAGTGGGATCCAAATCGCCATTAAAAAAAACACAACCTTTTCTGTGATGTAGCAGTACAGACTCCTTAACCTAATAAACTTCTAACTGCTGTCTTAGCTGTGTGCCTCCAATTTACAGTAGTGTGGTTCTTTTGATTGACATTACTTCCATTGATAGGCTTCATTAAAAGTGTCCTCTGATGCTGTTTTATGTGGCATAATGGCAACAAAAGATTGATGTGATAATGCTTCACGATAACTGTATTTCATAACTGAGGAGTAAGCACCTGCACTCCATCTCCCAAAACCTCTTCTCAAAGCTGTGAAGCAAGCGTCTTAGAAGAAGTCTTTGCTAGCAGCCAGAAATTGAGTACACCACACCACCACATGCTGACTAAAATGAGTATTTCTCACCTGTCTGTGTTGAAAACTAGCTGGCTGTCTTGGAAACTATGCTACAAGCACTTTAGATCCAAAAAGCTCCTTAACTTTGGGGGTGCTATTTAGATTATTATTTTTTTTTAATTTAGTGATTGAACTTGCTGGTTCTTATAAAATCTGGGCACTCAGTGCAAAATGCTCACTAACTGAAGGGGAATCAAAATGTAGTGTTAATACTGTACATTAGATGAGTCCTGCAAATAAGGCCTGAAGGAAGATTTTTCCTTTTCCCTGGCCTTGGGCTCAAGAAGCCAGTAGCATCAAGGATCCATTAAGTTTTTACTGTGATGGAGGCAGAAAGGAACATTGGGAATATTATTTTTAAACAGGGAGAATTTCCCACTGTCCACAGATAACTGCTGCTTCCTGCATTCATTAACCGCTAGTGGACTGCAGCCGTAGCTTGCTTCTGAGCTCTGCTCACCACCCCATTCATTTGGGCCTGAGAAAACTCCTGGGCCTGACATTTGGCTCTGGTGTTTAGAAACTGGAAAATGCTAGATATAAGAATATTCTGTGCTCCTAACCCTGATTCAGAAAATTTCCCAGTGCTTAATTTTCCCCATTTCTAAAGATTTCCCCTCCCCCAATCATATTTTTCCATCTCAAACATTTGTTGCTGTTGGGCCATAAATTTATCATAGGGTACTTAAGAAATTATTATGTAAAAGTAAAAATGTGCTAAATCGGATCACAGTCTGTTTAGGACATCAGATTATTTTCTAGAATACTCTCCAGTTCATTTTTTTTTCTAGATGATCCACATCACTGCCATGTACTGTTTGCAGGCTGCTGCCACACACGCTAAGTAATCCACTTTCAATCCACTTTCAGTGCACTTTCAAAGTGGATTTTGCCAGTTCACACAGTAAAACTCCAGTTGGAAAGTGCACTGAAAGTGGATTGAAAGTGGATTATTTAGCGTGTGTGGCAGCAGCCGCATGCTTCCTTCCACTAACCCCATCACATTATTTTTCACACCAGCCTTTTCTGCTTCATGGGCTTGAGCATCTCACTGCTGAAGGTGTATGAACTTTTGCTGTTCTGTAGGACAGTGTAACAGTCTTTAAATTGACTTTCCATTAGCAATCATTTCACATCTTGCGTCCAGTTCATATGTTAATGTTGACACATGGAAGCTGTTTCTGTGTGACCTAGTTACGTGTTACGCTGATAACATCTGTGAATGGGTAGCCCATCTGTCAGAAGAATAAGTACTTCCCATGCTGCCATATCAACAGTTCTTTGTAATTATTTTAAATGATATTTATCTCCTACCTTTCTTTGTGGCTCAAAGCAGCTGAGTTAAGTAGTTCATCCAACCCTTCTGGTTCCTGTTTCAGACACTGTTGGTGGGGCATGGGACTGGACCATGTGTAAGCAACCTCTATCCTAAGTACATATCCTTTTAGACAAGTACTTGAGGTAAAGAGAGCAGGGATATTTTTATTTGAATGTATTACCAGAACCAGGGTAATCTATTGAGGGCCGTCTAATCTGTGATATAATTTGTGGATGAAAACAAGTTCTGTACAAGAACCATTGGACAACCTGTGGGAAAATTACCACATTTGACAATGGTAATATATTTATGTGGTATTAGATTAAGATGGGCAGCCATGTTTGTTTGTCTGTAGCAGTAGAAAAGAGCAAGAGTCCAGTAGCACCTTAAAGACGAACAAAAATATGTGGCAGAGTAGGAGTTTTTGTAAGTCACTGCTCACTTTTTCATATACAGCTAGAATGGGAGTCCGTCTGTCCTATTTATTGGAATGTGGAGTGATTTCATATTACAATAGCAGGTGAATGACAATATTACGTGGTATTGTGCAATTTGTGTGGTAATATAAGTACATTACCCTTATTTCCTGTACAGATTTGTCTTTGAGTAGGCATTTCATGGTATATTCATTGGTCTTGAATTCTTGTGGGGAAATGTAACACTGTAAGCAAATGAGATATATGCTTTTATACCACTTGCAAAGAGCAATTAATTTTGGCTTTTTTCTTATTTCCAAAGTAGATCATTTCCCCCATTTACTGGCCTATTTTGAAATATTCCATGCTTTCCTTGTATTGGAGGACAACTAGTGTAAGAACCTTTTGTCCTTGTCAGATAGCACCCCCTCCCCAGTAACCCATATTAATGAGATCCACTTGTTCTCATGAGTCCTGTCATAATGTGAGACAGGATGTGGGATTCTGAAGATTTGCAAAGGTCCTGGCTCAGAGGATTTTCAACAAGAGATGCTTGACTGCAGAAACAGATTCAAATACAGTTGTGGGAGCAAGAGTTCTGATGTCATCCCCTTATTAATTTTTAAGTCCAGTATTATCTATTGCTGTCATTTATCCATAAAATCTTAAATATGCCAACTACAGATACAAGTTTGCCACCTGTCTCTGGTAGGTAGCGTTGCGTATAAGTGAGAATATATGTAGTATGAACCAAGAAAAAGTTGTTTTTAAAAACTAAATTCTGTTTATTTTTTTAAAGAAAAGCAATACAAAGGTAGGCTGGTGATGGTTCTGAAAGTTGTAGGTTTTAATAGTAATAATAATGAAATTAATAGCTTTTGAAACAAACTAAGTCTATACAGTTCCATTTATTTAGTTCATTTATACCCCTTTTGTCCTCAATGTGGACCTAAACCCACTTATATCATTCTAGTCTTCTCCATCTCATGCTCACAGCATTCCTGTGAGGTAGGTTAGGCTGAGAATGTGTGACTAGTCTGAGGTCACCTTTCAAGTTTCCACAGCAGAGTAAGTATTTGAACCTGGGTGTCTCAGATCCTAGTCAGACGCACTAACTTACATCATACATGGTTTTTGATGATCTGGAACATAAGCGTTCAAACCAGTGACTTTAAAGCATGAGTGAAACTCATGAACTGATTTCTTGACCTCTTTTCCAGCAAAGGAAGAGGATGGTTATTAATATTGTTTCTGTTCTTTACCTGTTTAAAAATAAAAATAGGATGAGAATTTTCTAGCATAAAAGTTTGGGTATGTTCAGAATGAGAATTTTGAGAAAGATTTATTTAATTATGGCCCCGGTCACACGGCAACATTGCCGTGGGAGAGGCACAGAAGGTGGGCGGATTATCTGGGCGCGATCACGCCCCAACATCTGGGAAGTGGAGTGCACCCGTGGCATACCGCTGACAATGCGCATTTAAAAACTAGTACGTCCAAAGTACTAGTAAACGTGTGCCACAGGCTGCCTCCAGACGCCCGTGGTGTGATCGCGCTGGCGCGCGGCATTCCCCTCCGGTTCCTCATTTACCCGCTGGTGCCGAGGGAAGGACCCGTGCTCTGCTGCCGGCACGTCTGATCGCGTAATCACGGATCAAACTGCGCCAGGGCAATTAGCCATGCCTCCCCCCCCCCGCGATATCTGGCCCGTGTGCCCGGGGCCCAAAATGAGCAGAACATATGTGTGAGAACTTGCGAGGGGCACCTCATTTTCTCCCCATATTCCCCATCCCACACAATTTCCTCTTTACCCTCCCTCTCCCTAGTAGCCCCATAATCACTCCCCTTCTTCCGTCACTCCCTCTCACCAATCAACCCTGTATTCAGCTCCCCCCCAGTCTTCAGTTTTCGTTCCCTCCCCCTGGTCCCCTCTCCCATCCACTTGACTAGCTTTTTCAGTCCTCCCAGCTTCTCCATCTTGTCTCCCCTTTTTCCTGCTTCCTTCCCTCCCTACTCTTTTTTTTTTACCCTTTTCAGTCCTTTCCTTCCTCCCAAAGGTTTGGTGGATAGAAACCCAGGCTTGAAACTAGTGTTATGAATGTCTAAGAGCCTCCAAAATGGCCACTGAGATCTCAGAAGTAATCTTGCAAGCTCTTGATGGGAAGCCCCAAGTTTTCAGAAAAACCCTCTCAACTGTCCCAGCCCCATTGTGTGGATTTTTTTTATCCATGTTCTAGGGCCCTGTTAAAGATAAGATATAATGCGGGCAACTAAAGTATACAATTGTTTTAAGACTTTGTGCAAATGCTGTTAGCTGTTCCTGTTTTATTATATTCATGTACACCATTCTTGCTTGCTGTATGAAGACAATCTTTTGGCATTTTAGTAGGGTTCCATCCCACAACACTAGAATAATTCATGATTAAGGCAATGGGGCAATGATGAGATTTAAATGAATTTGATGAGAGCTGTTTTGAAGATGAACCTGCGTATTGTCCAAGAATCTCACACCGTCTATAAAAGTGGTCATTTGGTTGGGTAGCTGTTTTATTTTCATCCTTACCTTATCTCCCTTCTCTTTATCTGGTTTTTAAGTTTTTATTTTAATATCTAATCGTAGGCATGCCGATCAGTCTCAGAGGCCTATTTAACTGCTTCTTGGTAATATTGCATGCATTTATTTATTTATTTACCTTACATTTGCTATACCGCCCTAACCCCTTTAGGGGTCTCTGGGCGGTTTACATTTGTTGTGGTTCTAGGAACCATTCTTTTCCCTAACTTGGGCCACAGTAATGGGATGGGGAAACCTACCAGCACCCTTAGTTCTTGAGCGGCTTGTTGTTTCTCTGGCGCGGCATTGTTCCGGCGATCTTTTTTTTTTTCTGGCATACTCCTAGCGCCTGTCGGCCAGCGGGACTGCGCAGGCGCCCGGCTTTCACGCTCTGCTTCCTGGTTCGGCTCAATCCTGTCGGCTCCGCCTTCCCAGGCGCCACGCATCATCGGGCGCCCCTCAGTCTCTCGCCTCCGTCGCACTGCATGGTGTTCATTTTGCCGCCAGGGATCGCTCTGTTCTTGCTGCAGCCGCCGCATCGCCGCCCTTCTTTCACCACCAGATGCTCTGTCGCCGCCATTTTCTTGCCGCTGATGACTCTGCCGTCACTCGCCGTGCTCCACGATCTTTCATTAGGTACCCATTCGCCTACTCGCATAGGTGTTTTTATTTCGTCTCTATAGTTTCTGCTGTCCAGGGTTTAGAGCCATTGTATTGCTACAGTGGTATGTCTTACATAAAATGTGGCTGTGCTCCATCTGATGTGTGTGATTTTTTTTCTTTCTTCCTTCAGGGTTGAAATAGACTTCACCACAGTCTGTCTTCATGGGTATGCTTTTTTGTGTTAGCACTTTACTAATGCATTTTGGGGGAAACCCCTTGCAAACCAAAATTAATAATTGGTATGCAAGTGTTGAGCTGAGAGGTGACGACCACAGAGATATTAGTGCTTTGGATAATGAATGGAAGAACATATTTAGTTGTTGTTTTTTAAACAGATCACGTACAATTGGGAAGAATTTACCAACCCATTTAGAATTACAGGATTAGAATTCCAGAAACTTTACATTGGAAAACTGGTCTGTAGATATAGGCACTTAAGGTATACACAAATTAGAGAAGAGCTGATTACTATTTAGGAAGTAGCTCCATGAAGTAGGATTTGTGTATTAAAGATTGTAGCTAAATTGAAGCAGCAGTGTGTTTCAGGAAACATAATTGATGTTTAGACTTGCAGTAGCAGAAACAATATATGTAAAACCCTGGAAGTAGTAATACTTAGTAATCATTTGGGCAGACCTCAACTGGATTATTGCATCTTGCCTGAAGTGTTGTATTTAAGAAGGCTACTAATAGGACACTTGGAAGGGGGGGAAGAAATCAAACGCTTTAGGCTTTAGGATAAAGAACCAGGAAAAAGGCTGGAATGGAATGGACAGATCAAGACAAGAGAAGATTATAGGGTTGGGGCACATTTGCCACTAAAGATTATAATAAAGTGCAGTTGTTTGCCAGTGCCACTGAGGACAGAAAAAAGGATACATTTCTGTTGCAGGATTATAGTGTTACTAGTAAGGAAAGCCCATCGTGGCGGTAGACGACGGGCCCTAGATAGGAAGGAAGGGTGAGTGGAAGGCAGGAATGGAGAAGAGGAGGTAGAGAGAGAGAGAGAGAGAGAGTTAGATAGGTGGGAAAGAGAGAAACGGGGGGGAGGCAGAGTGGGGTTAATGGTATTATTTTGGAAAGAAAGGAAGGGAGAAAGCTAGGAAGGAAGGAAGGAAGGAAGGAAGGAAGGAAGGAAGGAAGGAAGGAAGGTAGATGGGTAGAAAGACAGAGATTGAAAGAGAGTGAATGGGAGGAAGGATAGTTGAGAAGGAAGAAGGGCAGAGAAACAGAGGGGGGAAACAGAGTGGGTGAGAGAGAGGATGTTGGGAGGGGAGAGAGAGAAAAAGGAGGGGGGGAGGGGAC
>NW_015173132.1:179192-255029 GCF_001447785.1 Gekko japonicus
CGGAGGATCCAGGCCTCCGGGGCCGGCCTGGACTGGGGGGGTGGGGGGAACCGGCGACGGAGGCTCCAGGCCTCCGGCGCCGGCCTGGACTGGGGGCGGGGGGTGGGGGGAACCGGCGACGGAGGCTCCCCTCCAGGAGGGGAGGGAGGCGGCGGACGGGCCGTGCAGGGCCCGTTCGCCAGGCAGGATGGGTGCTGGAGGTAGGGAAGCGGGCGGACGGAGCCTATCGGCTCCGTTCGCCGCTGGGCTGAAAGCGGCCCTTAGTCTATGTGGGGAAGATGGCCGCTCAGAAGATGCTGGCTCCGATGACTGGCTCCCTCCCCTCCCAGCCACCCAGCCAATGGCAGGGCAGGTTGTCTGAGGGAGCCAGTCATTGGAGGCAGCTCTTCTGAGTGGCATATTTTCCGCCCATACACTAACGGGGCGCATTTTAGAATTCTGGCACCCAAAACTCCTTTATAATAAAGGAGAGATATTTGCACATCGGGAAGGGGGGGATCTGATTGTAAGAAACAGTTGGTTAGGTGAAATAACACAGAGATTGGTTTATTTATCAGGGGATGTTATGGATAATTTGCACAATCACTACTGAGTAACATTTTGATGTCTATATGTTTTAGTACAGTTTATTAAATGTGAAAATGTTGTGCTTTCTTTTTCTAAAGTCTGTTACCTAACTAGAAAACAAACTAGATGTGACAAATCTTGTTGCATCTTGAAGGTTCATATTAACTGTCTTGAAGAGCAGGGTGAATAAACCATTTCTGCCTTGGCTACCTTTTTCTGGTCCTGCCTTGGCCAGTGGTCTTAAATCCTGTTCAGGCTGTGGGCATTTTTGGAGTTTTGATAAAGGGTAGTGGGTGCCACCATGAAATGGTTGCCATGAGAGGCAGGGCTAATCAGAAAATGGTTGTTGGGGTGGTAATTAAATACTGTTTGGACATTCCAAGCCAAGCATGCTCCAATGATGTGGCAGCTGTTTTCCGAACTGGTCTTTTCAACACCCAAAAGATGATGCCCCTTGGGGCCTTTTGAAGCTTCTTTTGCTCCATTGAGGTGAAGGATAGTCAGGATTGGCTCTTTGTTTTGGGGACACAGGTCACTGGGCACCATGGCAACCATGGGTGTCACATTGGGGATCAGAAGACTAGGTCTTCTACTTCAGGGATGCATTCCAGCAATTACTGATGCATCTGCCTCTCTACGTTTCTTGAGGTGATTATAGATACAGGATATTTCTGGTGTCAAGCATGCTGATTCAACCCATCCAGCAGTCTGTAAACCTCTAACCTTCATAATTGAATCCCAAAATCACAGAGTGGACTATTGGTGGTACAGTCTGGGTGGACTGTCCAGGGATTGGTGTATAACTTTCCACCATTGGGTGGGGTACTACTAGCAGTTTCAATATTAAATGGCACATTGAGCAAAGTAGGCAGATAGCATTTGCAGGAAGCTTTAGAAGACTCAAGAGGTCTTCATTCAGAATTTACATTGGAAAATAGCAGAAAAGTTAAGCACTTACAAAATTATTCTGTGAGCAGCAAGGCTACACAGAAGAAGAAGAGGAGGAGGAGGACATACCTCTGGATATTTAACATTAGTTACTGCTCACTTAATCTCATGTTACGGGCATTTGATGACAAATTACCCTGTGTGCTCCCAATATGCCTGGCTATTAAAGCTGTATAGCCTAAGGCAGTGAACAATTTGCCAAGCACCACCACCATAACGATAGAATTTATCTTTTTTCACCTCGCATTTAAGCTGTATGGTTGCGATCATACACACAATTAGACCCAACATAGGTGCGAATGCCGGGCAGATTTAAAGGGCATGATCGGACAACAACATCTGGGAAGCGCCCCGCAGCCATCGACAACTCGTTCTGCACTGAAGAAAGTCCGGTGGCTAATGGGTTGTGACGGGCCACGGATGGACTTTCCTGTGTCTCATCGCTCCATTGTGCTCTCATGCCCTCAAGATGGTCTGATCAGGCCATCCCAACTCCGTGCTGTTGTTTTTCCCCCCCTTCGCAGTATGTGCATCATCGCAAACTCCATAGGGAGCATTTGGTGCGGAGGTGCGATTCATTGATCCCTAGGTTAAACGCATGGGGGGGAAACGGCACACAAAAAACCGACTCACCCACAGTTGCATCTGATCACACACTGACAGACTGCACCCGCAGCTTCAAAGGGAGGTGTGATCGTGCATCTGTGAGTCAAATTTCTCCAGAGGAAATAGCCTCGCTTCCCCCCGTTTTTTTCTGGCGCAGGTGACCGCAACCTATGTGTGTTAAGTACCATCAGGTGACTTCAAACGTAGGGCGACCCTATGAATGAATGCCATCCAAAATCTCCTATCGTTAACAGCCTTGCTCAGGTTTTGCAAACTGAGAGCTATGGTTTCCTTTATTGAGACAGTCCATCTCATGTTTTCCTGCTACCTTCAACTTTTCCTAGCTTTATTGTCTTTTCCAGTGACTCTTGTCTTCTCATAATGTGACCAAAGTATGATAGCCTCAGTGTAGTCATTTTAGCTTCTAGGGAGAATTGAGGCTCGATTTGATCTAGAACCCACTGATTTGTCTTTGTTGGCGGTCCATGGTATCCATAAACTCTCCTCCAACATGACTCAACTGTCTTCCTGTCAGCTTCCTTCATTGTCCAACTTTCCCACCCATACATAGTATGGGAACATTATAGTATGAATTATCTTGTTTGCCAGAGATGCATCCTTGGATCTGTTTTGGTTGATGATGGAGCCAAGAAATAGAAAATCTTTGACCATTTCAGTTCCTTCATCATCAGCCTTAAAGTTGTGTAGATAGATAGTCTTTTGTTTCCTTTCTCTTACTCTCTGATTATGGACAAGTTTTTTTAAAAAGAAAGTATAGCTTGAATAGCTACTGTTAAGTGGAATTATATTACTTAAGAGATAATATGAAGAGGAATTTTTCACTTACAAAATAGTTGCATTTCTGGGACTTTCTGGATTTATTCTTTGAGGTGGGAAAGCACTTGCCTACTGATCTATTCAAGGCAGTTGTACAGTAGGGTATGGAACTCTGTTCCATACTCATTCTAGAGTCCTTGCTGCACTTTTGTAATGTAATGGTCAAGAGCAAACTGACAACATTTGCCATGTAAGTGGTCACAGGTAACACTAGCCGTTGTGATATGTACAAGCATTTACATTCTTTGTGTTTTTTAAAACATTGGGATTTGAAATAATGCAGTTTTTAGCAGCAAGAAGGCAATAAATCTCTCCCAGTTCACTGTAGTCATTAGGAAGCCACTTTATTAGTCAGTGAAAACATGAGTCCAGTTCTGTTTGCTGCTTAATAATAACTGCATAATTGGGCCAGGGAATATGTTACAGGTGCAAGCGTTTTTGCTGAGATAGGACGAGGTGGATTTTTATTTTATTTTTGTGCTGAGATAGAATGCAAAGATTTCACTTTTGAAGCCAATTTACACTTTCGCAAAAATGAATCCTGTATTATATTGGACATGCTCTTGAATGAGTGAGTAAAATTAATATTGGTCAGATATGTCATCGTGTCAGTTTATATATCTGCATGTTATCAATGGTAGAATGGTAGTTGAGTAATGTTTTTTCCATGTTCTGTGAGTATGTACTGCTGGTGAAACAACATCTGTAAAAAGTGTATAATAGGATCACCGCGTGTGAACTGTAGTTCACTTACCCCTACCGTTGCACAGTGTATTGACCTTAAAGATAGTTTCAGAGGGTAACCACATTGGTCGCCAGTAGAACAGCTAGATTGAAGTCCAGCACCACCTCAGAGACCAACAAGATTTTCGAGGTATAAGCTTTCAAGAGTCAAAGCTCCCACAGGGAGCTTTAATAAACGCTTGCAAATTGTTTCTATGGTTGTTATTGTGGTTGTTACTGCCTAATCATACTGTTTGCATGGTGCTGTTTGTATGTGGCAGTGCTAACCAGCTGAAAGGAGTCCCTGATGGAGAGCTAGGAAATCACTGTGCACTGTGCATCCCTTGGTTGTCAGAGCCCATGTTTTGATAAAGAAAAACTCTGTTGGTGGTGGCAATTCCTTGCTAATTTAGCATAAAAGATGTCAGTGTTGACCCCCCCCAAAATATTCTTCTTTGTCTATAGCTGTCTTCTTTGTTAAATAATAGTGCAAGGCCTGCTACAGTTTCATGGAGGAGAAAGAAGAGTTGTAGATGAGGAGGAGGAAGTGTTTCTTCCTTTCAATACTTCCTTACTTATGGTGGACAGTTTCCCTCCTTCCCAGTTAATAACTCTTGTAGAGATTGACCGTGCCTGGCGGTCTGCTGTGTCCACTTTCTGCCTTTCACTCAAGAATGTCTATAATTACTTTGGAAGCATCAAATGACTGGAACCTTACAGTCCACCCTGCACTGCTTATTAAAGTAAATGGTGTCGCTGGCCATTCAGCTTTTTCTTCTTATGAATTATTTTTCTTTCTGTGGAAGTAATATTCCGAAGCATTGAAAATCATGAGCATATGAATAGTGTTCACTGTGCTATCGGTCTTTTTAGCTCTAGAAAGAGTCTGTTACGTGGATTTAATCAGATAATTGTAAGACTTAGAATCTGCCTGATAACATCACAGTTGTGAGCTTCCACTCTTTTCCATTTGTTTGGATTGTGCAAGCGTCTGGGATGAGAATGAGGCTGCGGTCACACACACTAAATAATCCACTTTCAATCCACTTTCAGTGCACTTTCCAACTGGATTTTGCCAGTTCACACAGTAAAAATCCAGTTTGAAAGTGGATTATTTAGTGTGTGTGACTGCAGCCCGTGTTGTGCAAACCCAGTCCTTCCTTGTTTTCTACATGTGGGGAAGAGCAAACCATTTATTTGTGTCTTGGAGGGTCTCCCAAGCCACCTGAAGGCTATACCTCGTAAATATACATCTCGGATTTGTAATTGTTTTCATTTTTCAAAGGTGTTTGTTTACTCTGTTGAAGATAACATTTGTAAATAGTCTACCTTCATTTTGGCGGACTGTGCTTTCTACATCTTAAATTTAGAAGAAGAGATTGGATTTATACCCCGCCCTTCACTACCCAAAGGAGTCCCGGAATGGCTTACAAACTCCTTTCCCTTCCCCTCCCCACAACAGACACCCTGTGAGGTAGATGGGGCTGAGAGAGAGTTCTGACAGAAACTGCTCTTTTTCAAGAACAGCTGTGCCAGAACTATGGCTTGCCCAAAGTCACCCAGCAGGTGCAAGTGGAGGAGTGGGGAATCCAATCCGGTTCTCCCAGATTAGAGTCCGTGCACTTAATCACTACACCAAACTACCTACATTTAAATGTCTGCTATTAGTTGCTCTTCTGATGGTCAGAGTAATGGGACATCAGTAATTTTCTACAAAGTCACCCAGCCAAGTATAAGCTGATGCTAAATTTTCTGTATACTGTACTATGACCATTTTATAATATTTTAACTCCAGTTTAATCTTCCTGTCACTTAAAAGCATATACCTTTATGTAAACCTCCTACGTATTTAGTGTGTTGTTAATCTCCTCCCGCTGTAAAATGACTTCCAGATTGTAAAGTCTAGATTACGTGAGCTGAAGCAATCCGCTCATGCCCATCACCGCTCCTTCTAAGGGCAGCCACATTCTCCCCTTGCCTATGGCTGATGGGCTGCCTGCACTTTTTTGTCATGAGCATAACCCGCGATTTCTTACCACAAGTCAACCTGCTCTTGTAAGATTTGCTGCAGAATGGCAGCTTCTCCTTGCAGACAGTGTGGATTGGCCCATTCATTGTATGTGTGGCGCACCAGTGAGCAGAGGGAGAAGTAGCTGCTGCCAGGTACCACTCACCTGCCTGCGTCAAAGGGTGTACTTTCTCGATGCTTCTGCGACTCTATAGAGAGCCAGTTTAGTGTAGTGGTTAGGTGTGTGGACTCTAATCTGGGAGAACCAGGTTTGAGTCCCCACTCCTCCACTTGCACCTGCTGATGTGACCTTGGGTCAGTCACAAGCTCTGGCACAGCTGTCCTTGAAAAAGAGTAGTTTGTGTCAGAGTTCTCTCAGCCCCACCCACCTCACAGGGTGTCTGTTGTGGGGAGGGGGAGGGAAAGGAGTTTGTAAGCCGCTCTGAGACTCCAAGTGAAGGGCGGGGTATAAATCCAATCTCTTCTTCTCTTCTTCTTCTTTTTATACCCCTTACTGTTAGTGTGGGATGGTAACGAAAAGCTCAGCCACACTTAATTTCAGACATATATTTCCAAAACTGTTGCTAGAAGAACATGACTAGACAGGGTAGATTAGTAGTGTGTTTCTGGAGGATCCTAGCCTTTGCACTTACTGGAGACAAAGGTAAAAAGTGGTATCGTCATGCAAGGGACTGCTGGCAGTGGTAGGCAGGCCGTATCCATGACATTGCCCAGTTAAC
Organism: Gekko japonicus; assembly: GCF_001447785.1. NCBI lineage: Eukaryota > Metazoa > Chordata > Lepidosauria > Squamata > Gekkonidae > Gekko > Gekko japonicus. Next base: position 185,622 of record NW_015173132.1, read on the forward strand.
ACTCAGGGTTCATTGAATGGTTTGCATGTGTGACAAATACTTGTTCTGCAGAATGGGTGTTTTGTATGAAGTTCAGTCATGGTGTCTATAGGGAGCCTATAGATAGGGCTGACTTGTGTTTGGGATCTCATATCTGGGTTCTGTCCCCTACAGGGGTAATCATGGGTCAAACCGGAAAGAAATCTGAGAAGGGACCAATTTGCTGGAGGAGGCGTGTAAAATCAGAATATATGCGACTTAGGCAGCTCAAGAGATTCAGACGGGCAGATGAAGTAAAGGTAAGTATATATGAATAAAACAGCTCTTTTTTCCACTGCATCATTTTTTTGTGTTCTTTTGTAAAGGTAACTAAGCCAATGAATCCCAGTCACAAGGTATTAAAATTACCCTTATTAAATATGAAGTAGTTTTAAATCTATGGCTTTGCAGTTAAATGTCTCCCTGGTGTTTTCCGGACAAGCTAAAAACATTGGTTGTGAGAAGCTGCCATGACGGCTTTCAGCTACAAGACAAGCCAGTCTCCAGTTTCAGTACTTTCTCGTGTTTTGATATTGTCAGCTATTTCCTGTAAGAAGTGATCCTTTTCTCCTTTAGAAACACTCTAATACTGGCCTTTGTACAGATGTGTAAAATCTGTTCCAAGTACATGGTACACAGGCAGACTATCTGGACTTTTGTGATGGAATAGTTAGGACCATGAAAACTAATTTAAGCACTTCCAAGGGGCATGCCCAGTGGGAGTTTTGGCTCTGAAGATCCGAACCTTCATGCCATTTTGCAAGCTGCTTTTGAAATCCCCCTCAATTCCAGAAGTGGTCGGTTATCAGAGGGGAGAGAGCTATTAGAGAAATACAAGCTCAGAGAGATGTAACTTGTAAAAGTGATGCTTTATCTACCTGAGAAAAGTTCAGGTCAGAAGACATGATGGAATTTTTTCTACCTTTTAGGAGAAATATAGTTTGGGGAAAAAAATTTTTTTAATTATTACGTTTGAAATCAAATAAAGTCATGTTGAAGTGTCAGAGAAGACCAGTTTTGGAAGATTAACAGCTATAGAAGATTATTGGTAGTGTAAGCCCATATGTCTCCTGCCAACCTAGCAGTTCAAAAGTAAGAAATTGCAAGTAGATAAATAGGTACCACTTCAGTGGGAAGGTAACAGCGTTCCGTGCGCCTTGGTGTTTAGCCATGCTGGCCACATGACCACGGAAACGTCTTCAGACATCGCTGGCTCTTCGGCTTGGAAACGGAGATGAGCACCGCAACCCTAGAGTCGGATTCGACTGGCTTTCGAGCAAGGGATCCGTTACCTTTTTAAGCCCATATGTAGTAGTAGTAGAAGAAGAAGAGATTGGATTTATTCCCTGCGCTTCACTACCCAAGGGAGTCCCAGAGCGGCTTACAAACTCCTTTCCCTTCCCCTCCCCACAACAGACACCCTGTGAGGTAGGTGGGGCTGAGAGAGAACTATGACAGAAACTGCTCTTTTTTCAAGAACAGCTCTGACAGAACTGTGGCTTGCCCAAGGTCATCCAGCCAGGTGCAAGTGGAGGAGTGGGGAATCAAACCCGGTTCTCCCAGATTAGAGTCCGCGCACTAAACCACTACACCAAACTGGCTAGTAGTAGGTAGAAGAAACATGTATACTAAATGATCTTATTATCTTACATTGGCTGCGGTCACACGCAACATTAGCCACGCAAGAGATACGGAAGACAGGCGGAGTTTCCGGTCGCGATCTCACCAGCACATCTGGGAAGCATAGCGCTTCCGTGGCACAACCGAGGCTTCCTGCCGAAAAAGCGCAGCAAAAAACTAGTACCTCGGAGGTACTAGTTTCCGGAAACTGCGGGGCAAGGGCGGGCGTCTGATCGCGTTTCCGGTGGCATCCGGCGCCCGCCCATGTCCCCTTGCGGAAAAGGGTTTTTTTTCCCCCCAAGTCTCCGTGGATGCGCACACGCACCCAACGGAGCATGCGCATTCGTAGTGTACACAAAAAAGAAAACCAGTTCGCCGCGCCACGCGCTTCTTCATTGCGCGCAGGCGTGTGTTGTGATCGGCACCTCTCCCTACCCACGGAAGCTCCACAGTACCTCCACAGAACCTCCACAGTAGGTCTGATCGCTTTACTGCATGTTAGTTTGCCCCGGGGCAAACAGCCACACTTCTCCTCCGCAGTTTCCTGCCCGTGTGACCGGGGCCATTGAATGGAATCCAAAGAGTTTCTGCGTGTATGTACATGTGGACTTTTCAGGACACTCTGCAAACCAATCTCAATAATGTTTTACAACAGCTTTGTAAGGTAAATGTATATGATTAGGTAGAATTGTTACCCTCACTTTAGAGATGGGTGTGCTGAGGCTGAGGCAGTGTTGACAGCTGCCTGATGGGTTTTCAGCTGAGCTGGGATCCCTGGCATGTCATGCTCATGAACTGTACACTACACCAACTCAGTATTGTTGCACTGTTCCTAACACTTCTGGCTTTGCTACGTGGCATAATGAAGAATGACATAGTGCTCCCCGGTCACATCTCTTGGGATGCATCATCCTAAGTGCTGGTTGATGCCTATATGGAAGTAGATCTGGGTCTGATGCCATGAAAATGTTCTCTGGCTATCTATTTTTAAGGCAGAAGGCGGGATCTGATAGTTCACTTTTCCTAAGAAAGGAATCTTCCATTGCAGGAGGAATGCCACTGGAATCAAAGTGATTTTGCAAACAATCACTAAATCACTAGTTCTTATCAGTCATGGGCTGCCTGAAATTATGGACCATATTTGAAGAATTACTGAAGTAGATGATACCCTTTGCTTCTGAAATCTTTGAACATATGTAAATATGTAGGAAATCTGTAACAAGATATTCTTGCATGCAGAACAGTCTTCCATATTAAGATGGACATTGTTCTCAGATGTCCTTTATAGTCTGAGTATTGCTTAATTTTTCCCCCCATCTAGAGTATGTTTAATTCTAATCGTCAGAAGATACAAGAGAGGACAGAAATCTTAAATCAAGAATGGAAACAGCGGCGGATACAACCTGTACACATCATGACTTCTGTGAGCTCATTGCGTGGGACCAGGGAGGTTGGTTAACATGATGCGTTGTAGAAATCCAGCTACAAAGTTGTCAACACATCTTTATTTTCACCAGAGGAAAGTTGCTTGGCATCCTCTGTTTATGAGCAGTAAATAGTCCATATTTGAAGAATCTCCCCTGGGACCCGAGGCCTGTCTGTTGAAGTTTATGGCCTCATTCCTCAGATTGGAGGCAGCTGGCTTCTGTCTGGCGGTCTGTGTGTCTGTGGTTGTCTATCCCTGGGTTAGACATGAAGGTTCATGAAGGTTAGACAGCTGCCTCACTGAGGGCTCAGTTTGGGCCTTGAGTACTCCTTCCCACTGCCCTTGATTTCACGCCTCGCCCCCTTTTATTATGCCTCTTTGTTGCTTATACTGAAGACGAAGGGGCTAAACAGCCCTTTCCAATCGTAGTTTATGCAGGAGAGAATGTGTATTAAATAATGCCTCTCAGTTCGTGGTCAATTTAAAAGATGGTTTCTCTGAAAAATTAGTCTCCAGCCAGGGTTCTGGGTGTTCTCCTGTGTTTTAAGAGTTGTTTGCTTCCATTTGTTGGCTCTCATGTAAAAGGGATAGGAAGGCATACATATGTCTTAGGAGCCATAATAGCATTGTTCTCCCTGGAGAATGAGGTGGCTGATGGGCAAGTAGGTTAGATGCCTAGGTCCTAGTAGGATGTATGTATATTATATAAAGAATAAACATCCTGAAATAAAAATGGAAGCAATGCATGCCTTTCTTAAAGCTGTCCAAATTTGTTATGAATTAAAAACATGTTGTTCCCTAAATCTCTAGCTTCTTTTTTTGCTCTTTGTAGTTTGAAAACAATTTACTGCTGGTAGTATAACGTTATCTCTTCTTTCAGTGCTCTGTCACCAGCGACTTAGATTTTCCGAAACAAGTCATCCCTCTGAAGACTCTGAATGCTGTTGCCTCGGTGCCCATAATGTACTCTTGGTCTCCCCTACAGCAAAATTTTATGGTAAGTGAAATACCAATACTAGGACAAACCAAAATGAAAATGAACAACCTGGGCTGCGGTCACACGGAGCATTTGCTGTGCTGACAATACGGATGGTAGGCAGATTTTCTGGGCGCGATCACACCACAACATCTGGGAAGCGTAGAGCTCCCGTGGCTAACCCGAGGCTTCCTGCCGAAGATGAGGTGTAAAAAACTAGTACCTCCGAGGTACTAGTTTACGGAAACCATGGGGCAAGGGTGGGCGTCTGATCACGTTTCCGATGGACTTATGCGGCATCCGGCGCCCGCTGCTGTTTGTCGCACACAAGGGTTTTTTTTGTCTCCCACGTCTCCGCAGGTTGCGCAACAGCGCATGCGCACAAAGAGCGATTGCTAGTGCGATCGCGCAGCGCGGCTTCTGTGCCACGCTGCAGGATACCCATCTGGTCGGCATCTCCCCCCTAACCACGGGACCTCGGCCGCGCATTAGTTTCCTCCGGGGCAATTAGCCACGCCTCCCCCCCGCGATATCCGGCCCATGTGACCGGGGCCTTAGTATGTTTTGTAGGACATAATCATATTTTAGTAATACCTGATTCTATACATTCAGTGTGCTATAATCATGATACCATCTCCATGCTATGATTGTGCGGTGAACTTTATTGTGTGTCATCATTGATACCTGATATGGTAATTTTATTTTTATGCTTCGATGTTAGATTTTATAGAAAGTATCCACATCCACTTATCTCTTGAACTGATCCCCCCCCCCCCGCGCGCGATAGATTATGGGAAATAACGTATGTGCAGAAGTCCCCTTGCTTTAAATGGGGGAGAGAAACTTCCCTTGAATTTTGAGGGGTTGTAACAATGCTTAGTTTTTGACTGAATCATAACCGTATATATGTTTTTTTATTAGGTTATCCTTTCTCATACTATAGCTCAATACTGTTTGTTTATACTGGCCCCCTTTTAAAAAAGTACAAAGTGGGCCTAGCCCTCTTAAGAAGTGACAGCAGCTTGCCACGTGTCCTGATCTGGGCACTCCTAATCCTGTCGCTGTGATATGGGGTCCCTCACATGACCTGCCCATCACATCTCTTGACCTGCAGAGTGTTCTTTTGAGCTGAGGTGGAGCAGAACAGGGTTAAGAAGGGAGAAAGAAATCTTTGCTGAAGCAATCTTTCATCAGTCCTGGGATTGGGTGAACGTAACAAGGTTTTAAAAGATGTTGGGCCAGAACAGGATCATCGCCTAGAACCTTACATCTTAGGGAATACGCAATTTATAAATTGGAACAGCAGCAGCAACAACAATAATAATATGTCTGTGTCCCAGTTGTCAGAGTGAAGATGTTTCTGAGGGGTTGCAGTGCAGTGTTCACTCCAGTAGGTACAGTTGATTGCCCTGATTGTGTAGTGGGAATTTTTTATTTTAGAAATTTAAGTCATAGAGAATGAAAAAAATCAATAGAAACAAATATTCAGAAACCTTAACAGTCTTAAATTCTTACAAGAAAAATTATAAACTACAGAAATACAGACTTCATAAAACGATGGATTGGGGGCCTCCCCTCATGTATTGCTACCTCAGTAATTAGACTAGAGCTAGGCTTTAATTCAGTTGAAGCACTAACATGGCTCTATGCTTTAAATTTTGGAGCTAAATTTCTGTACGCTGTTCTGACAGATGGTTTCCGGTACCTCTTGAGCCAGAAATCAGCTTGTAGCCCCTGGTTCAGGATGCTAGATGATGAGTTTTTGCAGCTAGGAGTCACTCCTGAAGTTATTGCTTCCTCAAACCCTCTGGAGCTCAGTAAAAGACTAATGTACCTAATAATTGGGCACCTCATTATTTATCTGCATTTACTGTTCCCTCAGAGTGTTGAGCGTTTATGTTAGCACGTTTAAATGCCTTCCCTTCTATGAGTTTTTATGGCAGGTTTTTTGTATCCCCTTTTTGGATAGATTTTTCAGTGTGGTTCTGGCTTTATCAGTACCATCTCACACATAATGGTTGACTGCCTATTACTGAAAAAAGAGAGCGAGAGTGGTGGATCCAGAGGTAGATTTTGGCGCACAATGACATATCGCCAGATTCAATTTCCCAAGCCCTACTTTTGGATGTAAACTATGAATGTACTGCAGCCGTTGCAGGGGTTTTGGCAGCTTCTTCTTCTAGGCGTAAAGTTACTTATGTTGGATGACAGCGCACACCATTAAAATGTGTCAGTCACGTGTACTAATAATGTAAGCATGCGAACTAGGCCAGTTTCTTGTTCTTGATTGTTTGGGAGACTGTGATCTGTGAAGCAGGATATGCCTATAAAAACAGTATTTGAGTAAAATATAGCGACAGGATCCTTTTAACCAATACTTCCAGTGAGTAGTAACGCTCTCCTCTTCCCATTCCTCCATTCTTTAATTGGTGAGCTTTGTAGTACTACCTATGCCTCTAGCGGTTGACCAACAGACCATGAAATGTTATCCTGTGTTGTGTGATGTTGTAGGGGCTGGTTATTTTTTACAGATGATTAATCTTTGGAAAAGTTCAAATTTGCCAGTATCCCCTATGCAAATGCTTCAAAATTGCAGGGTGGGGGAAGGATCATGCAGAAACACTGGGAGCCACTGCTGCCTTTCAGAGGGACTATATACAGAGCCATTGTACTTTTTGTTATTGTGGCAAGCTTGATAAAAGTAAAGCTGTGATACAGAAATTGTAGCAGCCCTGTGTGTGTATTTCTACAGGAGTACTGCCTGGCTGCAGCTCTAACAATGGCTGTGTGTGCTCCTGATGGTTTTTCTTTGGGGGGGGGTAGTGGGGCACCAGGTATGAACTGGGTTTTAATTTTGTTATAAAGCAGCTCCTTGCAGTGCATGGCACAGGCAGAAACCTGAAGGAAAGGGGCCATAAGGCTCTAGACCATTGGCTTATCCAGAATCCAGGATGGGCTAGCTGTTCAGTTAGTTTCAGTGAAGGGGTATATCCATGCATGCCAAACCCTGTGCATGTAGATTTGCTGACTAATTTTGGATGAGTGTGTAATGATTTCTTGTTTTGGTGTGTGTGTTTCTTTAAATGTGTAGTTTGGCTGCAGTACTGTAAGAAGAGTGATAGAGGGAGATAAGTGTGATGTGATTGGTGGATGACTGAGAGTGTGGGAGGAGAGATGTCTATGAGGTGATTCTGTGTATGAAGTTTGAAGAGAGAGCATATGTGTGACTGGGAGTTTTTGAGTCTATTCTGTGTGAATATGACAAAGAGTTCAGCCTGTGTGGCTATATAGATGAGAGAGAGAGTGATTAGACTGAGTGTCTATGCCTGTCAGAGTGGAGTTTTGGGAGTTTGAGACTGTTTGTGACACCAAGCTTTGCGAGTTATATTTACGAGTTCCTTTCATCAGCAACAGTTCAAAATAACCAGAAACCTATTTTGTTCTTTATTAAATAAATCATTTTTGTTTAAACTTATCCCAGAAATCAGAATAGTCCTTCCTCAGGGCCACATAGTCCTCTGAAGTGCCCAGAGCCTAGGTCATTCTACCAAAAGAGAAAGATTTGGAATTTTTAATTCCTGGTGGCAGCAGAAATCTATCAAGTTTAGGTACACAGAAAGTGTTTTAAAGGTAAAACCATCTCCCCAATAAGTGAGGACGTCACAGAGTAGGACTACTTTTACAAGCTCCCTGAATGCATCAGAACTCTCACAACCATGCAAAATTACTCGATCGTGATAAGTATATAGTGTGATATCTTTTTGCTGCTTTAAGTATCGATAAGGTGCCATTTATTAGGTGCCATTATTGTTGACAATGCAGAACATTATGACTCTGGTGAGGAGGGGACAGGATCTTGAGCCATTATTTTAAGATTGGGGGGGTTGCTTCTGGGGTGTGTGTTGCTGGTAGTACTGCTATTTGGCTTTGCACTAGCACAATAATGGGAAGAAGGCTGCAAATACCTAATCTTTTAAAATTTATTTCTAGGTAGAAGATGAGACAGTTTTGCACAACATTCCTTATATGGGAGATGAAGTGCTTGACCAGGATGGAACATTTATTGAAGAACTAATCAAGAATTATGATGGAAAAGTTCATGGGGACAGGGGTGAGTTATTCTGTGTGTACTGTTAATTGCTGCTGTTAGCCAGTGTAGTTGGCCTATATTGGTCACCGTATGGTGGCATTAAATATGAGAATAGATTGATTTCTGAGAATGTGTAATTATTTTACTAAATTATCTGCTTCCTGCATCATGAAATGGAAGATTTGTAGCTGCATCCAGACTGGCTCTTCAGCTACTAAGTAAGCTGTTCTTGCAGAAGACAAGAAAATACTTTTGCTGTTTGACTCCTTGTCTTATTTACAATATAATTATTACTGATGCTCTACATTTTAATAAGTCAGCTAATTGAGAGGCCAAAACTAGACCTGAAGAGGAGTAACTATCATTTGAAGTACGATCGTTACCATTATTCCGTATTTATTGGGCTACTTTGCTTAGCTCTCAGTCTCCCCTCTAAATGGTCGATTATACCTTCGTGACATTAATTAATGTAATTAATGCTGGCCTCCTCAACTTCTGAATATGCTTCATTTCAGAGTGTGGGTTTATCAATGATGAGATATTTGTGGAGTTGGTCAATGCTCTTGGCCAGTATAGTGATGATGACGATGATGATGAAGATGATGATGATGACGACGATGATGATAATCTTGACGGAAGAAATGACAAGCAGAAAAATCAGGAGAGCAACAGACTAGGTATGTTAGGTTTGAGATCTTCAGAGTATGTTGATTCTGCTAAATATATATAGTGAGAATAAAACCTCATTCCTCAGATGAAGAGCAAATTATAATATCAGTGATTTAAAAACCCGCTATATATGTGTGTGTGTGTATGTATATAAATGCATGTGCGTATATATGTGTATATACATATGCATATATGTATATATATTTGTGTGTGTATTCATTGTTTAGTTACTGAGTATTGGAAATCAAATGATGGATATGCATAATTGGCTCTGGTTCGCAGCATCTAGGGCAAGTTAACTGCCTTCAGTTGAGAACATTCAGTTTGCACTGCAATCGAATGCCTTCCTGTGGATTCTACAATATATGTCAAGGGCAGGATCCACATGTCCCTGACCTTTCATGGCTGTTGGGTATCTTTTGATCCACTCCTTATATTTATGTCATTTGTGATGTAAAGCTTTAACTCGGCTGGACCCTTATAGGAAGGATAAGCTTTACATCTGATAAATAGATAACATAGCAGTTAAGCAATCAAAAGGTTGTTTCCCCTTGAAGCACGTTGCTTCTAATTGTGCAAAATGGCAAAACAGCCATGTTTGTAAGCATTGTACTTGCTACTTAAAGGCTTTAGTTAATGATATATTAATATATAGACATATAACATAGGGAGTGTCATGGCATGCACAAGTCAAAGAAAGAAAAATTAGTTTGAGCCTTCTTCTGCAGTTAGGAGAGAAACCAGGTTGCTTGGCTGGGGTATTGTCCTTATTCTGAAATGGGCATATTAAAGGAAAGTGAAGGAGTCGGGGCCACACATTCTTAAATGTTGCTCAGTAGTGTGCAGGGCTCCCAAGTACTTACCTTAATTCGGCGGGGGATGTATCACGACAAAGACACACTATTCCAAGGTTGGAACTGTGTGGTGCTGTGTTAGCTGTGGAGCTGGCAGACAAAATACAGAGAGGAATGGATGTCCAGTTTGAAACCACAACCTTCTACACGGACAGCAAGGTAGTGTTAGGCTACATACACAATCAGAGCCGGCGATTCTACGTGTATGTGAGCAACAGAGTGGAACATGGGGCTGGAAACTCGATGGTACCATCGAGTTTCCAGTCCCATTACCAGAGCGTCGCCTGGCTACATGCCTACGTCACGTCTGGGCGACAGAATAGGGCAGCGCCTGTGTTCCAAGCAAGAATCTTCCGGCGGGGCAACATGTGTCCCCCGCCGGATCGTAGGTAGGTACTTGGGAACCCTAGTAGTGTGTGTGTGTGTGTGTGTGTGTGTGTGTGTGTGTGTGGTTTGACTGGTATTGGACTCTGATGTTCAGTCACTGGAAGAGTCGAACTTGTGCCTGATGCATCCTCACTGCTTGCCTGGCATTTGGAGAAACAGCAAAATATTTAGGTAACATATTAACTTAGTGTGTATTTTTTTTCTGTGTAGACAAAGAAAGCCATCCTCCTCGTAAATTTCCTTCTGACAAGATATTTGAAGCCATTTCATCAATGTTTCCAGATAAGGGTACATCAGAGGAACTGAAAGAAAAGTAAGATGTAGTTTCTTACATTGTGTAATACAGAATCTCCATGTCTTGGTGAATTTTATAGTACGTTTGCACAATTTATGTTCTGCTTGCCAAACATAGACCATCCCCTATAGGTTCAATAAACTTCCAGTTAAATCAGAGGTGGGGTGGAGAGGCAAGCGGCTGGGCCGGTCACATTACATGGCTGGTTGACTTTGCTCGGTTTCATAGTCTGCAAGTTATTCAGACCTGCACTGTTGACACTGGATGTTTAGAAGAGCGTGCATTCATTTTGAGTGTTGTATTTGATCTCAAAGAGTGGTTATAATTACATCTTTAGTTAAACTTTCAACTAGATTGAAGATTTGCAGAAGGTGTAGAATCTGGATGTCCTAGGCATAGTTATTAGAGGCTAGCAATTCTCCCTCTAAGCTGTGGAGTCTTGTGAGCAAAAATTCTACGGCATAATTTTGGCTACAGCATAAATTAGTTTACTCTGGAGCTCATCCTTCCTGAGCTAAGACAAAAATGTGTGAGCCAGAGGCTAAAAAACTGTGAGCTAGCTCGCACTAACTCAGCTTAGAAGGAACACTGCAGGCTAGGAGTCTTTTTTGCCTCCCTTTGTCTGCTCCAAGTGCATCTTTTTCAGAGCATTTATACCCTGGTTTTTCTAGCTATATTGGCATCCATGGTGGTCCCTAGTGCTATGAAAACAACCTAAAAGTGAAAAATTACATTTTTTTAAAAGCTGCAATGACTACAAGCTTCCTCTTCATCTTTATAGAAGATGGAGGGAGCTGTAGTGTAGTAACTCTTTGTTGGTTGTGGAACCCTGGTTCCCTTTGGGGGACTAACTTTTCTAGAATTGAAGATCCAAAGAGGAAAGAGTAATTCTGCAGCATCCATAAGGGTTGGATCCTGTAGTTCATTGTCGTTGTCTCTATGCAGTCCCACATGGAACTGTGCACACACGCAGGCCAGCCATCTGGCGTGCACAGTCCCATGTGTGCCTGCACAGAGACAACTAGTCAACAACAGTTACAGGTAGGTGCAACACTGTTTTCTTTCCTTTGAGGAATTTTTCATCAGAGTTGGAGTCCTGAATCCAACTCATAGTTCTGGTTATTTTTTCTGCCTGACTTGTAAAATGACTCATTTCTGTCCATGGATTTACTTTCTGGTAAACAATTTGGGCCCTGGCCTAGGTAGCCTAGGCTAGCCTGACCTTGTCAGGTCTTGAAAGCTAAGCAGGGTCAGCCTAGTTAGCACTTGGAGGGGAGGACCGTGAAGGAGGTCTGGGGTTGCTACGCAGAAGCAGGCAATTCAAGTCCAGGCAATGCAAGTCGACTCTGCTTGCCTTGAAAACCCTACAGGATCACCATACATCAGCTGTGACTTGATGACACAGAAAGGGGATGTGTGGTAATTTGGGGGATGCGGGGGTCAACATGAGATGGCTGGGCAGAAGGCATTTGAACCGAATGACACTTTTTAAAAAATGTGAAACTTTTCATTCATGTTCTGTGTCATGGTAATCCGTGTTCTGATCACATTCAGGTTAGATTATGCACTGCTCCCTTTGAAAACATTTGTCAATTAGGATGCTGTCAGGGTTGAATATAAGGCTGAAAGATTTGCACTGGCTACCTATCTATGTCCAGGTACAATTCCCATTGGCCGAACAGCTTGGCGCTCGCTGAAGAACAACCCCCTTCTGTATTGTCTCACTTGCCAGTGAAGATCTTTGCCTGATATCCCACGCATGGAGATGAAGTGGGCAGCAGGGCTTTAGCAGTGGTGGTACTCTGTCTTTGAATGTTCTTTCTCTAGAGTTTTACCTGGTACCTACTTGGTTGGCAATGCACCAGATAAAATAACTGCCTTGTTTCCCTGTGGTTATAAATGAGATCCCATGTTTTAGTCGGTTATTTTTATAACTGAATAGACCTGACGGCTTGCACTCTGCCTTGTTTTGTGCTGGGGTTTGCCTTTTTTATGTTGTTGCCATTCCTGATGTGCTGATGGTTTTATGGCTGCTAGATGGAAATCCCCACCCCCAGCTGAGTGAGTTCTATTTGGGCTGGTTATTTGATTTCTTTTAAGCTGCCTCAAGCAGTTCTATGGAAGGAGAGCATGTGCATTTTCCAAATAAGTAATGCTGTACCCTAGAATATTTCCCTTGATTTCACTAGGAGAGCGAGAAAATTTGTAACTCCCTCTCTTTGCTATGTATAGGATTTTCAAAGGGCCTAAGTTTGGCTTAGTGTATTGATTGTTTAAATACATTTTGTTTAGGTAACTTCTCATAGTTACAGCCATATAGACCAACAAAGTGTCATTTTAACGCCATCGTAGGATACCGTTGTGTTTCTATTTTAATTTGTTTAATGATGTATTTGTTATCTTGTTGTATACTGCCCTGAGCCCAGTTTTTCTGGGGGCGGGCGGTTTAAAATCAAATACACCAGGGGTGTCAAACATGCTGCCTGGGGGCCAGATCAGGCCCCCGGAGGGCTTCTATCAGGCCCACAGTGGAACTGGTTGTCTTCTGCTGCTTCTTCCAGTTCTTCTGCTGCTGCGTCATTGTAGGTTTGCAGCTTACAGATACACACCTGAACTGCATACGCAAGATTGCAACAGCACAGACAGTTTGATAGAATAATTCAGAGCAAGAGGTGTCAGTTATCAGACACTGTAAAATAAACAAAATATTGCAAGAGTGCTAATGTTCTAAGCATGTTTTTATTTTAAGTAAAAATAACCCCCATTGTGTTTGTGTCCTTTATAAAGTTTATATCTCCGCTACCTGGCATTACATTTTAGGACACACATGGCCCAGCCCAACAGGGTCTCATTTATGTCAGATCCGGCCCCCTGAAATAAATAATAATGATAATTTTACCAATAAATCAAATGTATGTTTTGAAGACAGTGGCCAGTCCTAAGCAGAGTTGTTCCCTTCCCAGTCCATTAAAGTAATTGGTTTAGAAATCTACAGCTCTGCTTACAGTTGCACTGCAAAGGATTCTTTGTGATGGCAGACAGATGGGTTAGTCTGTACTGTACGGGAAAGGGCAGCAAAGCTGTGGCTGTATAAAATAAGCAACATCTCTTACCTCTTCTGTAGGTACAAAGAACTTACAGAGCAGCAGCTTCCAGGGGCTCTTCCTCCCGAATGCACACCAAACATAGATGGACCAAATGCCAAATCTGTTCAAAGGGAGCAAAGTCTGCACTCCTTTCACACCCTCTTCTGCAGACGCTGTTTCAAATATGATTGCTTCTTACATCGTAAGTACAGGAATGGTTGTACATCTCTGTGCTTAGTATTCTGGAATGCTGGAATGTTCTACTCCATAACTGTTCCCCCACCCCAGGGGCACATGTTGGGATGCTTCTTTTTTTTTTGAAGTGTGTCGAGTGTTTAACTGTGCAAGAACTCACTGGTCTGACATGCTTTTGTGCAATGTTTCTAAGAGTCCCCATTTCCTTGTCCAGTGAATTAATTGCTCTTGGAATCAAGGCAGACATTGCATTCAGTTTTATTTCCTCTGGATTTTCAATATTCTGTGACTCCAGCTTTGCTCACTGCTTACAACTGCGCATTGTTGTATACCTTGCCCTTTTGAAATACCAAGTTTCTTTTCCCTCTTCTAAAAAGAAATCAATGTTTTTATTATTTTCCTGTTGGGCTTCTTTATTTAATTCAGGATTGGCTTCCAAAGACTATGTTAGGATTTCAATGGAAGCTTAATATTATTCCCCAAGTACATTAATTTTCTGTAGCTTGTTGGCTACACATTTTTTCAGCAGATAACGTGATCATTGATGGTCCTAGAGAATTTATTCAACAGATAGGAGAGCCAACCAGCATTTTCATTTCAGGGTTCTCCTGACAGTGTTAAAAGGGAGTGAGGAGCAGAGCTTCTGTGCTCAAAGGGTCATCAGTGCTGCCCCTCTGTGGAGGGAATAGGCAACCTGTGCAGACAGGAGGGCTGTGTGTGTAGCAGCATATGAGGGAAACCGGATCAGAATGATCATATAATGGCATTTCTTAAAATCACAGTATAACTATTGATTGCCGAGTCTGACGTTGAATTCCAGCCAATTAGTCAGAGAGTGGGCATCTGAAATTGACCTTTATTTAAATGGGGGCTCATTGGGTTGGATCCAGCCAGCTTTTGCACGCAGTCTCATGTAATTCCCATCCCACGTGGCTTTTTGACTGGCCGGTCCTTTTTTTGGTGGACAGAGAAGACCTTTTTTCACCAACAGAAAAGCTGGTTGCATTGAACCGATTATCATTAAACCTGCAGTACTGTTGTTATTGTCACCTAGTACGATTTTTAGCATATTGGTCCTTGATGAGTTTTTCAGACAGAACCACACCTGTTAGTTCTGACTATTTTTTTTTAATTCCACAGCATTCCACGCAACTCCAAACACTTATAAAAGAAAAAATACAGAGACGGCACTAGATAATAAGCCTTGTGGGCCACACTGTTACCAGCATTTGGTAAGATTTCCTCCCCACCCCTTGATTTAAAGAGTTTGGCCATTTAAACAAAAAACAAAAACGTGGGGGAGCTAGAGGGTTGCATCCACTATTAAATCCCTTTTATTTAGCTGAACCAGGAGAGAAACTGAATCAATGTAAGAGTGGGATTTGCTGGATGCTGAAATGCTTTGTTGTGTGCACAGTCTTATTGTGGCTCCCCCCCCCCACACACACACACACAAACTCGGGTAGAGAGGAGGTGATAAGATAATCTTTGGGCTTGGAAGCGTTAGGCCGGCTGGATCAGTCAGTGAGGTCGAGAAGAGTTTTTGATGCCCTTCTTGAACCTTTAGGCGTCAATCTTGGTTCATTCTAGGTCTGTTCTTTGCTTCGCTTGTCTTGGGAACTGAATAAACTTGTCACTGTTGGCCCTGATCCATTTGGCGGGAGCAGCAGCATATTTATAATCTAGTTATAAACTTGGCTGCAAAATCCCAAAATGCTGTAACTTTCAGATTCTGAAGAGCAAATGTATTAGAGCAAATGAACGGACATAATTTTGTCCTGGTGGGCAGCAAGTCCAGGACAGTGAGAGTCACAGATGGAAAAGACTTGGGGAGCCAGGGTGGCTGGCGCCCTGTGGCTGCTAGCTTTGTCATGGAGCAATTGTGAAAAGCCGTGACAATAATTTCAGCACTCTCGTAAATCACAGAATCCATGGGAACCTGCTCCTCTCGTGGAGCTCCCCCTCCTTTTTAGCTATCCATCTGACCTTCCCCCGGCTCGTGAGGAACCCGTACTGCTTCCTCAACAGGGATTCCTCAAGTTCAGCAAATGAAACTTCAGAGGGATCCCTCTTCAGGGTCACTTTGTGTTTCTGGATTTTGTACAGCATGGAATTCAAAGCTACCAGTTGGGGTTTCTGTCCTTAACAGAGGAGAGAAGAAACATCCACTTCTCCCCTGTGCAGGGCATGTGTGTCAGTTGTAATAATCTTATAAAGAAATAGATGTCTCTACTGAGGCAGCTTCCGTCAAGGAAATCTGTGCTGTGGCTCAGGTGGGCATCTCCCTTTCCATTAATCGAACATACTAGCCCTGTTCAAACGACCCGTCTGTATGTTAATTCTCCGAGCACACTGGCTCCACCTCCACACAATCAGTCGTCTGCAACAGTGCACACACCCATGTTCAGCAGCATCAGGGAAGTGGCATCCCTAATCCCAGGGAGGGGACCAATGCTCCCTCTAAGCTGTGGAGTCTTGTGAGCAAAAATTCTACTTTGTGAGCTACTGGCATTAAAGTTGTGAGCGAGCGATTTGGCTACTGCATAAATGAGTTTGCTCGAGCCACCCTTCCTGAGCTAAGAAAAATGTGTGAGCCGTAGGCTAAAAAACTGTGAGGTAGCTCACACTAACTCAGCTTAGAGGGAACACTGGAGGGGACCTCTGTGGGGGCACGTCCTCCGTTTCTGTTCCTCCATGCAAACAGCTTGACAGTTGCACAGGTGGGGCCAGTGCGCTCATCCGCTCTCCCTCCCCACACGGCACAGGTGGGTTGTCTGCACAGGGTTTCTGTCTGAATGCCTTTATGTTACCACTCGTTAGGGAGCTCAGGGTTTTTCTCAGGGTTTCATCACTGATCCACCTGCCATTTCTGAGTAATGTTGTTTTTCCACTCTGGTCAATTCGACCACATGGTAATCAGCTAGAATGAGGAACCCTTAACTGAGTAGCCCAGTCCAGCCATGCTGCTTGGAAAGTATGAATGAACTCTACCGTTGCCACTTCACTCTCTTAGCTGTTGACATGTGGGCAGCAGGTTCTGACTGAGGCCATGAGAATCTCTGCCAAGTGCTACCTGGTTATGACTGGGTTGGGCTACTGTTGAAGATCTAAAAAAAAGAGGTCATGAGAATTTATTGCAATATTTTTCCTCAAAGTCATAAGTAATTATGGTGTAGTGGTTAAGAGTGCAGACTCTAATCTGTGAGAACCAGGTTTGATTCCCCACTCCTCCACATGCAGCTGCTGGTGTGACCTTGGGTCAGTTACAAGTTCTTTCAGAGCTGTACTCTCACGAGCAGTCCTCAAAAGAGCTCTCTCAGCCCCACCTACCTCACAGGGTGTCTGTTGTGGGAAGGGGAAGGGAAAGGAGTTTGTAAGCCACTCTGAGACTCCGAGTGAAGGGTGGGGTATAAGTCAAATCTCCTCTTCTTATTTAATTTAATTTAAGATAGATTTAGGTGGGTAGCCGTGTTAGTCTGAGCTTGAAGCAATAGAACAGTTTGAGTCCAGTGGCACTTTTAAGACAAAGTTTAATTCTGGGTATAAGCTTTTGTGTGCATGCACACTTCGTCAGATCTGATCTTCACTCAAAGAGTAATTAAGACGTGGAATTCACTGCCGCAGGAAGCAGTGGCGGCTACAAGCATAGACAGCATCAAGAGGGGACCAGATAAACAGAGGGAGCCGTGGTCCATGAGTGGCCATTAGCCACAAAGTATAGATGGAACACTCTGTCTGGGGCAGGGATGCTCTGTATTCTTGGTGCTTGGAGGGCCACAGTGGGAAGGCTTCTGGAGTTCTGGCCCCACTTGGGTGGACCTCCCGATGACACCTGGGTTTTAAAGGCCACTGTTTGACACAGAGTGTTGGACTGGATGGGCCATTGGCCTGATCCAACATGGCTTCTCTTAGGTTCTTAATTAAACTTTGTTGGTCTTAAAGGTGCCACTGGACTCAAAACTTTGTTCCGTTATTTAATTTAAAACATTTATTAGCCGTCTTTCTTCCTTAGAGAGCTCGAGGCGGCTTACAGCATTGATAAAGTACATAAATACCCTCCAATATTTAAAATCAAATCCAGGACTGCTAGTAAACTGTACCAAATGCACCAAATGCAATCCTAAATAAAATCATCTTCACTTGCCTCCTAAAGATCAAAAGTGAGGGAGCCAGGCGCACCTCCCTGAATGGCCTGTGTACTGAGCTTTCATTTTTGTTTTTGAAACAAACTAAAACTGTAGTCAAAGAGGGAAAGGAATTTGACTAGGGAAACGAAAGCTGCTGGCCCATGAGAATCCCATGGGCCAGCAACCCAGTTGTGATAGCATGAGAGTGTTGAGCTCTTGGGTGGATCCTGGCACGTTCACATGGTGTTGACCTCTGAAGTTCAGGGCTAGCTAAGTGGGAAGCTGGTTATCCAGCCTGGAATGTGAGCAAGGCAGTGTGGGATGTAGAGTATTTCTCCCCTCCCCAATACTTTGTGGAGAGAGAGCCTGACTTTCACTTCCACACACAATCATACCAGTGTTTCCTCTAAGCTGAGTTAGTGTGAGCTAGCTCACAGTTTTTTAGCCTCCAGCTCACACATTTTTGCCTTAGCACAGGAAGGATGGCTCCAGAGAAAACTAATTGATGCAGTAGCCAAATTGCTCGCTCACAACTTTAATGCCAGTAGCTCACAAAGAAGAATTTTTGTTCACAAGATTCCACAGGTTAGAGGGAGCACTGACTCATACATATATTTATATAGCCCTCCCAAACCATATTCTGGTAGAGGCTGTGTCCCTTTTGCAGCTGAAAGTATCCTTGGTTAAGAGAAAGTGCTTTTTTCTCTGATCCTAATAAATCCCTTTATGGCCTGTCTTTGTTTCAAAGTGCTCAGAACCCTTTAAAGCATTTTCTTTTCCTTGCAAACAAGTATTTTTCTGCTTACTTGGGAAGTATGGGTAGTCCTCCTGTTTCACTGTCCTATTGATAAGCATTGAACCATTGAGTTTGCTATTAGAAGGATGGTTAGAACTAAAACGTCTCGTGTGTAGAATATACTTTATGAGCACAGAAACGATCCCAAGTTGACATTTAGATAATTTAAGTAATTGCTTAGCTTGTACTTTTGGAAAGCTGTCGTCTTTTTGGATGGTGATATTTTCATTATTAATAATAGTGATGATAATAATAATAATAGTGTTGATGATGAAGTAGAACAGGATCCAAAGGATTATGACTAGTGTTGGCCACCCAAACGATTTTCTGGAGAAGCAGTTGCCTGTGTGATGGGGTGAGCCACTGTTTTGTTTGCTGAAATATTGTTTTCCCACCTTTTGAGCAAGACGTTTTTAAGGCAGGTCAAAATCCAATCAAACCCACCGTGCAAAATAAAATAATCATAAAAAGGAATGAAAGCAAAAAAAAAATACATATAATCACTGGGCATATGCTGCTTGCCTTTTCACAACCTTTCTTTAAAGCCATGTCCCCTAAGTCTTAATGTTCATTTAGGGTTGCCAAGTCCGGCGTTGTGCCGCAGCGGGGGAGAGAGTGCGCGCGCAAAGCGCGCATGTCACCCGGAAGTGATGTGACGACTCCGGGCACGCTGGGGGCGGGGCCACGACCATCTGAGGGGAAACCATAGAGTTTTCCCTCGGATGACCGTGGCCCCACCCCCGGCGTGGTCGCGTCACTTCTGGGTGACGCGCATGTCGGGGTGGGGCTCCCCCTGGGGCCCGATCCGCCGGTGGCGGGGAACGGGCCTCTGGGGCGGGGGTTTCCCCGCCCCCCGGGGGGACTTGGCAAGCCTTTGTTCATTACTCCAGTAGCACCTTAAAGACTAACAAAATTTGTGGCAGGGAATGAGCTTTCATGAGTCACTGCTCACTTCTTCAGGTACAGCTGGAATTGGAGTCCCTCTGTCCTTATATCTTGGAGAGTGGAGTGATTTCAGATGCCAAATGACAATAGCAGGTAAATGACAATAGCAGGCTTGATTGGATTAGGTGTGATATGTAGAGGGATAGTAGGTGTGGAGAAATCAGCACTGGTAAAGAGACAGGAAACCTTGGTCTCTGAAATCACTCCACTCTCCAAGACGTAAGGACAGACGGACTCGCATTCAATCTAGCTGTATCTAAAGAAGTGAGCCGTGACTCACGAAAGCTCATAACCCTGCCACAAATGTTGTTACTCTTAAAGGTGCTCCTGGACTCTTGCTTTTTTCTACTGCTACAGACAGACTAACACGGCTACCCATCTTACTTAGGAAGGAGCCAAAGAATTTGCTGCCGCTCTGACTGCTGAGCGAATAAAGACGCCACCAAAGCGCCCCGGGGGCCGCCGAAGGGGGAGGCTCCCCAACAATACCAGCCGGCCGAGCACGCCAACTATAAATGTGCTGGAATCTAAGGATACCGATAGTGACAGAGAAGCTGGGACTGAAACCGGAGGAGAAAACAACGATAAGGAAGAGGAAGAGAAGAAGGACGAGACTTCAAGCTCCTCGGGTGAGACCCAAGTGGCGTGTGTGTTTGAGTGAAAAGGACTCTCGGGATTGATTAAACTCCTTGTTCCCTCCCATGCAATTTTATTCTGCACTGTGATCCTTCCATAACGTGGTTGCAGAATGTCTAATTATGAAACCTCAAACCTAAAGCTCTTCCAGTTTCAATCTCTGCACGTAGATTTCAGAGAGACAGTTTTAAGGAGTACGTTCGTGTAATTTTGCATAGAGTGTACAACTGGGATATCAGTGTGCCAAAGGAATGGTGTTTTTGAGTTAGATGTAAATATGTGTGACGTGTACACGTGCATGTGTGACCTCATCGAGTAAGAGGATGGTTGCTGTGACACTGACATCCAAAACTAAAAATAAAATAAAAATCTAGTAGTCCAGAGCAGCAGTCTGCCACAATGATCTGTTGTGCGGGTTGTTGAAGAAGCAAAGCCATTCGCACTTCAACCGCTGTTGGTGCTGAGGAACAGTAATGTGCACCTTGAGAAATAAATCCTTTGCAGAAATAGAAGGTACTTTGGAAGCTCTAGGCAGGTCTCCTTTCAACGGGCAGGTTTGTCTGCTTTGTTTCTGCATAAGAGTGACAGAATGACTCAGTTTCAGCTGGCGCAGAAGCATGTGAGAATACAGCTCAGTGGCAGAGCACCTGCTTTGCATGCAGAAGGTCCTAAGTTTAGTCCTTCGCCTCTCCAGTCTATTTTAGTACAAGGCAGCTTCATGTGATGGGATTACCCCCTGCCTGTGGCTCTGTCACTGTTGTATGTGCTCTGCCAATTATTTTTAAAAACGTGCCTTGTAAGATGATGGAAACACTGAGCTGGACCCTACATATAAAGGGTTAAATAGCCCAGGGGCCCAGGTAAGTTTACCTGCAGGATGAATTGTACAATTTTTTTAATGCGGGATGTCGTATCCTAGTAAAGCAGGGCCTCTGGGGAAAAGACTCGAAACGTGTTGCTTCATTGTTTGTTCTCGACATTGCAGAAGCAAATTCTAGATGTCAAACGCCAATCAAGATGAAGCCAAATATTGAGCCTCCTGAAAACGTTGAGTGGAGCGGTGCAGAAGCATCAATGTTCAGAGTTCTCATTGGTACCTATTACGACAATTTCTGTGCAATTGCCAGGTTAATTGGGACCAAAACGTGTAGGCAGGTAAGAGCAAAGAGGCCATAATTCAAGCACCGTATTACGTTCAACAGAATCGTCTAGTTTGCATTGAATATGACTTACTTTACGGTCACAAGACTAGATGAAGAATAATAAATATAGAGATAAATAAATATAAACAAACAAACACACATGCCCACTCAAGCTGGCTCAATGGAAAATGGTTGACTTTGGCCACTGAGGAGCTTGTCAAACATGCACTCTCTTTCCAGGTGTACGAGTTTAGAGTAAAGGAATCTAGTATTATTGCTCCTGCACCCGCTGAAGATGTCGATACTCCTCCAAGAAAGAAGAAGAGGAAACACAGGTAAACCAGCGGCTGTCCGGCAAGCTGAGCGCCGTGCTTTTCTTAAAGGGGGGATGATAACCAACCAGAGAGAATAAAGATCTCAGCAGTAAAATAATTGTAGAGCACATTTCTACTGTTGGTCTGCAGTAGAACAGGTAGGTTCAAGTCCAGCAGCACCTTAGAGACGAACAAGAGTTTCAGGATATAAACCTTTGGGGGAGCTTTTACTCTTGAGAGCTCATACCCTGAAGCTCTTGTTGGTCTCTAGTGCTACAAG
Organism: Gekko japonicus; assembly: GCF_001447785.1. NCBI lineage: Eukaryota > Metazoa > Chordata > Lepidosauria > Squamata > Gekkonidae > Gekko > Gekko japonicus. The sequence goes on from NW_015173132.1 coordinate 207,478, forward strand.
TCTCAAATCTGAAACAAGTTAGAGGCTAACTTTTTGTGTGTGTCCCTCTCTATGGTAACATATTTTTGAAAAAAGTAAAACCTTTGAATACATTTATGGCCTGATCTTTTTTCATCTGGATACTGATGTCTTAGATGGGGTTGAGCACAAATTACCTGTGAAATTAGAAATACAGTGTTGTGGATCGTAGTAGGTAGATCCTGATAGAATTGGCACATATACTGGGCTTTTTGCTGGGCAGTAAGAAATCCACCTCTGTATTGGATCTGCTTGTGCTCATCAACTTTTCTCTATACTTTACAGCAGAATACAACAATATTCTTCAGCCACGAGACCATGTTCCTTTAGTTACACCAGCTGGTTCAAGATAAAATTAAATCTTCTGCTGAAATTCTAGTAATTACTTTAGTTTTACTGCACGACCAGAGTTTGCCTCTGTATCCATACTGGCACAACTATGGTTTGGGCTTGCCCTCCACACCAGCTTCAAATTGCGGTCTGCTATGGGTAAGGGCTGCGGTGGCTCAAGTGGTTAAGATGCTGAACTGTAGACCGGAAGATCGGTAGTTCAGCAGTTTGAGACCTGAGTGCCACATGATAGAGTGAGTTCCCGTCTCTGGTCCCAGCTCCTGCCAACCTATCAGTTTGAAAGCAAGAAATTGCAAGTAGATAAATGGGTACCACTTCGGTGGGAAGGTAACAGCGTTCCGTGCACCTCAGCGTCTAGTCATGCCGGCCACATGACCACGGAAACATCTTTGGACAGCGCTGGCTCTTCAGCTTGGAAACGTAGATGAGCACCACATCCCTAGAGTCGGATTCGACTGGCTTTCGAGCAAGGGAAACCTTTTCCTTTACTATCTTGATTTGGAGGTCAAGTGCAAACCATTGCTTGCTGGCCGGGATCTGATGGCAAATGATACTTTCCATCAAAAAAGTACTAATCAATTGCAGTGTCTGCAGAGAGGAGAGGCTTTATGAGCACGCGTCTCATTCCTGTAGTGTCAAGCCATGTATGTGGCGTGTTGCCATATGAAGTGTGAAGCAAAAGCTAGCTGAGTTGTCCCTGTGAAGCAAAAGCTAGCTGAGTTGTCCCTGTTCTTAGCCTCAATCCCCCCCTCCCAATAATGAAGAATTTCTTAGAGCATTGATATTGGAAGCTATATAGAATTATGAAACAAATGCCTGGATCCAGAGTTTTACATACTCTTGGGGGTATTCAGCTCATTGAAATCAGTGAGCTTAAGTGTGCCTGCTGTAGGTATATGCTCAGATATGTGCTGAAGTGAAGAAGGCTGGGGCAAGTGATGCACTGTATTCTTGGTGCCTGGAGGGGGCAACAGTGGGAGGGCTTCTAGTGTCCTGGCCCCACTGCTGGACCTCCTGATGGCACCTGGTATTTTTGGCCACTGTGTGACAGAGTGTTGGACTGGATGGGCCATTGGCCTGATCCAACATTGGCTTCTCTTATGTTCTTATGTTCACACAGAAGCTCAGTGAATATAACACAGAATATGCTGTCACAATCCATGAGAATTACTGCAAATGTTGTCAGTGATCTCTCTTACGCATTGTATCTTCTCCACTTGAGTGCTTGCTTAGAGACGGTTGCATCCACTTGCATGGACAGGACTGATGTATGGATCAGCCCTGTGTTAAAAGAGAACGTTGTGTCTAAAAACCAGGGAACTGACTGTTCAACCCCTTACCACAGAGTGTTTATTTGCTAGAAAGAAGTACATATATGTAGTTGGTTTGTTCAGACACTTAAAATGTATACGATGAGCTCTTATTGTGCAGTTTATTTTGGTCTTCATTTGGTGTAGCAAAAGCAACTACTGCAATACAGCACATATACAAGATTTTGCAAAATTAAGCTCCAAAATATTTGCCGTGAATAATCGGTGGGAAATTTGACTTTGGGAAGCCTGACCTCTGTAGAATGATGAAACAGTATGTAGCTTGATTAGTAGAGGGATCTATTAAAGCCAGCTTCTGGACAAGATTAATATTTCTTGTATAATTTACATAGTGCCTTCTTTGCAGGATATATGTGGCTGCCTGTTCCCAGTGTTCAGGGGATTGCTCTGTTTTTGAAAATAGGGAAGACACCTTCATTCAGAGTAACCCTTAAATTCCAGGCTGCAGCTGGACTCTTCCATTGCCCTTCCCCATACAGCTTGTCAGCTTCACTGTGTGTTTGTCTCTTTACAGATTGTGGGCAGCTCATTGCAGAAAGATACAGCTGAAAAAGGGTCAGCATCTTTGTTCTGAATTTCTGAAATCCTGCTTCTGCTTTTCAAAAGGGGAAAGGGATAAACTTCCAGGAGTCCGGACTTTGTTTTTTTTTTTAAAAAGGGGTGCAGTGCATCCAGTGGAGACCTCCAGCCTGCCCATTCTCCCCATTCACTGCAGTGGAGGGGACGGTGTCCCCTCGACAAGGGGTGATGCGAATGGGGAAGCTGTGGTTGATACTGTGGTTGTACTGTGATACAGCAGTACAATGGAAACATTTACTTATTTATGCAGCAGTAGTTAGATGTTCTGTTACTGCTGCTATTACACACAAGGATAGAAAGCGGGATGAGTGAAAGGTTGAATTCATCACATCTCTTTGGTTGTTACATTGCTGTAGTGCACATTAAAATGAGTGTGAGGAAATTTCGGTTATTAGTTTGAATAAATTATCAATGCCTAACCTCATAAAATAAATTTGCTAGTAATAAGTCAAGATGTCTGCATTGCAAATTAATCTCAAAAACCTTCATCATACCACCCTAAATCTTTATCCCCGAAACTCTCCTGTTGACACTGAACCCAGACTGCTCAGAATTGGGAAGTCAAAGCAATGACTTTCCCATTCAGCATCTTGCTGAGACGAATAAACAGACTGGTCTTTCTACTAACAGTGGTAAGATTCTTGGGGTGAAAAAAACAAGAGGAATTCTATACATGTAACCAGTTGAACTTTTTAACTGCCGTAACTGCCTCCTCAGACTATTCCTGTTACACTTGTAGTAAATTTTAAAGTGCCTCAAGAGGGAAAAAAAATCTGAAAGTAATTGAGCAGAAGCGTATTGACATTTGATCAAGCTTTTCTCAAAATAGTTTTGGTATTAATTTTTTTAACTATTATACAGGTTGGCCAACATAATGTACTGACATTTATTTAAACCAAGGGTCACCAGCATGGCACCTATGGGCACCACGGTGCCCTCCAACCCCTTTCTTGGCACCCACAGAGTGTTTTTAGAAAGTGGGCAAGGTCAGATGGGGCTTTTGCCCATCGGGGTTTCTGACTGGCCATTGGCTGGCTGTGCAGATTTTTTAAAAACGTTGATGATCCCGGACGAGCCCCCAAGTAAAGTTTTTTTCTTTTAGCTGAACAATAAGTGTTTCTTTCTCTTAGACTGTAAAATTCTAAAAGTATCTGTATAGCTGATATGGATTACAAGGTGCCATTGTTCTTCGTTTAGTCAGAGGCATGCACAGTTATAGCTGGGCTGTCAAGGCTGCAAGCCTCGGCAAAAATAGCTTTACCCTCCCAGCATGCATCCAAACAACAGTCACAAATGAACCAAAGTTAATACCTGAATACATTCCTGATTGATTTCTGTTTCAGCGGTTAGAATCATAAATGGCACTTAACATATGTATTATGGAAGTGCTACGTGTACCTACTAAGTTAAACCTGTTAGTCAGTGGCAGAGTACAAAGTGTTTCATAAACTCTGTGTACAACAATACTATAAAGCTGAGCAGTTCATCTATACCTTTCATACCTATTTTACTTTGAATGTAATCAGTTCCTTTTGCCAATTAAATTAAAAACAAGACCATTGCTTTGGCAGCAAGAGAATCTTCGCTGCCTGACTGAAGGTAAGCTGTGTGTGTATGCCAGGAAATATTTTTAAATAGTATGTTGACTTTAAAAGGCATCCTGTTTAAACAGAGCTTCTGCCTGATGCGTTGCAGTTGCTGTTAAGGGTTATGTACGACCTCATTCTGTGACATTTTGCAGTTGGCTCCACCTCCTGTGTCGTCGCGCCCACCAGACTGTGTCAGAGTTTCCCAGAGGCTCAAAACGTTTGAGGAACCCAGGTCTAAACTATGGGTTTGATCTTTTGATTTATGCAAACCAATTATGTAAAAAAAAGGTGGCTTCAGATGACACAGATTCCCAAGCATCAAACGTGTCTGTGACTGCCCACCCATGACAGTCTTTACAGATAAAAGCTAGTTGAAGCTAGTAGAAGAAGAAAAAGATAGTTATGTTTTGCTCAAGGGTCCCTAACATTGTGGAGCCTGGAAAGACACACTTGGAGGCAGAACCAACCATAAAACGTCAGGGAGTGAGGTTCTGCATCATTCGTGACTCTTCAGCGTTTCAGGCACTAACTGTTAATCAGGATGCCTTTTAAAATGAACACATAATGGTTTATAATATTTTCTTGCATACTCAGAGCTTCTCCTCAGTCACTCGGTGAAGATCCTAGTGCTGCGTGGCAGCTGCTGCCGAAGCAGTGTTTTGAAAAACCTGTGCCGCCAATCAAATCTCCAGTGGCCAGTCGAAAGCCTTGCAGTGCCAAAGCCCCGCCTGCTTGTTCAATCCCCTTGGCAGGTGTCAGGAAAGATGTCTGCAGGGACCCATGTTGGGGACCCCTGCGTGAGCTTTGCAGGCAGATACTCATTTGTAAAACTTGGTTCCAACATATTTTTCTAAAAGGCTGGCCTGCCGAAGGTCATAACTGGAAAATATTAAATACCTATTACATTCTCCCCTTGAACTCTGTGGGTCTTGGGGGGCCCAAGGGAGAAAACGACAGAGTGAAACATAAATTTATTTATTTATTTAATTCAATTTATATCCTGCCCTCCCCACTACGCGGGCTCAGGGCGGCTTACAGGAGGCATAAAGTGGTAATGTAAGTGCATCTTATTTGTACATTTCCTTTGTTTTTTGTTTGCTGTGGGAAATAAAGGGCTTTGTTTTAGGATGGCGGTTTACTTTGAAAGCCTTTTTTTGGGGGTAAAGTTCTTTGATTCAGTCTTCCTAAAGTCATTTTAACGTACATATATATTTCGTTCAGATGGATCGTCCAACCATGTTTACAACTACCAGCCCTGCGATCACCCCCGTCAGCCTTGTGACAGCTCATGCCCCTGCGTCATTGCTCAGAACTTCTGTGAGAAGTTCTGTCAGTGCAGTTCAGAATGTAAGTGACTTGAGAAATGCGTGATGTTTACGTCTCATTTAGAAAACTCCTATCGCTTGGCCAGTTTCTTAAAGCTTCAAAGTGTTCTGGAACGTTCCGTGTGTTGAGGAAATGTCAGAAGTCTTTTAAAGACTAGAAGGCAAGAGCCACCAAAGTTAGGAAAAGGATAGGTTTTAATAAATTCCAATCTTATTTTGGATTTTTTTAAAAAAATTGGTTGATTTCCACATACAGAAATACCCAGAGAGCTAAGATGCAGCAGTGGGGGGGGGGGGACCTCACAATTCTCCTTGTGTGTTCCTGTAATGGTGGACAGGCTCCCTCAAAGGCCCAATTGGCATCTAGCATTTGCTCTGCTGTCTTACCAAACCCACACTGGAAACAGAAATTCCTGTCTACATTGCATGCCACTTTCACTCTGATTGATTGTCGAATTTTATGGCAGTGTCCAGACTGCATGCCGCTTTCTTGGTTTTATGGTGGCCGTCTGCATAGATTCATGGCCGTTTTATGGCCATTTAGGGGTGAGACTTTTGGTATGGTGTTGGCCTGGGGTATTTGAAAGTGGTTTTGAGCTGCATTTTCCTGTTCCGGTGTGGGTTTGGTACAGCAACGGAGCAAATGCTAGATGCAGATTGGGCCAAAGACTAGACGCGCCTCATTCCCAGTGTTGCCCTGCAGTGGGTGGCGGCAGCTGGGTGTCTTCTGGGGTGCCTGCTCACGTCGTGCAGAGCACCAGGCACAGCAGTCTACCCTCGTGTTAGTCTACATGTGTCCAGCATCCTTTCCAGAGCTCTTTCCTCATCAGCCAAAACAGTGTCGTAGAGCATGTGTGTCGAGGGGTGCAGAATTTGGAAAGCTCTGTTTCTAGGGTCGACTTGGACTGTTTTAACTGTGGGCCTTATGAGGGCAGAAAGGTGGGGTATGAATTTTGTAAAATGTTTTAAAAAATCAAGAGATTTCTGATATTGTCAGCACCCATGCATCTTGGTGGATACATTAAACAAAATAGGGCTCGTGTTAGGCCTGTGCTGTCTTCATAAAGGAGCTCATAGCCCACTAAATATTTCCTGCATTCAAGGGGCTGACTCATGTGCTGAAGCGTACCTCACATTTCTGAGCCACCCCTTAATGAAGCAATGTGTGTAAGTTACATAATGAAGCAATGTGAAGAGCAGTAGCACCGTAAAGACTAACAAAATTTGTGGCAGGGTAGGAGATTTCACGAGTCACTGCTCACTCCAGTGACTCACAAAAGCTCATCCACTGCCACAAATTTTTGTTAGTCTTCAAGGTGCTACTGGACTCCTGTTGTTTCCTACTGCTATAGACAGACTAACATGGCTACCCATCTTGATCTGTCCCAATGAAGCCATTTGTTCTAGTTATCCTTGCAGATAGCTCTAGCAGTTGGAGGGGCAGGCTTTGTCTTAATTGCCCTTGTCACGAGGTACGCCCGTCGCATTCTTGGTTACTCAGTGCCTCTTTTTGATCAGAGGCCTGCTATTTTAGAACATTTAAAAGAACAGAAACTGAAGAATCACTTTGGTACCTACTGTTTCACTGACGTGTAAATAAATTTGCTTCAGTTTACAAAGTGTGTTACCTATAGAATCAAAGCTTTTACCCCTTGACTTCACTTTGGTGCCCATACGGGGTTTCCGCACTCTTCTCAGGAAGAAGAGGGCTTGATAGAGGCTTGTTAACCACCGCTGTAGTGGGCAGTTCCATCATGGCATACAGGAGTTGAATGCTTTGTGCAGGGGTGGGGGTGTATCTAATGTCAAGTCCACTGCATTTCCCCTGATTTCTGTTTTATTCTCCTGAAAGGCCAAAACAGGTTTCCTGGGTGCCGCTGCAAAGCACAATGCAACACTAAGCAGTGCCCTTGCTATTTGGCTGTGCGCGAGTGCGATCCAGATCTCTGCTTAACATGTGGCGCGGCCGATCACTGGGATAGCAAGAACGTCTCTTGCAAGAACTGCAGTATTCAGCGAGGATCCAAAAAGGTGCTTCATCTCCTTGGTGAACAACACCCACTTGCTATTCTTTTTTAAATCCCTAGTATAGTATCATTATCCTGCCCGGTGTGCTAATCGAATGGATGCTGGCTTCAACTTAAGCTCTCACTTGGCCACCATATAGTTCCTTGAATCATCCTTGTATGTTGCCTGTCTGACTGCAGCACTGGGTATTGACTGTGCATGTGTGAATGCAGAGTCAGCAGTTGGGGGTATCAGCCGACATCACCTCATGTGCCAACTGTGCCTGGAATCCACTGGAGCATTTCTGTGGACAGAAGGATTCCTGCCCACGGAGAACAACTTTTGGCTAGGGTAGGAGGGGGCAGGCAAAGGACTGGTCTCGGAGGTCCCCAGAGAGGAGGTGCTAAAGTCACACTCTTGTGTGGAAATCCTCCCCTTCATAAAAATGCTACTAAACCTAATTCTGCCCCCAAAGTAAGGATCATAAAATCTGTAGAATTGGGAGCAGTTTGTCCAAACCTAGGGCAACACCCAGGCTTACGGGGAAAGTTTAGACTAAAAACAAAGTTAATTTGAGATTACCTGATGAAATTGCAGTGGCAATTTTGAATTGCATCGGGAACGGCAAACAGTCTGAAGCAATGCTCCCTCTAAGATGCGGAGTCTTGTGACCAAAAATTCTACTTTGTGAGCTGCTGGCATTAAAGTGGTGAGCGAGTGATTTGGCTACTGCATCAGTTAGTTTGCTCTGGAGCCCTCCTTCCTGAGCTAAGACAGAAATCTGAGCTGGAAGCTAAAAAACTGTGAGCTAGCTCACACTAACTCAGCTTAGAGGGAACACCGGTCTGCAGTAGTTTGAGTCATCTGAAATGGCTGCAGTTTCAGTTTAGAACCTTGAGGGGGCGGTAAGCAAAGACAAGAAGGAAACGGGCGGGGGAGCAAAGCCAGAGCGGAGAGAAGGAAGGAAGGAAAAGTGGGAAGAGATGGTGGCTGGAGGGAAGGAAGCAGGGAAGGGGAGAAGCTGCCAGGGGGAGGAAACCAAGAACAGGTAGGGTCGGGGGGGGGAAATGGAGGTAATGTGGGGGAGGACCAGTGGGGATGAGATTACCCCACCAATCCTTCTTACAAGGCCCCTGTTTTTATGCTACTTAATAGTCCACACTTGCAGGCCATTTCCAGTAGTGTTGCAGGTGGCAGTAAGTTTGCTGCATCTGCAGTCAAGCTGTTTGGAACACTTGTTTTTAACATGCCTCGTACGAGAGGAGGGTCAACACAGCCCACCAGCTATGTGGCAGGCTACCCCAAGGAAATCCACTTTTAACTCCAGGACTTCCTGGGGTGGGGGAGGTTACAGCTCAGGTACTTGATTTGTGGGTGCAAAACTGGCCTGTACATGAATCACAACAGGAATGAGTGGTTACAAAATACTTACTATTAAACCCCCAGTGGCTGGCAACAGGGTCCATAGTGGCCATAATATACTTTCCAAGTTATTGTAAAAATGCAGGGCCTTCTACTTGGTGATTACTTAAGGCCCTCTATTTTTACAGGGCTTTAACTACAGTATAGTCCCTTTCCATTATTTTTTTTTTAAGTTACTGGGAATGCGCACTAGCTGTATGAGGCCTATTAGGGTTGTTTTCGTTATGATTTTTGTAAAGCCCAAATGGTTTTTAGAAGCTGTGGGTTGCATCCTCCTACCTTTTCTGCTGGCTCTCACCTAGTTCCCCTCATAGTCCCTGGCATACCTGGCTTTTTTTCTAGGCAGGGCCACATTTCCTAGCATGATTCATTTGCCAAACAGTACAAAATGCTCCGTTGTTGGAGGAAAATGGCCAGGGAAGAGACAGAGTAAACATGCCGTGGAATAAAGTGGGTTTTCATACCAGCCAACAATGTCATAGAAGTGGTGTCTGGAGGCAGGGGTGTACTGGGGGCTTAGTGATGTATTTGCGACAGGCACGACCCACAGGTCCGTTCTTTGGTGCAAGCCACTGCAGTAATGCACTTGCAGAAACTCTTAAGTCAAGACCAGTGGGCCTTGCACAAAAGAACTGCTTTATTTGTGGGGTGAGAAAAATGATTCTGCCGCAGTCACTTTTTCAGCCACAAGCCTGTCTCTTGCTGGTCGCAGTCTGGTCCGGAATATTTCTTAACGCTGGCTTACTTTTAGCGTATCCCTGCAATACCAAAGTAGGCTGAAAATAAGTCTGTGCCATAGATAAGGTTATATACAATCAGCTGCCAAGGTGTGGATGTTAACTCTTTGAAGGCGTGGGTACCAGTTTTGTGTTGCATTAGATCCAGGGACGATGATCCATTTCAAGAGAAAGTATGCGTAACAGCTACAGTTGGGACTTGGAGGTGCTCAGCAGCCAGGGGGAAAGACAACGCACCCCTTTCCCATTTTCTAGGCCCATAGCTGAGATCTCCAAATCCCCTACTGCTCCCTCAGGTAGCTCCTTCCTACGAGGGATTTTCCGTGCAAATAGGCCACCTCTTGCATTACTCCCACCTTGTTTAGGGTGAAGTGTTTCCAGCTGGAGAGTTGTTTCTAAGGCACTTGTTTTTATTCCGCTAGCATTTGCTGCTAGCGCCTTCCGATGTGGCAGGCTGGGGGATTTTCATTAAGGATCCCGTGCAGAAAAACGAATTCATCTCTGAGTATTGTGGCGAGGTAAGAAACCACTTGGACAAGACGTGGGATTCTCTCCCCCCTCCCCCCATGTATAGTGCTTTGCATTCCAGACTGAAAGGAAATGTGTAAAGAACGAGGCTTACCGTAGTTTCCATCGATGTAAAGCGGCAGTTCCACGAGTGTGCCCCGTATTGCATGCAGCGTAACGAAAGTCAATAATTGTAGAGCATACTGGGGGTGGGGGGAGAGACGGAGGGAGCAGTGCGAGGGTGTCCAGTGAAACATTTTAGCTTTTTGGTCCACCTTTCTCTCCCCCGAGAAACCCAGCATGGCTTAGAGAATGACAAATGAGCAATAGGAACATTCCCTCCTGATGTCTGTATTGTATGCTCTGCTAACTTGCTTTGGGAGCCCACAGTCTTGCTGCCTCATTGGGTGGCACTGCATTGGAGGATTTTAACCAGGGGGTGCTGGACAGCAACAGCCTCCCCTCTAATCTCGCTTGTAGACAGATGTGGAGAAAGCTGGCCTTGGCCTGTATCAAACTGAAAAGAGTTCAGGTCCTAATCCTGCAGCCGGAGAGGAGGCATGCAAGGAAAAGTCCCACTGGTCCGAAAGACAGAGCCAGACGTTCCGCAGTCACATTTAGCCGCAGAACACACCGCAGCTTAAGTCGGCAGTTCTCCCTCTGACATGAAAGCTGGGATACAGTGGGGAAGAGGGAAGGGCACAGAATGAAGCCTCTGCTTGAATTGCTGTCTTATCAACACCATCTCTTCAATAAAATTCCAGATTATTTCACAGGATGAAGCAGACAGAAGAGGGAAAGTGTACGACAAGTACATGTGCAGTTTTCTGTTCAACTTAAACAATGGTAGGTGTGTCGCCCTCAACTCTGAATCACCCGTTATCTACCCATTACTTATCCCGGTGCAGGATATGAGGCGCATGGTGTTAACGGGGACATAATGGTTTCCTACACCATGCCCGCTGGGGGCTGAGAAAAGGTTTACCCGATCAGGTTTTCTAACAGTTTGGGGGCAGTGGGGATTGGGGTTAGAGTAGTCCAACACGTTGTTGTTGTTGTTGAACAACATGGTTTCGTACACCTGTATGTAAAATTACAACACACACCACTTGCTAGGAGGTGGGATGATTAGCAAAAGAAGGAACATCAAATGCTAATTAATGTATGAGGAATGCCCAGTGTTTGAAAGGTGGCATGGGGTTTTATTAGAAAGCCCCACTGACTTTCTAGAGGAGTGTAATTGAAGCTAAACATTTCCATGGCCAAACCAGCAACAGGCACTCAGAATAACCTGAGGTCAGACCAGGCACTAGAGTATCTAAACTGCAATGACAAACTTCTGAAAAGCTTTTCTTCCTGATAAGCAACTCACCTTAAAGGAATGCTTGTCCTTACGTGCTGTGACTCGACAACATTCATGTTTAGTTCTGCCAAAATCCAGTCTAACTAACTGTATTTTTATTTAGATTTTGTAGTTGATGCAACACGGAAGGGTAACAAAATAAGATTTGCAAACCATTCAGTCAATCCCAACTGCTATGCAAAAGGTGAATATTTTTGTATACAGTCGTGTTCAAGTGACAATGGGGGCAGAGGTTTAAGAAATACTCAAAAGAGGCATTCCACTGTTTGTTTTCCAGTTATGATGGTTAACGGAGATCACAGAATAGGCATATTTGCTAAGAGAGCCATTCAGACTGGTGAAGAGCTGTTTTTTGACTATAGGTAGGTAACAACACACAAATGAAGTTTTGAATTTCACAAACCTGAGCAAGAGAATTTGAGGGCTGCCAAAAATGGTATGCAGAAACGTATGTGTAACGAAAAGAACTGTGATATAGAAATTTCTCTAAGTCCCTTAGATGTACGAGTGCCTTTTCCATTTTAAAGTCTGACTGGCTTTGATTTAGTTGTGAAGTTAGATGTGAAGTTTGGTGTAGAGAACCAGTTTGGTGTAGTGGTTAAGTGCGTGGACTCTAATCTGGGAGAACCGGCTTTGATTCCCCACTCCTCCACTTGCAGCTGCTGGATGACCTTGGGCAAGCCATAGCTCTGTCAGAGCTGTTCTTGAAAGAGCTGTTCTCTCTCAGCCCCACCCACCTCACAGGGTGTCTGTTGTGGGGAGGGGAAGGGAAAGGAGTTTGTAAGCTGCTCTGAGACTCCGAGTGAAGGGCGGGGTATAAATCCAATCTCCTCTTCTTAAAATGTGCTGAGGTTTGAGGCTTTCTTTCAGTGGAAAGGGGGGGGAGGGGGAGTGCTCCCATTATTAGGCATCCAAACTTGTCCTAAGCCACTCTTGTTTAGATGTAAGGATCCTACAGCCCAACCCTCAGCTCTCAACACCATTTTGTTTCTCTCTGTGAATTGATTCCATGACTTATTTTCAGTTGTTTCCTTTCCATCAGTTTAATATACCACTGAAACTTGTATATCATGTTAATGTGTCATTGTGAAAAAAACAAGTAAAAGGCCTCAGCATGGAAACCAAAAGAAAGCGGGTATGTCTGTATACCCCCCAAGTTGTTGTTACTCTCCAGAACTGGCAAACGGCGTTCTCAAAGCGGTGTCTCATTTTGTTTCAGATACAGCCAGGCTGATGCCCTCAAGTATGTAGGCATTGAAAGAGAAATGGAAATCCCTTGATATCAACTACCTCTTCTACAAAACAGCTGCCTTACCTTCAGGAGTTTCTAGTACTGTGGGCAATTTTTTAAAAAAAATTGAATTGATGCAATTTGGAATGCTGAATTTGCAAAAGTACTGTACCTGTGTAATTTATAAATGACAAATTTTTAAAAAAGTAATTTTTATTGCCTTCTCACCAGCTGCAACATGTTTTGTACCATTGAACTTTTGCAATGATGCAGTGTGGTACATTTTTCAACCTTGAATAAAGGATACTTGAACTATAAACAAGGTTTGGGTGGAATAGTCTTTGGATGTTTGACAAGCAAGAACCAGATTTTGAAAAATATTTTTCTGAATGATGAGAAAGTCGATCAAGGTACATGGCAGGAGAATGACTCTCTGAAATTAACTTTGAAATTAAATTTTCTGTGCTAAAGTTATGGAAACTTCAGTCTACACAAACTATTTTTGTGAAGGTACTAAAGATGACGGAGTGTTCAAGGAACAGAAAGAGAACATTTAATTATGACCTCTCCCCACATACCAGCTTCTGAAAAAGCTAATCTTGGAGCAATGTGTGCAATGTGCAAAGAATATGCACAAGTCTGGATCACTGTTGACTGTTTTGAGAGCACTACAGCATGTGCTCATGTTTCAGTTTGCATGGGATCTTCGTATTTCTGAAAAAAGCAGTATGCCTTTTAATTTTCTTTTTAAAGAATTTCTTTAAAAGCTGTCTGCGGAATTTCCAGTTTCCAAATCCTTTTATTTCTCAATACCTAATACCAAGACTGGCGCAAGAGTATAAATTTTGAACCCCACAATGGGCTTTGCTTGAGGGAAGTCCTACTGAAAGCAAAACAGTACCCCGTTGGTCTGGCTTTCATCACCGTTATCTTAGTCGTGGAGCTTTAACGATAAAACCAAATGCAACTTGTACAGATTTTTTTTTAAATCCTTTTTATTTTATCACACATTAGAAAATGAAACACACTATACAAATGATTTTTCATAGCAGATTACAACACGGGCCCCCAGTCAGACTCTCTCTCTCCAAGTGCCACCAACATGTCTTAAGTGCTGCCTGCGCCGACAGCTCGTTTTGCCGTGTGGCCGATGTATTGATTTAAATGCAGTAGCGCATGCAACCAACCCTCCACGGAGAAGGTTTCGGATCCCTTCCTGTTCTTAAATTCGGTTAAATGGCATTGGTGTCCATATTTACATACTTGAAATGTATCAGTCCTGAGCAGGTCCGATGTAATCCCGAGACCGGCTGGTGGGAGTCCTGGTCTCAGTTATAAAAATGGGAGGTCCAAATGGCAGCAGGCTGGCCCGCTATGAAGTCCGGTGGTTCTCGTTCGTTCCATCACATAACCATTTGCCGAGTGTCACACAGTCAGACGGCTGCTAACAACTGTTAGGCCAAGTAACTGTAGGTGTCCTTCTCGCCATCCACCCGTTCCAAATACTCCTTCTCTATTAGAATGTCAATACATTTCTGGAAGTAGAAAGAGAAAGCAGGGAGGACATATTACCTACAACCAATGTGCCCTCTAAACTGTGGAGTCTTGTGAGCAAAAATTCTACTCTGTGAGCTGCTGGCATTAAAGTTGTGAGCGGGTGATGTGGCTACTGCATAAATTAGTTTGCTCTGGAGCCATCCTTCCTGAGCGGAGACAAAAATGTGTGAGCCAGAGGCTAAAAAACTGTGAGCTAGCTCACACTAACTCAGCTTAGAGGAAACACTGCCTGCAACGTGTCCCCATTTGGACAGAGATGGATTTCTCCAGATAAATTATGGAATGAGTCTTTCTGGTAACCTACTAGTTTGAAAAACAATGAGCAATTAAACAGCATGTGGTGTGAAAGGTCTTTATATGACAAGGCCTTTTAAAAAAATGCGGCACAGAACAAGCTGGAGGAAAGAGCAATGCTCATTGAAATTAAACTATCGAAGTGACCACAGGGGTGCAACTTCCTCTGCACCTGACCAGTGTGTATCACCATACGTGATTCATCTGTGCGGCACATAAAAGAGTGTTCAGAGGCAAAGCAAACCTCAGGACTGGTCAGAAAACCTGGTGGTTACTCTACAGATTTTCTGTGCGTCTCATTTACCGATTATACGAGATTCCTCACTGCACTAACAACAGAACCAGCTAACGAGTTGATTTTCAGGATTTGTCTCCCGCCCTTCTACAGAAGTATGTGGCCAGAAAAATAACCCAAGGAGCAGCATCAGCATCTAAAGATCATTAAAACTCCCAATAAACTCCATGCAGAGAAAGCATATGAGCTGGGCAGGCAAAGGCAAAATGGCAACAGTAGAATCACAATGACCAGTGGCCCAAACAATAAAGCAACGTGTTGGGATCTGGGCCGCCTTCAAAGGCCCTCTGGAATAACAATCTCCACCAATTTCTGGGGAACCCATAACAGAGTTGAGCAGGCCCCCAGGGCACACAACTCAATTCAATTCAAAACCTTTATTGGCATGGATCAGAGTCATAAACAGTCACCCTTCAGTTCATGGATTTAACACATAGCTTCCTCGTTATAAGGCAGTTACAGAAATTAGCCACCGCTTCAATAACCACTGTATTTTGTGAAGCCAATAAATGGTACAACATTCTGTCATCTGATTGTTTGACATCTTTCTTAAGTATGGCTTCTAGATAGACTGCCCGAATGTCATCATACAAACTACAGTGGAGGAATACGTGTTCGATTGTTTCAATCTCCTCTGAATCACAATCACAAAACCTAACAGAGTAGGGGATTTTCTTAAATCTTCCTGCTAAAACCGCAGAGGGGAGCACGTTAAAGCGGGCCAGCATAAATGCTCTACGCAACTGTGGAGAAGTCAAATCCAATAAGTATTGTGCAGGGGTGTTGATCGGAAAACGTGCCCATCTTAAAGGGGAGCATCTACCAGAAGCCAAGGCTCTAAGCTCTTGCATCTCAATATCAATTAATCTCTGTTTGAGCAGGGCAAAGATGGGCACACAACTCCAAAACTTGGGGGCCATGGCTGAAAATGCCTTCTCCTGTATATCCACCAACCACACCTCCCTCACGGCCAGGCCCACGGGGAAAGGCAGCAGTAGTTGATGCTAAGGCTGCGATCACACACACTAAATAACCCAATTTTAAAATGGATTTTACTGTGTGAACTGGCAGCATTCGATTCAAAAGTGCACTGAAAGCGGATTACTGAGTGTGTGTGATCGCAGCCTAAGGTAAGGATGAACCAGGTATCCTGGTCAGAAGCCATTTGGAGCTTTCGAGGTCAACAACCGGCACTACGAATTTGGCATGGAAACAATACAGCGACAGTGCAACTGATACAAGACTGGGGAAATACAATCCCTGCACTGAGCCTGCGTTAGTGTTTCTGCACCAGCTGAAGCTCCCAAGCCATTTTCAAAGGTAGGCCATGTGGAGCCAACCACAAGAGTGTAATGGTACACCAAGGCGTAACAGAGGCCAGGAATAGTTACAGCTGGTATACCAGCCTGAGATAGTAAAAGGCACTCCCAACCAATGCTCCCTCTATGCTGTGGAGTCTTGTGAGCAAAAATTCTACTCTGTGAGCTACTGGCATTAAAGTTGTGAGCCAGTGATTTGGCTACTGCATAAATTAGTTTGCTCTGGAGCCATCCTTCCTGAGCTCAGACAAAAATGTGTGAGCTGGAGGCTAAAAAACTGTGAGCTCACTAACACTAACTCAGCTTAGAGGGAACACTGCTCCCAACTATCTGAGAGTGTCTAATACCACATGATCTTGTATTTGGAGACATAGCTTGATTGTTATATACGTAAAAGGTGAGACTCCACTGGTTAACTCAGCTTAGAGGGAACACTGCGTAAAAGGTGAGACTCCACTGTTAAGCAACCTCCTTACACGCGTGCGTTTCAAGACATGCAGAGCTGAGATAAAACATTTCCTATTCCCAGCCACAGCTGGATTACTCTTGACAAACCTTTATTACTGGGACTCGTGGTTTGAATCTCGACGACAGCTGTGTGAGCACTTCTCCAAGCAGCTGCTGGTGTTTTAGGACCTTTCTCATCTTCATAATCCTTACAATAGCAGCCTAACACAAAGGAGAACAGTTTTAGAAACACAGTGTGACCCTAGACCAGCCAGTGGTCACCACAGGCTTCTGGCCATCTACCGCAAGTGTATGCAGGCACACTTAATTCAAATGGAGGAGAGTGCTACAGTGAGAATACCAGTCATCAGTAATAATCTAATTCACTTAACCTGCATAAACTTTCGGCTAAAAGCTTCATCCATCAATAACAATATGCAACCTTCTTAAATACACTCATGTAGCTGTTTGGAACACATGCTCTTAGATCCCTAGATGTTAGATGACTGTCTTGGTACCAAGTACAATGCTGCTTGCATTTCTTTTCAAAGTGAAATGGCAGTCAGCAGCTCCCGTGAGACTATAAACAGAGGTGTCAACACTTGGTGTCCCCGTGAGACTATAAACAGAGGTGTCAACGGTGCCTGGCAGTGGCACATACAACCAAGTTGAGGGTATGGAAGGGCTGGTTCAGGGGCTAGAATGGGTACACGGAGAATGGGTACCCAGGAAGCCTGTGTGGGTATGGAGCATTTAGGAGATGGGTCACAGCTCAGGTGCAGAGTACATACTTTGCATGTGCAAGGTCCACTATCCAGCATCTTGCTTTTGGGCAGCAGGGCTGGGAAATGCCTCTGCTCAAGGCATCAAGAGTCAGTAGTCCCTACTGGTCTGTACGGACCAAGGGGCCAACTCTATGCTGCACTGAAGATCTAAACGGTGAAACAAAGCTCATGGAAAATATTCTACCTTATGTATGTCCAAAGATAAGTCATGCCTGCTTCTGGCACAGTCCTCCTAACCAACCGTTACCATGCTGTACAGAACATCCATCGTCGCTTCCTCTCAGAAGGGGCCTATACTATTTCACACAATTGTGGAAGGGAAAGTATTTTTCAACCTGTACATTACCACTGTCAGTAACAAAAGGTCCGCAAACATCTGAGAACTTCCAAGGCTCTTGGCCGAATGCATATTTGTTACCCTGCCACCCACAGAGGAAGGGCACCAGAGAAAGGCTGAGCCTCCCCCCCCCCTTTCAGGTCACCTGAATGAGCAGTTTCCTGTCTTCCTCTATGTTCTTGTGTGTCGTTTCCTGTTCTTGCTTCTGTTCAGTCTTCATTGGCACATTTATGTTTACCCTCAGTTTTTTGCTGCCAGAAAAAAGTTAAAGCAAAAAATTAGATTTAATCTTTAAAAGACACCTTAAAACACACACACACACACACACACACACACACATTTTTAAGAAATCATTTCAGTTTCTTTGGAAGGTTAAACATATTTAAATGTCTATCAAAATGGCTTAGCCTTTGGACATAAAAAGAACAGAGACTTGTGGATAAATCACCTTGTTCATCTTGTTACTTCTTCACCCAAAGAGTGATGAACACATGGGATTCACTGCCACAGGAGGTGGCAGAGGCTACAAGCATGGACGGCTTCAAGAGGGAACTGGATAAGCATATGGAGCAGAGGTCCCTCAGTGGCTATTAGCCACAAGGTATAGGTAGGAACTCTCAGTCTGGGGCAAGTGATGCTCTGTATTCTTGGTGCTTTGGGGGGGGGGGGGACAGTGGGAGGGCTTCTAGTGTCCTGGCCCCACTGCTGGACCTCCTGATGGCACCTGGTATTTTTGGCCACTGTGTGACAGTGTGTTGGACTGGATGGGCCACTGGCCTGATCCAACATTGGCTTCTCTTATGTTCACATCATTTAAGAGATTCCACTCTTCCCTCAACATTTATTCAGGATACACAGGGCAGTCACCTGCAGGCAAATCTAAACCAAAGGCTTTTCTGTCTGTTTCTATCCCCATTTTCTTAAAACAATCCAAAGCCATTTTGACTTACTAAACAATCAGTGCTATCTTAACCATGAGCAGCTTCATTCTACCAATACTGAAGCAAAAATATGTCAAGGAAAGTGATGCCACAGTACCAATCTATATGATTATTTGTGAAACAAACACAGTGTAATTATTGGGGGGGGGGAATGAAAACTCTAGACAAATCCAAATTTAGAAGACACTCTCAAAAACTGGCTTTAAAAAAAGTCAACTATGAAAAGATATTTTGCTTCACAACATCCTTACAGTTGCAAGAAAGAGGCAACAAAGAATTTAATATGTTGTCAAAGGCTTTAACAGCCGGAGTTCATTAGTTGCTATAGATTTTCCGGGATTTTCCAAGACCACGGGCCACACATCCCAGAAAATCTACAGCAACTAAAGAATTTAATCACTGCATCTTTCACTTCCAATGTTGCAGTGTCTCAGTTAAAACTTACAGAGCTGGCTCCAATTTTATCAAGCAACCTCAAGAGTTTTAATTGCACATCCTTTGAACTGTCTATTTATATTTACTATCTTCTATATTGCAGGTCACTTTGATTTAATGAGAGCTACTTATATCCTGAGCAACTCCCCTCCCCCCTGCCACATTACCAAGTTCTGTCCTGCCATAGCAACACAATGAGGCCTAGGAAGAGCCCTGGAAATACCAGCGCGCGTACCAGAAGTATTGCATTTTCTGCATTGCTTAACGTGTCATCTTGATGCTTTGCTTCATTGTGCCATAATCCTGGTCCTACTGCATTGCTTATTAGATGTTTTTGACTGCACTGACTCCTGCTGTGTAATCCACTTTGAGATTCCACAAGAAAGGCAGACGATGAAGTCAATAAATAAAAGAAGCTAAGCCCGGGCTGCTCTGCATCAATCAGAAGCTCTTGAGCTACCTGTTGGAGACTCCTGCTCTCTACTTTCTACTTTGATGTCCTGGTAACCCACTTCACTCTTTGATTCTGCTACTCTGAACTGTCCTACCTGAGCGGATAACAAGATCACGGCCCACTCTTCCCACTCAGACCTTCTTTGGTGTGGTACTCTGAACTGTCCTACCTGAGCGGATACAAGATCACAGCCCACTCTTACCACTCAGACCTTCTTTGGTGTGGTGCTTAAGAGTGCAGCTGCTGGTGTGACCCTGGGTCAGTCACAAGTTCCTTCAGAGCTGTTCTCTCAAGGGCAGTTCTCTCAAGAGCTCTCTCAGCCCCACCTACCTCACAGGCTGTCTGCTGTGGGGAGGGGAAGGGAAAAGGATTGTAAGCCGCTCTGAGACTCCTTCGGGTAGTGAAGGGCCGGGGTATAAATCCAATCTCCTCCTCCTCATGCCCTGCGTCCTTCCTCACTACACAGGATACATTCCCATCTGCATTGCAGCAACATGCATGGGGAAAAAACAATCCTATAGTGGGGGCAAAGGGTATTTGTCTCCTTTTGCGGCTAGTAGAGACCTTAAATTTGCTTTTTTAAAAAAAGTTGGGTTTCAGAACTAGACATTTCAAGGCTCCCTGCCCACCCCAGCCATAGCTGACTAATACAAGTGACCCTGCCTTGTGGAAGTTTGTGTGGCAAGGGGTTCAGTTCCACATCACGTGGTCTTTAAAAGTGTCAATATTCCTGCCCGTCCTCCAAAGAATTCGGCACACGCAGCAGCCCCACCCTTTTAATCCTCGCAGCTGGCTGCTGAATCATGAAGCGGTCACAGCGGAGAGAAAATGTCGGGACCGAGTCCGCCCAGTGCTCATCCACAGCTGAGTGAAGGCCCTGTCAGATGAAGGCTACCCACACCATTGCACTGGCTGCTAAATCTCAAAGGGTGCACATTTCTAGCCCTCCTATCTGCCTGCAGAACAGCACCTGAATCCACGCAGGCTTCTTGGCCCAACGGCTCTGTCTACGTGCGCACGTACAGTGGCCGGTGCGCACCAACAGCTCGGCAAATGGGGTGCTTTCAGGGCCGAGGCTCCTCTTTCGGCCTTTACAGTCCTCCTTATTTCAAAACTAGCATTTGGCAACATTCTTTTTAAAAGAAACCTGTTTTTGCACAATTTGCATCTAGCGTCCTGAAAGGAACACTGTAATACTGTTTGGAGCAGGATATACATTTCAGGTCTGAGTAAGGTCAAAGGGCGATTCACGGCTGTACACAATGATGGTCCTGCCCAGCAAAATCAATTTAGTTGGTCTAGGTTTTTAAAGAGCTCCTTCATCCACTCTGGTAAGGATACTGTTATGCAGGCCTGTAGCTACTGCGGGGCCCAGCCCTCTAGCAGTTTCTATGGGCCCTCCCCCAAGCCTTGGCTCCCCCTCCCCCCATTGCCTGTCGGCAGGGAGAACACGGCGGCGGTGGCCAAGCTGGGCAGGCAGCGAACGTGAAAGGTGCAGGGAGAAGCCTCCTTCTCAGGCTTCCATAAGACACTCGCTGCACCGCCAGCCCCATGCATGGCTAATATGGTGGAATCAATTACTCATGTCCTCCTGTTCTGCCATTCTATCAGGAGGAACGAGGCCATCTTATACTACCCCTTCTATCTAGATTTAGCCCTCTGTAGGCTTATCTTGACTTTAGGCCAGAAGTCCTTCGTAAATTCCTCCTAGAAGACGTTCAGAGCTCAGTGACTTACGCTGTGGCAAAATTTTGTTGCTTAGCTACTAGGAAACGTAAACTTATTTTAGCTGAAAAAAATTCCATGATGCTCTTATTAACATTATTTTATGTTATTACTTTTATTAACTTTCTCTTGTTTATGTTTTTATACTATTCCCATGTTATTACTGTTTTTAATAACGCCAATTCTATTAAATTTTCCAGGCAGATCTGATTAATTTAATATCTCCCTCCCCCCTTTCATATTGTTCTAACAAAATCATTTCTAAGGTGGCGAGATTTTGCCCCTCGGCGAGATCAACAAGGAAGCGACTGGTCAAGTCTTCTTATTGTCTCTACTATTGAAATCAGCCTGCCAGGCTGCCTGGGAATGTTATTGTTTGTAAATGTGCTGGTAACTATGAGTGTCAATCGTGACTGATCTATGATTGTAACTAATAAAGAAAGAAAGAGCTTTTGAGTGCCTTTGCATCGAGCAAGAAAAAGGGGGGTTATACTGGTGCTGCATCCCGTCGTCGACGACTAGCACAGTTAACTGTGTTTTGCCTCTTCAGATGAACAAGAAAGAAAGAAAGAAAGAAAGAAAGAAAGAAAGAAAGAAAGAAAGAAAGAAAGAAAGCTGCATCGCCATCCAGCCGCAAGTAAGCCAGGCAAGGCAAGGAGGCAGGCAGCTGCCTCCTCTGGCCCTGGCCAGGCGTGCTTGGCTGTGCTCCAGTGCACCAAGGAGCTTGCACGCAGCACCTTCATGGCCAGCCCAGCCACTGTGAGCCTCGCCTCTCCCAGCCCTGGGAGGGAGCCGAGGGTGGAGGTCAGGCTGTCCCTGGTGCTGTGCTGCCACGGGAGGGGGAACTGGGGCTCCTTAGGGAGGGAGGGAGCCAGATGTTCTACAGGGAAGACCTGCCCTGCAGGGGGGTGGGGAGGGAAACTGCGGCCATTGGGCATTACCCCGCCTTGCCCTGGAGTCTGGGTGTGTGTGCAGGGCTGCCTCAGGAGTTCCACCAATTAAATCAAAGTTAATTTAATTAACTTTGATTTAATTGGCTGGTGGGCCCCTCTGAGGCCCCCTCCCCCAAAAACCCTTAGCTACAGAGCTGCTGTTATGGACCAGGATGTCTGTGCGTAAGAGGCTACTCTGGCAGAAAGCCTCCAGTGCAAACTCCCTAAGCAGTCAATAAGGAATTGAGGGTGTTTTCAGATAATTTGTACCCCCACAATTCTAAGAACATGAGGTCTAGAAAATCTGTCATACACAGGGAGTCTGTAGAAAGTCATTCCTTACTTTTTGTAACCAAGATATAATTTTATTAAGGTATCTGGCTTCAACTCCACCTCATCAACGTTTGCATTTTCATCTTCCAGAACCTATGAATGAACAAAAACCACAGGGTAAGAAAACAATTGATTCATTTCTCTCCTTTCCTTTCACCTGCCCAACCACAAACTTACCAACAACTTTGACTTTAACAAAATCTGTAGAACTTGTGCCAAAATATCCTAAAAGTCAGAGGGGAGAAAGGATTACTCTTTAATAACCATTTATAATTAACAGTTTATATAAGTAATCATATTAGAGAAGATAAATCCCACAAAAATAAATGTAAAATATAAAAATACATTCTATAAATTCTGCTGGTGAAGAAAGCAAAAAGCGTCTGTGCAGATGCTGTATATTTAGTCTTTCAGGAATATACTGTAGTGCCATGCACACTCTGCACTATGGTAACCCAAAGGGAAAAAATCCAGTTTTGCAGCACATTCAAGTCATGCCAATGTTTACTCTGCATCTCCTAGTTATGGGGAGGGCGACCCCCTCCTTTGACTTTCAAGCCTGTTTTCCCGTTCACAAGAGCTAGAAATCTGTTATATTTATAAATGAAAGCTGTAACCTTCACAATACTGAAATCTGCCCTGTTGCAGTGATTAATGTGAAGTGTCCACGAATACAAGAAAACCAAGGGTGTGACGCCATCCAGTACTGGGCCTGGAATGAAACGGAACCGCAGAGCCCCCAAACCACCTTGCTCACCATTTTTATTTGAGTACTGTCTGTCAGCTGCTGGACGGTATAGGCATCTTCTGTGTTGTACTGCAGTAGGATTGCCATCTGGAATGTAGATGCCTTCAAGAAAGGGGGGGAAAGTATTGTGTTTGAATGAAAACTCAGATCCAGCCGATTTGGATACCACTGAGCGGCTTCGCACAGAAAGCAAATGGAAACAGGGCCAGGCCTGACTGCAGGGGCTTGGCTGTCCTGCTTATTTCCCGCCATCATATGCTCGGAACTCTTTCGCAAAGGTCCAGCATGAGTCAGATCCTGCAGGTCTGGAAACGAGCAAACTCCTCTTTATGCCCACCGAGTGCTTCGAGGGTCCCAAGGCGTGCAGCCAAGAACAAACGCGTCTTAATTTCTGCCTCTCTTATCAAGCAAGCGGATTTCAACTGAATACTAAGAGTGAACAGGTCTCATTAAAAATGTAGTTATTTCGGATATATACTAATGGGCTAGAGAAGCCTGCAGAGCCAGTGAGGGATGCTGAGTGTACGTCTTCAGGGATCACCACCCCTGTGGAGCTCATGGCCCAAGATCCAACAACATGCATTAAAGAAAAGAGAGAACAGTGTGTGTGCGGGTGGCACAGCTGAAAGCGCCTCTCTACAGCATTAACATCAAAATGGACAAAAACTGTAGCTGCCTCGTTATTCTTTAACATCCATACTCTGCCCTTCATCCAGGAACCAAAATGTGACATGATGGAAGTTTCCTGGCGGGCTCCCATCCAAGCGCCAACCAGACCCAGACATCATTTGCTACAGTGAGCCTGCTGCACCACAAGGACTCAGACCATATCCTCCTGACCAGGGGTAATTTCCTGCAGGAGTGCACAGGAGCGGAGCTCCGGCAGTAAAGAGCCCAGGGGGCGGGCACAGGCAACAAGCCCCACCCCCTGCTCCCAGCAGCCCTCAGTCAGAGCAAGAAGCAGCTAGGTAAGTTGCAGAGCTCCCCCAGGGCCCCCGGTCCACAACAGTCCAGTGGCACCTTTAAGACCAAGTTTTATTCGGGTACAAGCTCTCCCTCCTCTGCGAGGACAGATCTGCATGTCCCCCCCCCCCCAATAGCTAGCAATCCAAAACAGTCCAGTGGAGCCTGAGTGGCGGGTGTTGCCTTCTCACTTCCGGTGATGTCAGGGGGTGTGGCATATGCAAATGAGTTATACTAATGAGCTCCTGCACCTCTTTTCCTACGAAATGACCCCTGCTCCTGACCCACAGACTTCTCCTCCCCACCCCCAGCCTCATTGCATCCAGCACTTTCCCGAATGTTTTGGGAGAGGCTTTCCTTCCTGCTGGCCGTATCGCTGACTCGGGCATTCAACGGCAGGAACGGCAGAGTGCTGACTCCTGACCGATACTCCCTCTAAGCTGTGGAGAGTCTTGTGAGCAAAAATTCTTCTTTGTGAGCTACTGGCATTGAAGTTGTGAGCGAGCGATTAGGCTACTGCATAAATTAGTTTGCTCTGGAGCCATCCTTCCTGAGCGAAGACAAAAATCTGTGAGCCGGAGGCTAAAAAACTCTGAGCTCGCTCACACTAACTCAGCTTAGAAGGAACACTGCTTCTGACATGTGTGCAGCTGCAGGAAGACTCTACCAGTCCGAGGCTCATCTCACCTGCAGTGTGTATCTGTTTTTGAAGCAATTGGTAACCAGTTCCCCCTTAGATAGCTGATACAACCAAGTCAATTTTCTTCCACTATGGCGACTAGCGTAGAAAGCAGTAAACCTCTGGTAACTCCGCTCCAGCTGTATGTTCAAAAAAAAAAAAAACAAGGACAAAAAGAACAAAAAAATAAAGCAACTTCACATTAACAATCTTAATGTCATGCTAACAGCCTAGTTTACAGCCAAACTGGATATTCTTGCATCAAGGTATGCCTTCGCAGTCAACTGTGCCTTCTGCTCTCGAGTGCCTTCAAAATGAATGGGAATCGCACAGTAATATTTTTTTTTAAAAAAAGGTGTTCTCTTGTGTAGCTTCTCAGAGGGACCTGAACAGCAGAACTGTATTCAAGCATGTTAATCTTTTGAGCCATTTCACTTTTAATAGGGGGGGGGGGAATTGCCTTGTTTTGGCCGGAGGAAGGCAAGTTCCTTTCTGTTTGTGTTCCTCCGGGTGACAGCTCATTCGAGACATGTCTAGCACTGAAGAGACTGCTGCTGCTCGCAAGAGCACGAAACCAAAGCTCTGCAAAGTGGCTAGAAACGTCATAAATGTCAACTATTTGGGCTAGGGACACGTGCCCCATGAAACACGGAGTCTTGCTCAAGAACAGGGGCAATATACTTTTACTCAAAATTAAAGAAATGGATAAACTGAATATGATACTGTTGGCAAAAGAAGAAAATGTGTTTAAAAAAAGATGGCAGAAACTAGATAGATAGACGGAAAAAAATGTGTAAAGAATCTCCAAAGTATACTTTGTATTAAGATTTTAACGTGGCTTTAACGTGACGATCCTTGCAATAATATCTTAATAATAATGAGGTCTGACTAAGGAAAGCTTATGCTGGAATAAACTTTGTTACTCTTAAAGATGCCGCTTGGTTTCTGTTTTACTTTGGTACAACAGACTAACAACACTACTCTTTTAAAAAAATAATACTAATAATAATAATGAGCAAATTCAACATTCCAACCATTTAAAAGCAGCAATTCCCAGGCAGTGATGCCGAATCGAGCTGACTGGAGAGTCACGGTCATAAGCGGCTGTCCGATTGCGCACAAAGTTGAGAAGGGAGGAAAACAGCCCCCAGGGCCAACCTCTGCTGTAAGGATACTTGGTCAGCCACAGCCTTGGCTCAACCAGATTTTATTTGCGGCGACTGGCCCTGGAGAAGACAACTGCAACTTCCCTGTAAGCCAGACAGCAAGCTGAAAGACCAAGGTGGCCTCACCTCTGAGGGGAGAGCAAACGCACAAGACATTTGGAAGGGCCAGGATCCAGAGCTCAGAACTTGTATGCTAAAGTCCACTGGAAGAGAAAACAAGCACATTCATTAGCTGGTCTCATAAACGGTCCTGCTACTATAGCCTCAGTATAAACTGCTTAGAAGAGAGCACAGGAAAGGGGGGTGGGGGGGGGTCCCAGAATTCTCAGAGTCAATGAGAGTACGTGGTCTTGAGAAAGGTCCAACGGGCACATTTTTAAAAGGTGGGATAAGACCGATCGCCACGTTGGGAATCACACCTTTGACCAACTGGCCACAGGATTTTTCACCTCCTTCTGTTTGCACGACTTGCGTGCCCAAATCGTCTTTTACCTGGATTAACCAAAATGAATTCCCTGACCTAAGAGTCAACTCTGCCATGGGCACCTTTTGCTCTCTCCACTGGGAATGGGCTACCTGGGCTCTTGACCAACATGCCTCCTCCAACACGTGCTTCCCGCCCCCCACTGTATTCCATTTATTCATCCAGTTGCTCAGTATCATCACAGAAAGCGGGACAGTGGGGCGATACAGTAATAATTCAGGTCTTAGAACAAGACAGCTAAGTTCACTTACAATCTAATGGCTCCGAATTGGACAGGTGCTTTTTAAACTGCTCGTTCAAGTCCTTGCTGACGCCGATGTCCTGGAACATCCTCTGAAGCTTTGAGGTGTACTCAAAGCCGCACGCTTGCTGCAATCAACCACATCACAGTATCGTCAGGTGGCACGTTTTGAGAAAGGAAGGGCAAGGAGAACGCATCCCACTGCAAGGGCTCACTTCCAAACTGATGACAGAGGCTGCTTACAAGAGCCCTGCACTGGAGGTCAAAGGGACAAAGCTATTCTGAGGGGCTTGAGGGCTTTAACGTTCGCCCCCCTGGAACTCGGCAGCTCCTGACTGCAGCTCTGCTGCCACACTCGGGGCCAAAGAGCACACGTAAAATTTAAGACTGACACGTATCATTCTTGAAAGCGTGCGCCACATCCTGCCAAGAACATGTCACGCTTTCCCATAAAAGGCAAAGGTCTGATCAGGTTTCAGGAACATCAGAGATACTGTTTGTAATACTAACAATATTACGCTCAAATAAAGGCGTTCTGCCTGAAAGTACAACAGAAGCACCAGGTCTGGTTGCCTATGGTGACTCAAATCGTCTCCAAAGAAAAAAGGAGAAACCCTGGAAAAGGAAGCATGTTTCACTTCTTCCTTTCTGGCCCCTGATGTGTCAAGATGACTAAGATCGGTATTTGTGGACAAGCAGCCTTGTAAAGATCTGCATCAGCTTAACAACTTCTGAGGGCTTCTCTAGGAGTGGCTACGGCTCAGCAGCACAGCACATTTTCCTGCATGCACAAAAAGGCCCAGGGTTTAATTGGCAGCTAAAAGGGATCTGACATGGTGAGACTGACACTGCCTCACAGCTTGGAGAGTTCCTGCCAACTGAGAGCCGCAAGGATCCTCTTGACAGAGGAATGATCTGACCAAGAAGAAAGCAGCTTCTGATTTCATATCTGCAATCCTGAGTAAACTCAACTAACAACAAGTGCATCTCAAAAGAAGACGGCCGCTTTAAATCCCACTGCACAGCCAGTCTGGCGTGCCACTATGGGACCGGATGCAAAGAGTTTCCATTTCGTATCTGTGTGCGGCCGCTGCTGCATGTAAAGGGTCTCCGGGACCTAGCACAGGGTGGAATTTACAGAGGCTGTGCATGCGACGGCAGTCAAGTTCTTCGGACCAGAGAGGTGCTGTTGCAAACCAGCTCTAGCCGTTTGCATAAATGGACACTGAGGATTAGTGAACAAGCAACTGTTTCCTTACGGAACACAAGGGGAGCAACTGTTCCACAGCCAACTGATGCCCACGACAGGACTGAAAACATGAAGATCTCACACGAGGCTGCCTTCTACTGAACCAGACCTTAGTCCATCGAAGTCAGTATTGTCTACTCAGACTGGCAGTGGCTCCCCGGCAGGAGTCTTTCACGTCACCTTCTGCCAGATCTTTTAACTGGAGACGCTGGGGACTGAACCTGGGACCTCGGTATATTTTTTAAAGAATGGCTCAAATAGACTTTTTTAAAACCAGCACATGTACCTTTCTACGGGCACAGCTTTACAAGGTGTCCTTGGCAAGTGCGAAGAATACAGAAAGAGGAGGGGAAAGGGCTGAGAGGGTGGGAGGACTTACCTTCAGCTTGGAGATCATGCTTGCTTCAGCATCATCACTAGCACTGTTCTGGTGCACAAGCCGTTTTGCCAACATTTTGGCATAAAATTTCTGAAACACGTCTTTGTCTTCAATATACTTGAAGACAACCATCTGGAAGAAGCATGCACTTTCAGTATTTATTTCCAGAAGAACACCAACCATATTCAACAGCATTCCAGAGGCTTACTAAAATGGGCAGCTATAAATTCCATGATTTTTTTTTTGTTGGGGGGTGGGGATGTAAAAAGGGGGTGTGTGCTATGGCTTTTCAAATAATTCAGAAACGGGCAGCACAATATAGTTTTAAGCACAAAGGGTATCTATAAAGCAGTGCAGTTCACTATAATCTAGCTTAGAAACAAAGTTTGTGAATACAGAAGACAACTTTGCGAGGGTCTTACCACTTGGTTGAGCGTGTCTTCGAGCTCAGCTTCTTCTGGGTTCTTTGAGCTGCAGTCAAGAGTGCATTGGTTTTATTATAATTCGGCATTTTGTACCATTTATAATTCATGGACCTCCTTTACATCTCAGTATCATGAATTTGAAACGTGTAAGAAGGGAATACTTATGGCCAGCTGGTTTGAATTATCCTAAAGGCACGAGGTAGTTGACAATACCTAAGCAGCATCTGAAAGCTCTCTAGGATTGTGCTAGCAAGAACATTAATACTGTCTGAACGCAAGAGCTTTCCCGACAATAGGAGATGAAACCTACATTTTAAAAGTACACGATCCAAAGACCCAGTTCCACGTCTACAACAGACTCTAGAAATGTTGCATACATGAATTCTTCTGGTACACTCAGGGGTCATTTCCTGCAGGAGCGCACAGGAGTGGAGCTCCGGCAGTAAGGAGGCCAGGGGGCGGGCACATGCAACAAGTCCCGCCCCCTGCTCCCAGCAGCCCTCAGTCGGACTACGAGGAGCAAGAAGCAGTCAGGTAAGTTGCAGAGCCCCTCCTGGCCCGCCTTCAGGTACAAGCTCTCCCTCCTCTGCGAGGACAGATCTGCACGTTCCCCACCCCCAATAGCTAGCAATCCAAAACAGTCCAGTGGAGCCTGAGCGGTGGGTGTTGCCTTCTGACACACTTCCGGTGATGTCAGGGGGTGTGACATATGCAAATAAGTTATGCTAATGAGCTCCTGCACCTCTTTTTCTACAAAATGACCCCTGGGTACACTTCCTCAAGTATCCCATCAACCCAAAACATCAGGATCAGCCTACAACGATGCGCTTCGGGGGGAAAGAACGAGTAAAAACATTTTTCTAAGTTGAGAAATGTTTCCATCTCCTTTTATTAATCCATGAACAAGCTGAGATCAACACAGTCTTTCAAAATGAGCCCGTGACGAACCCTCCTTCGAACGCTGGCCCCTGTTAAAAGTTCGCCGCAGCCTGATTCTCCCCCCCCCCCACAAAGCCTGAATGGGGAACGGACGTGCTTTCAAAAGGATTTTTTAGAAGATGGCACCACAGACCTAAGAAAAAGAGAATTTCTTCAACTCTTCCCTACTCCGCCAAAAGAGCGAGGTTACATTTTGGCATTTTGGGAAATGAGGAGCGGAAGGGGCCTCTAGTATCAACTGATTGCTAGAGCCAGGCATGCGCTGAACCGGTATCAGCCTCTCCCACTCTGCTTCCCAGAGCATCTTGCACCCTGAATGTATCACTTCTTTTGTCACTTCTACTGCTGAGCTGTACCCCTCTAAACTGTGGAGTCTTGTGAGCAAAAATTCTACTTTTGTGAGCTCCTGGCATTGAAGCTGTGAGCGAGCGATTTGGCTGCTGCATAAATTAGTTGGCTCTTGGAGCCATCCTTCCTGAGCTAAGACAAAAATCTGTGAGCTGGAGGCTAAAAGACTGTGAGCCAGCTCACACTAACTCAGCTTAGAGGGAACACTGCTCCTGGTAACTGGAGAGAGCAGAGTACTCTACCCCCCCCCGCATGCTCTGTTTGCCCTCATTTGTTACGCAGAGCTGTGATCCTATTTCGCCATGTCTTTTTCAACGGCCCCCCCCAAAAACCCACTTCAAGTACTGACAAGATGATTATCATTTTTGCCATCGAGTCCCAGCTGACTTATGGCGACCCCCGCAGGGTTTCCAAGGCAAGGGACGAACAGAGGTGGGTTTGCCATCGCCTGCCTCTGTGCAACAACCCTGGACGTCTCTGGTGGTCTCCCTCTCCAAATGGGCTGGCCCTGCTTAGCTCTCGAGAGCCGATACGAGATCAGGCTAGCCTGGAGGCCATCCAGATCGCAGGAAGATTATTCTAAGGAGGACAAAAGGACACACTAGTCCTTTGATTCATGGCAGAGGGTGACCCAAGAGAGCAGCCAAAAGGACCTTTTCCCCTACTACACCTTCACAGTGGTTCGTCTCCAGCCAACCCCCAGCAGTTGTGTCTCTTCCATAACTTGAACAGCATCATTTACAATCAGAGACATGCAGAACGAGAGCGTATTCAATTGCTATAGAACTGAATATAGACTTTTCCCCTGCTACAAGCAGAGAGAAGATGCATGCGTCCCTTGATCAAGAGCTGGAATGCGATTGTCTTTCGTAGCTGCATGGTATCTGGAACTCTCAGCAGCTAACCCGCTGGAGGCCACGGAGACTCCCCCGGCCCACGTACCTTTTCTTTAGCAAAGAGTCACAGTACCGTGCCAACAGCTCTGGAGATTTGCTGGACGACTGGGCCATTTTGGTCACGGCATTGTTATTTATAAACCGGCCACAAGCCTGCAAAACACAGTGGAAAAGTGGGACATTCGGCAGATGTCTTCAACATCAAGCAATGGTTTCTACAGATTTTTAAAATCTGTTTTACCTTGTCCAGTGCAGCCACAAAGCCGGCATCATTGTTGAAAGCGGACATGACCAGTGCGTTGTATTTCTTATGGACATCCAACACTGTCTGTACATACATTTTTGGATCCTAAACATTTAGAAAGGAGATGGCAAAAAAATAATAACCTGATTCTTAATTTCCCCCCTCAGCTACTGCATATTTCAAGCAATCTTGTCAGTGCTTAAATGACTCTTTCTTTGTTTAAAAAAAAAAAAAGGATTTTGAAGAAGGAGGATTTAGCACAGATAAATATGCTCGTTCAAATCCTCATTATCTTAAAACAATGTGCTTCTTCTAGCAGGACATACACTGATTATTAGAAGAACATAAGCTCATACAGAACCAAAGACTGTATACCATGATATATGAATGATCAGTAAC
Source organism: Gekko japonicus (assembly GCF_001447785.1). Classification (NCBI taxonomy): domain Eukaryota; kingdom Metazoa; phylum Chordata; class Lepidosauria; order Squamata; family Gekkonidae; genus Gekko; species Gekko japonicus. Next base: position 238,952 of record NW_015173132.1, read on the forward strand.
CATCTTAAATGTTTTTACGAAAATTAATAATTATTCAACAGCTTTCAGGAAGGCGTGTTTTCAATACTACGATGTCAGCTCAGTAAAACCATTGACATGTTCCAACCCCGTTCTCTACCCTAGTGGGCCAAATGTACTGAACTGATTGACAAACCGCCTTATCAAAAACGCTGAAAGGCAGGAAGGTAGCCAGCTGCATACGGGGGCATCCCACGACTCGGCAACGTGATGTCCTCTCTGGAGCCAAATATCACCAAGTGCAATTGAATGCACCCTGGCCTAGATGGCCCAGAGGCTAGTATGACCTCACCAGGTCTCGGAAGCCAAGTGGGGTCAGCCTTGGATAGTACTTGGATGGGAGACCACCCCAAGGAAGCTCAGGGTTGCTACGCTGAGACAGGCCATGGCCAACCGCCTCTGGAAGGTCTCTGGCCTTGAAAACCCCGTGAAGGGTCGGTCAGTCACCGTAAGTCAGGTGCGACTGGACAGTGCTTCCCACCACCACAACCACCACACTTTTATCTTTAACGTCTCCATTTCAACAAGGTTTTGCTGTTGATGGTGGTGAACCTGTGCTGAACTCTAAGCTGAGTCTTCCCGTCCTGAATCGACAAATGGCTGTTATACGTTTTGTGTCGTGATGCCCAAGAAGGTTTTAATGGTGGAGAGCCAGCATGATGTAGGGGCTGGAGTGGGATCAGGGAGACCTGGAGTCCAGCCCTTCCTCTTCCCTAGAAGCTTACTGGGCGACTCTGGTCCAGTCTCTCTCTCTCTCTGCCTAACCTACCTCATAGGCTGGCTGTTGTTAGGATAAAAAGGAGGAAAGGGGGGGGGAATGGTGTAAGCCATTCTGGATCCCCACTGGAGAGAAAAGCAGGGTAATACCTAAACTAAATATAATATTCTGAATTTTAAAAGCGATAGTCTTTAACATTCCTTAAACTGACGCTCTGAAGACTGAGAAAATCCAACCGCCATCTCCCGTTCATATATTGCTTTACACAGAATCTCAGCTGAAACTCTAGATAACTTTCCTGCCCATAAAGTTCAACAGAACTGTACTGAAATACATAAAGGTGTGTTCAAGCAGGAAGTAATCTACGCAATATGTTTTATCATCTCGGCCTTTTCATGTACAGATGCCTCCCAAGTATAAACCTCCCAACGGACACCATGAAGTCACTGTTGTAAAACTCTTAGAATAATCATGTCAGTTTTGTTTTTTGAAACAAAATTGTGTCTCAACAAGATTATATAAAAGGAACATGCACACCACACCAAGAAGCAGCACGGCATGCACCTGCTCCCCCTGGTCACGCAAATGAGGGTTAGTGAATCTGAGTGCAATCCCAAACAATGCTCCCTCTAAACTGTGGAGAACAAAAATTCTACCTTGTGAGCTACTGACACTAAAGTTGTGAGCGAGCGATTTGGCTACTGCATAAATTAGTTTGCTCTGGAGCCATCCTTCCTGAGCTAAGACAAAAATGTGTGAGCCGGAGGCTAAAAAAAACTGTGAGTTAGCTCACACTAACTCAGCTTAGAGGGAACACCGATCCCAAAGTCAGAGCATTTTGCGCATTCCTGGTTATGTAAGAAGAGTCTAATTAATGTGCTGCAGTATATTCAACCCGGCTCTTCCAACTCTCTTTAATATGTGCATTTGGGATACGGGGGAGATGTACACACATACAATCCCTGTCTGACACAAAATTACTCTCAAAGAGGTACTTGCATTTAGAGCAGCTTCCCCACATTTTTCGATGGCAGCGAGACCCTGATTGTGAATGTGTGTTTCCAAAAGCTTTTTCAGCTCTCCGAGGCCATCCTGAATTCGAGACACAAGGTTATACATGCGTCCCAAATCTGAAAGGAAAGGAAGCGGGTTTTTTCCACTGGCGTTAACTCCCCTTGCCCCCAAATCTTAACTCTTCACCACAGTGCTAGGGAGAAGCAGACATATAATCAGCACACATAATTGTTTTGAGTTGTTTTAGTGCAACTCCAGAGCAGTTCACTTAGTCAACTCGGTACCACGGGCCAAAGGACAACTGAAACAGCTTTGCTTAAATATTAAGCTGCATTTTACAATTGACACTGATATAAAAAATCATGAATATGCAGAACAAAATGTAAGTGTGAAACCACTTCTGTGACAGAGTTTGAAAGAAGACTCATCATTTAAGGAAGGGGTACCACATCTTCCCAGCTCTACTGAAGTTCAGGTGTTTTTTTAACTGGGTTGCCTTGGAAGCCGGGACAGCTTAGGGGAACCGAACAAGATGGGCGGGTTCACAACTGTTAACTGCACACAAAATAGTTCCACACATTAAGAGCCAGAAACAAAAAAGGGGGGGGAAGGGTTGGAAAAACAGTGGCGTAGGCACAAAAGCTTTGGGGGTTTAAAAATGAACTATCCCTTTCATAAAGCAGATTATAAAAATGCAGCAAGGTCACAGCATCAGAGTTCTTTGGCTTATTATCTTTAATTATGGAACAACGTTTGAGTCCAGTGGCCTCTTTACAGCCAACTAAGTTTAATTCTGGGTCTAAGCAGGGGTCGTTTCGTAGAAAAAGAGCTAGGGGAACTCATTAGCATAACTCATTAGCATATGCCACACCCCCTGACATCACCGGAAGTGTGTCATAAGGCCACACACCCCACCCCCAACGGTCCCGGCCGCCGCTGCCGGCTTTGCAGCTCCACTGCCGAGCCCCATGAGGGGCCCGGCGGTGGACCTGCAAGGCTGGCGGGAGTGCAAGGAAGCCCCGCGAAGGCCCTCCCTGGCCCCAGGCAGGCAGGGGTGGGGAGAGGCAGGGAGTAAGCAACTTACCCTCCCTCTTCTCCTGCCTCCTCCTGGCTGAATGAGGGCTGGAAGCAGGGGGTGGGGCTTCGTCATGTGCCCCGCCCCCCCGTACCTCACCCGGGGGAACTGCAATCCCCCACGAAATGACCTCTGGGTCTAAGCTTTCATGTGCATCTGTGTGGTATCTGAAGAAGTGTGCTTCCACATGAAAGCTTAGACCCAGAACTGGACAAAAGTCCACAGTGAAATGCAAAAGATTCTAAAATGTTCTTTTAAGAAAACACCTGAAATTCTGCTCTTAGGTTTAAAAATGGAAGAACTGAATGTAACAAAAAAGATACTGTTCTGGTATTTGATAACAACGGCAAGAATGATATATGCTCAATATTGGAAGCAAGAAAAAATACCAGATCTGGAAGAATGGATACAAAAAGTTCTGTTCATGGCTGAGATGGACAAAATAACTAAAAAGTTGAACAATAAAGAGGACCAAGAATTTTTTGAAGAATGGAAGGACTTTAAGATATATTTAGAAAAGAACTGGGACGTGAGACAAAATTTACTATGTTTAGAACAATATTAAGTACTTGATGTTATCCTGAGTTTATCTATGTGGGACATGAGGGAAGTGCATTGCGGGAAGCCTTTCGGGGGAGGGAGGGAAAAGGGAATATTCAACCAATCAATAAAAAGATGTAAAATGTGATAATAATGGAAAATAAAAACTCTTTTGACCCCCCCCCCAAAAAAAAGCTTAGACCCAGAACTAAACCTGTTCTTAAAGGTGCCACTGAACTCAAACTCTGTTCTGTTGCTTCAGAACAACACAGCTGCCCACCTGAATCTATCTTTAATTATGGAATTCAGAGCTGGGCAGCACTCTTCAGGTGCAGCCCTAAGCCTAGCCTCAAAACTGCCCGGCTAGCAACTCTCCCCACTGTTCTGGTGCGAGAGTAATTCAAACCCAGTGACCTGATGGTGCAAAGCCTCAGCGGTGCTTGGGACGCCCTTCCAGGGCTGTCTCGAGTTAGAGCCTGAACCAAGAAAGGTCAGACGTGCTGAGCCTATGCTGTGCTCTGTGACTGGTCAGTGTGGGGTGGTGTCGCTATAAACTCCCCTGCAGTTGCTAGCTCCTTGAAGCTAGATTTTTTTGTTATTTCTTTTTTCGACAGAAAGAGCACCAACTAGATATGCTGGTGATGGGCCAGCATCTGGGGTGTACGACTGAGCTGCCCACCATATATTGTTACTACATAGAGTAATATTGCTCCTCTGTAAAGGGAAAACTCTGTTCAGCTTTCACATTTTTTTAAAACTCTTTTTTTTGGGGGGGGGGCTTTTCTTCCTGGATAATATACCTGCTTCATAAAGGGGTGGGTTCATATTGTTGTATGTACATATTTTACAAAATAATTGTAAAAAAAAACCCCTAACTTCTTTAATGTGGTCCATGTTGATTAGCACTATTTAAACTCTGAGGCCAAATGAGTTTTCCCCTTTTTTGTCTAAAGAATGGATTCATCAGATCAGAGGCTTCAGTCACATTTTAATTGCTCCTTTTGAATGCAACTGTCTTCGTTGCCCACATATCTCACAGCAGATGGGTCATGTGAAAACAGAAGAACAAATACCTGGGCTGCTATTTAGCCAGGATGTAATGATATTTGGTAGGACAAAGGCATAACCCCTTGGTAGCAAATGGCGTGTTTCAAGCCACTGATCTTTTTAGAACTTGAAGGCTGACAGAAATTTTTTAGTAAGGCTTCCTGCTTTATGCAGTCAAGATCATCAGTCCCAGTTTTGCCCCATGCCGCTTCTTTGTGAATGCTGAGGCAACAGGAAACTGTTAATGTGGGAAGTATTTGGCCACACCACAGGTCATGGCAGAAACAAATGTCACAAGTTAGGTGGGTGTGGCTTTAAAACAGGTTGTGCCTAGGTCATCTTCACAGCTTATGCCCTATAAAAGCTAACTATTTGCTCAAGATACTAGAAAAGAATACGGCCTACCTGCTTATCTGTTTACATTGTTCCTAGACAGTACAAATGGCAGAATTTTACAAGAGTGGGCAATGGATAATGAACAGATGACCTGAAACACAGCAGCTGCATGCTCCTTTAAGCTAAACTTAAAGAACATATTAACATAAAGCTTTTATTAGACCATTTAGTAGCCTGCAAAGTCCTGTGTGCCACGGGACTAAGACTGGGAACTAAAGCTTATTTCCCACTACAGAGAATACAATCCCACACACGACAGCCAGGCAAGCCGCTCCTTGGCTTGGAGGTCACAACATAACACAGCTAAAAGCCACCAAGGAACAGGAGCGAGCATAATTGCATTACAGGCCTAAAGGCTGAAGTTTTAGAGTATTTAAAAGTTGACACACAACCCTCTGCGAGCTTTCAAGCGCACCAAAACTTGCCTGTCCTCCTACGTATCATTTGGTTGGTCCTAATTAAAGGTATTCTTTGGACTGGAAGGTCAAGATCTAACAAATGTAAAGAATTATAGACCGATTTCGTTGTTAAATAATGATTACAAAATCTTTGCAAAAATTATTGCTGAAAGGGTAAAAAGCTATTTACAATCTGTGATTACGGAAGATCAAGCGGGCTTTTTACCAAACAGACAGATTAGAGATAATCTAAGAATGGTAATGGATGCAACTGAATACTATGAAAAACACCCAGAAAGAGAAGTGGCATTTTTATTTGTGGATGCAGAAAAGGCGCTTGACAATCTTAACTGGAACTTTATGTTTCAAATGTTACAGAAAATAGAAACGGGACAACATTTTTGTAACTTGATTGAAGCGATCTACTCAGAACAAAGAGCAAAATAAAATGTAAACAAAGATCTGACAGAACACTTCAAGGTACAAAAAGGAACAAGGCAAGGCTGTCCCTTATCACCTTTACTATTTATCTGGGTATTGGAAGTATTATTACAAAAAATACAAGAAGACTCAGAAATTGAAGGTTTGACTCAGAAAGGCTTCAAATATAAATATAGAGCATTCGCAGATGATGTCATGTTTATAGTAGAAAATCCAAATGAGAAACTTCCATTACTGTTTAAAAAAAATAAATGAATTTGGAGAATTGGCAGGGTTTTATGTGAATAAAAATAAAACAAAACTGTTATGTAAAAATATAACAAAACAGAAACAGATTGAGTTACAAGAGTTGGTACAATGTGAAGTGGTCAAGAAAACAAAATATTTAGGGATTGAGCTAACTGCGAAAAATGTGGATTTGTATAAGAATAATTATGAGAAATTATGGATTAAGTTAACTCAAGATTTTAAGAAATGGGAAACAATGAACTTATCGCTGATGGGACGAATTTCAGTGATTAAAATGAATGTCTTACCGCGACTGATGTTCCTGTTCCAAACAATTCCAATATTGAATAAAACTGATTTGCTGTCTAAATGGCAGCAAGAACTATCTAAATTTGTTTGGGCAGGAAAAAAACCAAGAATAAAAATGAAAATACTTTGTGACGCCAAAGAAAGAGGAGGATTGCAGCTTCCAAACCTGAGACTATATTATGAAGCAGTTTGCCTAACTTGGATGGAACATTGGGTAAAATTAGATAATAAGAAACTGCTGACATTAGAAGGACATGATTGCAGGTTTGGTTGGCATGCTTAATTATTGTATGAAAAGACAAAGATGGATAGCTTTTTTCGGCATCATTTGGTAAGAAGAGCAATATTTGCGACTTGGACGAGATATAAGAAACACTTTTACGAGACAAGACCGCTTTGGATTGTACCAGCAGAAGTTTTAACACCTTACTCAAGACAGCAAGGCAAGGACTGGTTGCCATACAGAGACTTAATTAAAAAAGAGGGAACAGAATGGGTAATGAAAAAGCAGAATGAAATTGACTATAACTATGAATGGTTGAAATATATGCAAATTTATGACATTTTTAAATCTGATAAAAGAAACTATGGTTTTAGAGAGGAAAAAAATGAGATGGAAAACGTATGGGAGGGAGAAGGGGAAAAAAAGATTTCAAACATGTATAAAATATTGTTAAAATGGTATACAGAAGACGAGAAGGTTAAAGAGCAAATGATAAAGTGGGCAATTAATATGAACAAGGAAATATCAATTGAGATGTGGGAATATTTGTGGAAAAACTCTATTAAGATATCGACATGTACTAATGTTAGAGAAAATTGTTACAAAATGTTGTATAGATGGTACATGACACCTAAAAAAATAGCAAATATGAACCAGAATATGTCAAATAGATGTTGGAAATGTAAAAAACACGAAGGCTCATTTTACCATATGTGGTAGACATGTGAAAAAGCCATGGATTTTTGGACAAAAATCCATGGTGAGATACAAAAAATATTTAAATGTTCTTTTAAGAAAGCACCGGAAATTCTGCTTTTGGGACTTAAAATGGAAGAAGTGAATATATCAAAAAAGACTTTACTCTGGTACTTAATAACAACAGCTAGAATGATTTATGCACAATATTGGAAATTAGACAAAGTACCAGAGATTGAAGACTGGTTACAAAAAGTTCTGTTCATGGCAGAAATGGACAAAGTCACCAGAAAATTAAACAACAAAGAAGATGAAGAATTTTTAGAAGAATGGAAAGACTTCAAAATTTATCTGGAAAACAACTGGGATGTGCAGCAAAATTTACTATGTTTAGAACAATATTGATATAACTGATTGTTATCTATTGATAATAATGTTGAGAAAAATGAAAATATTAAGATTATGTTGAAATAGAAGAGGAAAGGGAGAGAGCATTGCGGGAAGCCAGGAGGAGAGGGGGGAGAATTGGGAATAGGGTAAACAATGAACAATGAGACTTAATGGATGTAATGATTTCTCAATGAAAGGAAAAATAAAATTTTGTTTACCAAAAAAAAAATAAAAAAAAAATAAAGGTATTCTTTGGACTGTGTTCTTGGTTTCTGGATTTTACTTTTCGACCGGTACAGCTGTAAATAACTTCTTTTTACAATTTGCTCAGCGATCTGGCTCTATTAATAGCTTCAGATGAAGCAACTTAAAATGAAGAGCTTCATGTGCTCTTGGATATGTCCCATTTGGACACCCTTATTTCTTGAGGTTTGATCCCTATCCATATGCCCTGGTCACACGAATGGTTTTGGGCCGGGAGAGGGACGGATTGGGGCCGCAGCAAACCGTGATCCCACTGCTACATCTGGGCAGTGTTGCACACCCGTCCCCGATCCGGCCCTTCCCCCAAAAAGGCGCAGCAAAACTAAACCACCTACCAAGGTGGTTCTTCCAGGACGGCCGCATCAAGGCCGGCCATGGGATCGCCGGCCCGTTCTTCTGACGGAGCATCCCCGGCTCCTGCCTGAACTGCGCATGCTCAGACATGCGCAGTTCGGCAGTCTCCTGTTCCCCTCCGTCACTTCCCCCGGCATGGGAATGCGCCACGGCTCAGGGGATCAATGTGATCCCGCCGCGGCGTGTTTCTTTAGGTGCAGCTTTAAAAAGCCACACTTTGCCCGTCCCTTTCTCCCCTGTGTGGCAGGGACCATAAACTACTTCTACTCAATATAATGGCTCCCAGCGGAGGATTTGTCACAAGTACAAATGATGTTTGCTATAAAACCCTTATCATTTCATGTTAGATACCTTCTTTGTCACTGTAAAAACAGATTTCCGAGTGCCAAAGTTGAAAGTTGGCTCTACAGGCCTCCCTCCTTCCCACACCAGCGGTTTTCTTCAAGCCCTCCACCTCCTACTTATCAGCCAGCTTTTTCACTCCATCTCCCCAGTGCCCCTCCACACTAACAGTCCCCTTCTCACATGGCTTTAGTACATGGAGATCTCATGATTCTCCGCATGGCCCTTTTTCACGGCCAAAGAGGACCCCTCCTCCTCCCTTTTACCACCAGTAGTCATGTTAGTAGATCCAATCTACTGCCTCCACCTACTCCTGGCCACGGTCTGGACTGCTGCAGTACATGAGCAGACATTGCTTTTATAGCAATAATATGGTAGCTGCAGCTGGCCCCATCGCATGGCTTTGATATTCTGCAAGGGGGTCTGCAAGGAGGTCAGCTGCTGACAGATACAGTGATAAAACCCTGAAGGTTGCAGTCCCTGGAGTTCGCTTCCTTTCCAAAACATTGATAGGTCAGTGTTTGTAAATGTCTGCATTCTGGAATGCATTTCTTTCCCACAACCTGACAAATCCCTCAGAGACAGCCACCCAGACTTAAGAGACGGAACATAATATCACCTGTCGCACAGATGGCTCACCTTCATTTTTGTCAGCATCTAACAGATTCTGGAACTCCGTGTGAAAGATCTCCAAGTGTTTTTCAATAAGGACTTGCTCACATTTTCGTGCTAGCTCATCTTGTGTGCTCTCGTGTAGATATACCTGAACCCTACGCTGCTCCTCCAGGAGACGGGCTTCTGCCTACAAATGTAAAAAAAAAAAAAAAAAAAAAGTAACTAAAATGCGGCAACATCTAATTCACATTCATAAATAGTTTCACTGCTACTTCCATTTCAGCTGTACAGATGAAAGGTTATGACTGAACAGTAAGTGAATGTTCTAAAGCTATCCCAATGCGTATCACTTAGGAATATATTAACCTTTCTACCTCTAGATTGTCTGAATTATAGCAAAAATGCCACAAAGAGGACTTTTCCAACCCTGCTCTTTAACTAGAGATGCCAGGCTTGGAACCTGGGATCTTTTGCATGCAAAGCATGTACTCCAGCACTGAGCAAAGACCCCTCTTGCACAGTGTCCTGTACCTTACTTCCTTCATTATGTATTTCAGAAACAGTAGCGAAAAGTTTAGATTCTCCCTTTCATTCAACCTGGGAACTTAATATCAATCTATAAACCTTCTTATCCTTTGCATACTAATATGTTCAATAGTGGATTTTGTTGGTAAGTTATGTAGCGATCTGTTCTTTCAATTTCCTCTTTCTCTCCCAAACTTCAGTAACTGTTGACTGAATTCGAAACTATTGGAAAGAACACTATTGCAAAAGCTTCTTTAAAAATAATCTTTAGATTATGAGCTAAAGTTGTGATCTGGAGGACGTTGTGTTACTTGTAGCAGCAAAGTAGTAAATAAATTCCATGTCAATTCCCTGGTGCCTTCTTACCACACACACATGGAAGCCACTGCAGCTGCTTCCACAAAGCAGCAGATACACATAGAGTTCCCATGCATTATCATGTACACAGTATTTCTGTGACAATCATCACCAGGAAGCCTCCAAGTGAGTTCTATGAACAATGCAGGCAATTCATGACTCAAGTATGCTGTATATTACCAGCCACTACGTTAGTGCCAAATGAATGCCATTTCAAGCAGCCTCCATGTGATGCTTGTACATACATACCAGCCCTTAATTTTTTTTAGACTTGCCAATACTAAAAGAATGATGGTATTTTGGGGTCTTAGCTCCCCAAAAGAAGGTTGGGATTCCCATTTAAACAGGAAGAGTACAATTTAAAAAAATTAGGTCAAGATTTTGTGTTTCTTAGAATTAAGACTACTTCTTTACAAAGTGAAAAGCAGGAAAATATGGTATTTCATCTGGTATAGGACTGTCTGCTTAAGAAAAACAGTGAACTTTAGAGTTTTCTAAGGAGTTTTCTGCTTCCTGGTCATCAACAGTATCTCCAGCATCAAATTCATCATTTTAGGAAACAGTTTCCCTAGAAGGCCTGCCAATCTCTCACTTTGTTAATTTGTTACCACTTTTTAAATATATTTATCTCTAGGACTTCAAGATTCCTATGGATATTGCTTCGAATTCTGCGCTTGCCATAACCGCTCTGCTCTTGAACACATGCAGTGACCTTCATGTGGCTTTCCTTTGTGCCATAGTCAAAAAGCCTAAAAGATCCAAATGTTGAGGCAGAAAATTAGAGCAACTGCTTCTTTGTTCTGTACATTTTTAAAAAATAAATGAGGCCAGTCAGACGCCCATTAGCTTAAGCCATCAAAGTGCAAGAACTGTTGATGTGGAGATTCAAGTTGACTGGAAATGGGCACGCCTCTTCAGCAGAAAACAGACCTTAAACTAGGAGTTCAAGTATCACAAGTGGTTTCCAGATCTAGTGGGAAACTTCAAGCTCACACACCTTTTTCATGTATTCTGTAACTGGATTCTGTTGCAAAAACTCAGTGCTTTCCCTTGTGTAGAATCTCTCTGTGTCAGCAAGAAACTGAGATTCAAAGGACTCTTTGTAAACCGTGAGAGTAGGCCCCTTAGCAAAAGTGTCATCTTCATTCAGCCCCAGCTCCACTAGAAGTACAAGGACAAAACAAAAATTAGTATATTTCTGCTTCATGCTACAGTCTGCTCCACAGCATACATTTTGCATGCTCATGTTACTTTACAGAGAGGTGGGGGAGATGTACCTTAAAGAAAGCTGGGTTAAAAATCTCTAATTAGGTAAACAACCAATAACCCAGTCAAACATATACAATCAACTTTATCTTAAAAAAAAAACTAACATGGAGGGAGGGAGATGGAAGACTTAACCTATGTTTAAAACATACTTGCACTTTATTAGTCTCAGTTACATTTAGGTACTGTGGCTTAAGCATTAAGCTGTAAAGACAGTTCCCGACCTGCAACACAATACAACAGCTATAGATTCTAATAATGCTGATTTCAGTTTTTTCCACTTCTGATGTTCCAAAAATGCTAATTTCTTATTTTGCTTAGCAAGAAGTTAATTTCTAATCGCCAGAATGGCAGAGACGGTCTTCAGAATTTAGCACAATGCACACATCTTGAGGCCTCTACAACCAAAGTACTATGTCACCGTGTACAGATCAGCCCTATGCATGTTTACTTAAAAGTCAATCCCAAATGAGTTCATTTATTTAGATTTTTCTGAGTTCGAAGGGACTTAATCCTAGATATCTGTACACAGGAACGCAGCTATGCTAAAGCAAACATTTGGACTGAATGGCTTTCATTTGGGGCATTTTTGATCACTATGAGAGTTCTCCTCCAATAACAAGATCACATCGGCATACCTGAGGGACCGCCTTTCCCCGCACAGGTCCCAGAGAGCACTACGGTCGGGGTCGCAACACCATCTGGCGACCCCGGGCCCTAAAGAGGCCAGGCTTGCTGCCACGAGGGCTAGATCCTTTTCGGTGGCGGCTCCTATCTGGTGGAATGAGCTCCCAGAGGAGATCAGGGCCCTGCGGGACCTGTTACAGTTCCGCAGGGCCTGCAAGACGGAGCTCTTCCGCCAGGCTTTTGAATAGGAGCCGCCGCCACCACCACCACCAATGAGGGCCAGGACAGCAGCACCGCTGCCTGAGGCTGAGTGGCCAAGGAACTCCTGGGGGCCACATCATCCTCCCTTTGCCCCAAGGGCAGGTGCAATATGGAGAGAGGTGTTTGTCATGCGGGATCCTCGGGCGTAGCCCGTTGTATTGAATTGTTTTAAAATGTTTTATCGTGTTTTTATTGCACTATGTGCCATATTGTGTACTATGGTGCTGCATTGCACCTCATATTGTAAGCCGCCCTGAGCCCGCGAGCAGGGAGGGCGGGGTAAAAATAAAATTAAATAAATAAATAAATAAATAAATAATGTATTACAAAGGACTGGCTTACTTTCAGAAATAGACAGCTATTCATCACCACACATTTGAAAGTGAACGCATGTACCAAGTATATGGTTCTACATCAAATCAAGCCAGAAATCTCCCTAGAAGCTAAAATGAACAATGGACTTTGGCCACATTCTGAGAAGACAAGATTCATTGGGAAACACAATAATGCTTGGGAAAGTTGAAGTCCGTCGGAAAAGACGAAGACCCAACATGAGAAGGACTGACTCGATCAAGGAAGTCATGGTCCTCAGAGCAAGGCTCCCTCTAAGCTGTGGGCTCTTGTGAGCATAAATTCCACTTTGTGAGCTACTGGCATTAAAGTTGTGAGCAGGTGACTTGGCGACTGCATAAATTCGTTTGCTCTGGATCCATCCTTCCTGAGCCATAAGGCAAAAACGTGTGAGCCAGAGGCTAAAAAATGGTGAGCTAGCTCACACTAACTCAGCTTAGAGGGAACACTGGTCCTCAGTTTGCAGGACCTGAACAAGGCTGTTAGCAACAGGATGCTTTGGAGGTCATTAATTCATTGGGTCGCCATAAGCAGGAATCGACTTGATGGCTCTTAATACACAGACACACTCCAAGAACACGCGAGAAGCCAAACCCCTGAAAACATTACTGGCCAGCCTGGTCCTGGAGCAATAGCACGCGGGTCTTCCGTCTAAGCCCACAGTGGGAATACTGGAAAAGCAGGTGGTTCACAGCTCCAATCAGTGAGGGCCACTTGTATAGCTTGACTCTCGAGAGGAGCAGATTGTAATAAAAATACTTTGCATGGTTGATTAGCAATGTTGAGCCTTTTACACCCACAACTCCTGGTATCTGTTCTTTCTATAGCGCTTTGTAGGCTCACCTCTCAATTCGTCCCTTTGTCCTCCTTCAAACTATAAAGGTTTCCATTTCTATCCCTCCCTCCCTCCCAAATGTCAATCAATACAAAACTTTTGCTCTCAGGAGCAGTGTTCCCTCTAAGCTGAGTTAGTGCGAGCTAGCTCACAGTTTATTAGCCTCCGGCTCACACATTTTGGTCTTAGCTCAGGAAGGAGGGCCCCAGAGCAAACTAATTTATGCAGCAGCCAAATCGCTCGCTCACAACTTTAATGCCAGTAGCTCACAGAGCAGAATTTTTGCTCACAGGACTCCACAGCTTAGAGGGAACGTTGCTCAGGAGCATTGTACACAGCGCCATATAGCATAGCCTGTAAAACTGGTGATGGCTTGACCATACTGTTCCGATCCCAGGGAGAGGGAAAGCAAAGCACACACCACAGGGCAGGGAGTGGGCCACTATTTGCACACACAACAGTGCAAGGAGGGGGCCACTATATGCCCCAAGTCTTGTGCTGTGCCAGCCTGGCTTCAAAGACATCCTCAATGAAAATGGACTTTACCATAGGACTGCACAACTCCGCTGATCAACCTGGTATTGATTGTTTCACCATTCCGTTCCTTTTCAATCAGCTTCAGCACAGCATTTGTTACCTTTGAAAACATGGGATTAAAAATGGAAGATGTTTGAACATCATGCGCATGCCCTGGGCCACATGAAAATACAGAAAACAGAATATGCTGTAACATGATTATTAACCACAGCCACCCAATAGGGTGGATAAAAAATATTTAAAATACACGTTTTGAAAAATCTGTTTGTAACATTAAATAGATTCCATTTTTTAAAAAAATTCAACACACTATAATACAAAATATGTGTGTACCACTACTTAAAACTTAGTCATGACTCTCTAACAAACAAGTATGTGGAGTTAAAGGTAGTTTTTGTCCCTGAATACAGACGAATGTAGCAAAACATTTGTAGAAAAGCATATATTTTCCTCCATTCTTCTCTATTCAGAAACTACCTTTCATCCCACTTAAACTGTTAGTAATATTTCTTTATAAAATTTATGTCATGCCCCCCCCTCCCCCCGGGCCACCAAGCCAACTTTATTTAACACTCTGGACTTCCTTCTGGATCTGGGGTTTGGCAAATCACCACAGGTGCTAAAGTCCAGGAGATTCTCAACATAACCTCTAGAGCCCATAAGAACATAAACATAAGAACATAACAGACGCCAATGTTGGATCAGGCCAAAGGCCCATCCAGTCCAACACTCTGTGTCACACAGTGGCCAGAAATACCAGTGCCATCAGGAGGTCCACCAGTGGGGCCAGGACATTAGAAGCCCTCCCACTGTTGCCCCCCCCCCCGAGCACCAAGAAGACAGAGCATCACTTGCCCCAGAGCCCCTGTCTATACCTTGTGGCTAATAGCCACTGATGGACCTCTGCTCCATATGCTTATCTAATTCCCTTTTGAAGCCGTCCATGCTTGTAGCCGCCACCACTTCCTGTGGCAGTGAATTCCATGTGTAGCCCATAGGTATGCTGTGGTCTTTATTTAAGGCCTCCAGCTACCAAGGCTCTGCGGTGTTCAAGGACACAGGAACAACAGAAGGATGCTGCGAGAATTTCTGCTGCCATCACTCTCACCCCCATCAACAGGGCACACGGATGGGAGAGGGCCACAGGGTCACCCAGATCACCACGGCATTGCTGGGAACTGCATCAGATTTCCCCATGATATTACAAGCACTCCGAGAGCTTGGATTCTACCTCAGATAAAATTCCCTTTGATGATTATTTATAATTGAAAAGTTTAGTCTGTCCACCTTAAACTAGTTTGTAATCCAAGATGCACTCCCGGGGGGGGGGGGGGGGGGGGGGGGGGGGGCTTGGGGGTGGTTCTATTTTTAATTCTCACTTTCTTTAGACTGACTGGGAGTGGTGTGCTATATGGCCTTCCCATGAACTAGATGACTTTTGACTCATTTCAATTCTGTGACATCCTATTGTAACATTCTGATTGAAAAGTATAATTATTATACATTAACTCGATAGCATAAAGTACGCTCCCATTAGCAGCTACCAACTAACTGCTGATATAACAAGTGTGACTTCCCATTCAACTCAGGATAACAAGTTTATTGAACGGCTTGTAGTAAGGCTCTATGTAATAAAATGCATGTATGCGAGTGCACACACACACAACGAAGTGGAAATCAACTACTTTGAATTTGACGGTGGGAGAGAGAGAAAATTACTTTTTTGTTACTGCGTAGATCAAATCCACAAATTCAGTTTTAAATGAGGATCCAGTGTTAATCCAACCTTACAGAGTAGTAAGTAGTCAACAGAGATACCCACCTGCTTATTTAACGGCCTGAATAAACAGTCCCTCCATGTCACCAGTGCAAGCTAGGATTTAAAAGGGAGGAGAAAGACTATAAATACAAAAGACAGCTGATTGTGACATCTCAGGGGGTTGTACAGTCTCCAGAATGTGGATCACTTCCAAGGCACACTTTTCTAGATCAGATTGTCTTCCAAAGAATCTACCGTATAAGCACCTGCCATGGACCCCCAGCTGAGGACTCTTGGCTATACAACCACTGTTTACGGAGGGCACTGGATGCACCTGTTTGACAGTACTATAGTTATGTATTACCTGAAAGTATATGCTTTAAAACAGTAGTTCTCAAAGTTTAATAACTCAGGGAGCATCATTATGATATAATTCCTTCTGCAGGTTCCCAAATCCACCCCTCGTATGCTGGCCAGGCCCCTTTCAGCCCC
>NW_015173132.1:255286-290959 GCF_001447785.1 Gekko japonicus
GCAAGCTGTTCATGCCCCCCCCCCCGGAAGCGTCTATCCTCTGCTGTTTGCAAAACTGAAAACAACACCACGAGAACCACATCAGCTATACTTAAAAAGAAAGGTCAAGTGAAACTTCTGTACTGCCTATAATATGGCCAAAATGATCAGATCGCAGAAGGTAGCTGATTCTTGAAGCCACATCTCAAAAAGACCCAGACGCATGTTCTAAACAATTTTACCTCTTGACTGTGAAGAACTCTGGGCTGCAAAAATGTCCAGATTGGTTAACAATGCCCAGCCAGAAGGTGGTTAAACAGAAATTATTTGAGGCCTCAGTTTCAGAAACAGAAAACCAGTGTCACCTAAAATATGAATACCCAGTATCCAATTCTAAACCTCCATTGTTTATTACTATCCATGGATTCAGAGTAGTGTCTCTTTCTCTACTTTTATGGGGAATTCTTTTCATTGACATATATAGTGAAAAGCAGTTCAGTTATATACTTGGGAGTATTAGGCCTGTATCAACTTGGTGCTAACTCCGCCGATTAGAGACCCTAAGTTTGACCTACTGATAGTGTGTTTTCCAACCAGTGCTCCAAGATTATCTGGAATTTTGTGACTGGGGGGGGGGTGTAAGTGGGGGGGGGGCACCCCATCCCCGTGAAGCAGATTTCCTGCCTACATTTCCTAGAAAACTGAGAGGGCTTTAGCTGGATGGGTGTGAAAGGGGCTTGCCCTCTGTCCTTACAAAGAACTCGTGGACTGCCCTCCCGTCCCCCGGATCTCGCTTTGAGAAACACTGTTTCAGAGCATGCCCCGTGGTTACACAGTGCAGGGAAGGGTGGCGATTTAGCTTACAAGCTGCTTTTCAGGCAAGTTTGTCCACTATTATTGATCGGACAGAAATCCTTAGGATGCCTGCAACAGAGTGTGAAAACCACTGGCTTAGTCCATCGCCAGACTGAGCTCCTTTACAGAAACAGGCTCTGTTATTGTTTTACATGGCCATTCTGAACGTTCTAAATCCTTGTGAGTTCTTAGCATCCTGAATATTTGCAAGTAACCCTTCCTTGCGTCACAAACAAGAGTATCCACTGCATTCCTTCAATTAAAAACAAATTTTCACAACCAAGTCTCATTTCTGATACTAGCTAGAAAGCCAACAGTGATTTATTAGACTCTTCAGCATAGCTGCTGGACAAGGGTGGTAACAGCCATTTTGCTCTATCAAATAATACCTTAAGGACTGACCACCACCTCAACACAAAAGGACAGTGGCAAATGTAAAGTGAGAATATTAGTGAAAGTATGTTTAATTAAGGACTGAAAGACGGGGGTCATGAAAGAGGGGGTCGAGACCCACAAATCAGAGAAAAAATGATTGCCAGAAAAAAGGAAGGCGCGCTGATGCAGTGTAATGTTGTAATGTTACACAGGTGAGAACTACATTGTGCGTGTGTGTGTGATAAATCTGGTGACAAAAGGCAGGAAGGACTCAGCTGCTGCCAGTATATTAAAAATCTGACAGTTGCATTTTACCAAGACCCTCCTCCAGCCAAAACAAAACCTTACTACAAGCAATACTTGAGGTCTGATGTATATATTAAAAATCCCAAGTCACTTTGCATAGCCTAGATGTAAAGCAAAACACACAAAGTGACAAAAATTGCACTTTAAAGTGACTAATATTTCCTTACTCTACAAATCACATGCAAGGCACCTTTCCCAGCTGTTTTCTGAGTCATTAAAACTACTCAAGGCAGAAGAACAAACAAGATCCTAAGAGCACTACAAGCCTCCACTCTTCCCCAAGAGCCAAAAGATAGACAAGGGAGACAAGAACCAAGAGGAAACATTCTATTTCTTTGCTTTTAAACAGAGGTCGATTCGGGGGGGATCGGGGGGGATCGCAGTTCCCCCGGGTGAGGTGCAGGGGGTGGGGCACACGACGAAGCCCCGCCCCCTTCTTTCGGCCACCCCCTGCTTCCAGCCTCATTCTGTTGCAGAAGGAGGAAGAAGCAGGAGGGTAAGTTGGCGTCCTCCCCCTCTTCCTGTCCGAGGCCACTCCACGTGGCCTCCGCAAGGACTCCCAGCCCCATCCAGGAGGTTCCCTGAGGTAGCTGTGTTAGTCTGTTGCTGCAAAATAGTCCAAGAGTTCAAATAGCACCTTTAAGACTAACCTTTAAGACTAAGACTAACTGAGTGGTGGGTGTGGCCTTATGACACACTTCCGGTGATGTCCGGGGGTGTGGCATATGCTAATGAGTTATGCTAATGAGTTCCCCTAGCTCTTTTTCTACGAAACGACCCCTGCTTTTAAATCAAATGTATTGAGACTACTACTTTTCACTGCATATGAAGTTTGGAGACTATTTATTCTGCCTTTATTGGCCAAGTTCCAGTTAAATGTGCTGCTTGAAAAGTATTATTTACAATCAAAAATGACATTTGTTGATACAAAGAATGTAAAATTCACCTAGTACTGAAATACACTTAGGCCACCAAGAAAAAAGTACTACAAATGCTCTTTTCAAGTCGATAGTGCATGTTCGATTGTCTCATGACAGAGCACAACTAAAACAAACCCTTTATGTCTAATACATTTCCAGAAAGAACTTGAATGGAATGATAAAACACACAGGATTCAAAGACTATTTATAACCCCGGTTCATAAAAATGCACCCTCTCAAATTGAAAATCTACAAACACTTACTGAATAGATTTCGTATATTCCTTTGCGGCCTTCATCACACTCACGGCGAACCCAGTGTCGATTGAGGTAGGCACAAATCCCATTTAGCACTTTGCTCGAAAACCTGTAATCCTCCCACTGTTGAGTGTAGAATTTGAGCACGCTCTCATCCATCAAGTCTTCCCCATCCTGAAAAGAGACAATCCACCAATACACAAGGGGATCAACAGCAAGCTGCAAGCCTCCCAGTTGAGCACACAGATGCAGTCTGAACATCTCGCTGGATACATCACACGGTGAAGCAAAGCCTTTGCCCCTGCCGCTAGGTTGTCGTCTCAGCCCTTTCCCAACATAGTACCCACAGGTGAGACGTCTTGCCAATGCCGGAGGAAGGCTCCTACTTATCCATGAAGCATCGCTGGCTGACAGTTAACTTTAGCTCTCTTATCTTTCCACAATACTGCTGAGACTCCTGCTTCCTCATTTCCTCAGATATCGACAGGAGATGTCAGCAGCTCATCCCCCCCCCCCCCAAAACCCTGTTCTGTTTCCACAGTGGGCTGGTAGAAAAGACAGCCGTTAATGTCCAATGGCAATCTTACCGACTGCCTCTTTCTGACCTAACAAGAGGGAGTGAAGTTGTGGACGGGAAAACCCAACACCTCACTTTCTAAATTAATACACTGCTTGACACTTCTGTAATTCAGTCAAGGATGAGGATTCATCCCAAACCACATGTGGAAAAGTTGCTGCCTGTTTCTGGATTAGCTACACATGTTGGATTTATTCCACTACAAATGTGTTTTGCTAGAAAGCGGTCCGAGACGAATACACTGGGGTTGGGAAAAATGTTTGCTGTGAGAATCCAGGATGTTGTGCTTTGGAGCAGTCTCTGGAGTAACAAAGGGGTTCCCATTCACCATAACTGAGACAATGCATGAATGATGCAGGCCCAGGCTCCACTCAGTAAGCCAAATCCTGATTTCTCCGTACTGCCTGGGTTACAATATCAGGGTTAAATTAGACTAGTTTCAACATTACATCTGCACTGGCCCCCAATGACTTACTGTCAAGATGTAACTAAGAGCTTTTTCAAACTGCTGGGTAAACATAAAAATGAGCTTAATCATCATTCTACGTATCATCCAGATTTCATTTTCCCTGTAAAAATTACAGCCCAGTGTGTTTACAATCATCAATCTTCCTGAATAACCAGAAGCATATAAAAAGGAAGAAGCCAAATGTTAATGGTCTACATCACTGGTTAATTTTGCCAGTTCTTCTGTGCTTATAGACTAAATCATGTGTGTAGGTTTCAGATGAAATTCTGCAACAAACTTGTGCCTAAGTCTGCTCTTTAATCACTTGCCTTTGGGGCTGGCAAAGGAATGTTTGTGAAAACACAGAAGCCCAATAGCTGTCATGGGCTCAGCTTCTGTGAGAAGGTAATCATGACCTGCATTCTGCAGAATGCACTTTCAGGGAGGCCACAAAAAGCAGCTCTATAAAGAAAGTTGAATAAGATTACACAACAGCAAGCCACTACACTTTCACCCTCTGGGGTCCATAAAATCAAACCTTATCTGTAAAGATGAGCAAATACATTAATTGTACCTCCATGACACTTGAGAGTTGTTTGGCTAGTTTTGCACTTTCGAGGACTTCTCATGTTACATTTGTAAAAGAGCACAAAATCTGCTCTGTGTGGGGTGTGTGCATACCTTCAAAGAGGCGTTATGTGTGACACCCATAGGGACTCTGGGGCAAGTGATGCTCTGTCATCTTGGTGCTGGGGGGGGGGGTCAACAGTGGGAGGGCTTCTAATGTCCTGGCCCCACTGGTGGACCTCCTGATGGCACTGGTATTTCTGGCCACTGTGGGATACAGAGTGTTGGACTGGATGGGCCTTTGGCCTGATCCAACATTGGCATCTCTTATGTTCTTACCCAGTACTCAGAAATTCTCTGCTTTCAGGCAGGTGGCCACTTACTGACTGCCCCAGAACAGTATCTGAATGTTGGTGGGCAAATTGTGCATGTTTGATAGAGAAGGTCCCTGCTCCAGGCTGGGCAAGCCCCTTGTCTCCAGTACGACAACTGCCTCTCCGTACTCAACCTTTCTAGTATGTGAAACATCATGAGCTCAGAATCTGGCCCATGGGGAGGTAGACTAAGGAAGCCCCTCAAGCAATGCACCCTCTAAGCGGTGGAGTCTTGTGAGCAAAAATTCTACTTTGTGAGCTAGTGGCATTAAAGTTGTGAGCAAGCAATTTGACTACTGCATACATTAGATTGCTCTGGAGCCATTTTTCCTGGGCTAAGACAAAAATGTGTGAGTCGGAGGCTAAAAAACTGTGAGCTAGGTCCCGCTAACTCAGCTTAGAGGGAACACTGCCCTCAAGTCTAAGTTTATTCTAAACACCCACTGAGACAGCTAACTGATGGGAATCAGGGAAAGGAAACAAAGAAAACAACATAAAAATATAGTTTCTAGGTAGTTCTTTGACCAACCTTAAAGAATGCATGGGGGATTATGCAAACGTTCAAATAGGTATGGACCAGTGAATGGTCACGTGGGTTCTGCACTCAGCACTCTGGAGTTACAAGGGGTTGCAAAGGTTCCTGGGCAGTGTACACTGCATAGGGTGAAGGGGGGGTGAAGGGAGGGGACTCCCCTGCAATGGGCCATCAAGACCTTTCTGATAAGACTGCTCTGGACCTCTGTTGGAGGAAGACATGAGCACATGTTATAAAGAGACTTTAGGGAGTCCTCCCTTTTGAAACTTTTATTTAACAGAGGAGGACTATTATTAATTATAAGGTTGTACAAGAGCTTTTGAGATTCTTGGAGATGATAATTTGATATTTTTGATATCTCTTATATAGTGAATTGTGATTAAGATGATTAATTATATATGTAGAAATTATTATAAAATATTTTTCAAAAAACATAAAATTATTTATGATATGTTATAATCATCTGTGCACGGTACTTGTTGTATGTTGGTTTTCCTACTTACCGTGGGTCCTTGTTCGGTTTTGTGAGCCACCTATCAAGCAGCCCAAGCTATCGGGCAGCCTTGCCAGAAAGGGCTTAACCATAATCCATAACCCCATCAAAATGTTTTTTCACCTAATGGTTTTGCTTATAAAGAGTGAAGTCCTGGAAAATCTGTAGAAGTGGCTTGTCATTTCAGCTGCATTCAGCAGTCTCAACACCCATTCACATTAGCTCTGTTACAGTGAATGCACATATAGCCTGCATGTACTTGTGGACACCTTTTTGTAAGAAAGCATGCTCACTTTACAAATGGAACTGGAATAAGTACCTCGATCACACATTCGGCTGTATGTGCATTAAACGTGACATGAGAATTACTCAATGCATGTAGAAGGAAAAAATTAAGCATACGGTATAAACTGACTGTATGTGTCTTCACCTCCCACGGGGGAGGGCGGGGTATAAATATGAAAAATAAATATAAATAAAAAAAACTTGTGAACAGAACTAATGACCACTGTGATTCAGATTTCTCACGCATTCTCTCCCCCAACCTGCTCTTTCGGTTGACCATTAAGCTAGTCCTTTGCTGTTTCTCAATAACTGATTAACTGGCATTCGTTTAAAAGTGATTGGCTCACAGCCAGCATCTAGCTCAGACATTTGTAATGGAAAATTAAAAATTACTGTGCATTACTGTGATTTCATTTTAATATGGTATTCATTTTAAAGCTCAGGCGGTTTATCAGTATTATCCAACTGAATCGGTATTTCTGACAGGACGCGAATAATTAGTGTTCTGTCCATCTTTCTAATTACCTACGTATGCAAAGATGTTATTTGGCAACACCATAGATTTTAAAATGAGCTGCACCACACTTGGGGGGGGGGGGGACCTGTACACTACTGCTGCAAATTCTCTCCATTTCAGCTTTTCAGTTGATACAATTACGGCCTTACCTTAAGGAGATTTGTCAAATAATTCTTCAGAAATTCTTTAAGCCGCTTGTACAGTTCCAAGCCAACAAACTGAGCTCCTCCAGGTGTTTGGCCTTTTTTAGATTTAGAAGTAGGTACGCCAGCTCCTCGTGCTTGATTAGATTGGTGTACACTAGTACAGTAGTTATAAACATGACTGGCAGAATAGTTAAGGAATAGCCTTTTTAGCATGTTATGATGAAGTAACAGCAACACATGTGAAATTACTTAATTTTCATGTAATATCTTTGAATGTTCATAGTACTTCATACATTTATCTGGTAAGCTTTACGACAATCCTGTAAGGTAGGCTGGTACTATCCCCACACTGTGGATAGGGAACTGAGGCAGACTACCTCCTGGTGCCCGGCTGGTGCTTCCTGTCCCCAGCTCTTTTGGTCATGCAACCAAGGTTTGGCATCCACACCAGTGAGGTGATTACTCTGACTTCCCCACTTCCTGTCACATGGCTGATGTTAGTGCAACCCATCCTCAATAGGGTTTCAGGTCCGAAATCAGATGAGGACCTCTGCTCTAAATAAACTATTTACATAGCTTTGGCATAGAAGACATCCTCATTACCTATTTTGTATTGTACTGGAGAAGCAGACAAAGGAACCTGGGAACTAGAGCAGTGCAACACAGCTCTGATCTGTAGCACGGCACAGAGGTGCAGGTGAGATGCCAAAGGTTGGGGGAGACTTGTCTTGGCAGTAGTATGTGCAAAAAGGACCTAGGGGTCTTAGTAGACCACACAGTGAACGTGAGTCAGCAGTGTGAGGTGGCTGCTAGAAAGGCAAATGCGATTTTGGGCTGTATCAACAGAAGTATAGTATCCAGATCATGTGAAGTGATGGTACCACTTTACTCTTCTCTGGTTAGACCTCACCTAGAGTACTGTGTTCAGTTTTGGGCACCACAATTTAAGAAGGATATAGACAAGTTGGAACATGTCCAGAGGAGGGCAACGAAGATGGTGAGGGGGGTTTAGAGACCAAGTCCTATGAGAAAAGGTTGAAGGAGCTGGGTATGTTTAGCTTGGAGAGGAGACGATGGAGAGGTGATATGATAACCATCTTCAAGTACTTGAAGGGCTGTCATCTAGAGGATGGTGTGGAGTTGTTTTCTGTTGCCCCAGAAGGTCAGACCAGAACCAACGGGTTGAAATTAAATCAGAAGAGTTTTCAGCTAAACATTAGGAATAACTTCCTGACAGTTAGAGCCGTTCCTCAGTGGAACAGGCTTCCTCGGAAGGAGGTTGGCTCTCCTTCCTTGGAGGTTTTCAAACAGAGGCTAGATGGCCATCTGACAGCAATGTGGATTCTGTGAACTTAGGCAGATCATGAGAGGGAGGGCAGGAAGGGTTGCCTCAGTACTTAGTTCTTGTGGCCCTTTCTTACACGCCCAGGGAAATGCTGATTGCCACTTTGGGGCCAGGAAGCAAATTTTCTCTAGGCCGGTTTAGACAGGGATCCTGGAGGTTTTTTGTCATCTTCTAGGTGTGGAACTGCGGTCACTGCGGGTGTGGAGAGGGAGGCATTTGTGAATTTCCTGCATTGTGCAGGGGGTTGGACTAGATGATCCTGAAGGTCCCTTCCAAATCTATTATTCCAGGACAGGACTTAAATACCATGGGAAACAGAGGCTCAATGAACTATTTCCATGGTATTTTTGATCCTGGCAGTCATGCTGTGGTCACCATATTAACGGTCAACGTACTCACCTGAAGGTTTTGGGGTTTTCTTAAAAAAAAACTATGACTGTTTTCTGTATGTTTCACTGAAGTTAAAATACTATCATAATGTAACTTGGCAGAAGTTAGAGGAAAAAACACTGAGCATGAAATATATGCCAGAAAAGGTGAAAAAAGGAGAATATTAATATTTACACTTAACGTGTAACACTGCATAATTAAGTGAATACCCAGATAGCACCAAATCTTTGCTAAGTTACAGATTTAATTCTAAGGAACCAAGCAACACACTTAACAGTTACACTGATCGTCAAATCTCTTTAGAAAAACAGTATTTACCACACGCAAAAAACCCCTCAACATTAATACTTTTATTTCTAATTTTCCCGTGTTCCCTTCTGGCCCACAGAAAGATAATTCCTAGGCGGGTCAAGGGACCAGCACAGAGAGTTTTTTAAAGCTGTTGTTTTATGGGTTGTGCTAGGGGTATCAATAGGACTTTAAATGGTTTTGGTAGTTTGGGCTAAGTACTTGTGTGGATTGTCGCTCCGATAGCATGTTTGCGATTTCATTGTATTTTCTTTGCCTGATAGTTTTCTGTGCGCTGCAATTTTCTTTAGGAAAGACAGCTAGGCTAGAAATATTTTTACTTAATTACATGTACACTCAGAAGACAATGAGAACCAAGTCAAGCAATCCAAAATTAGTGCTACGTAGCCATTCCGGATAGTGAGGACTGTCCATTCCTGTCTTAACACTGAGAACCCAGATGGTAGCTATTGTTTACATACAGGGTGACGTCTCTTGCCCAACCTTAAATAATAAGTAGCACTTTAAAGATGGATGAAGACTGGGGCTCATCTGGTCAGAATCATTATTTGCTATAGAACCAACCAGAAGAAGCTGGCATTAAACAGCAAAATCATTCCACTGAACACTCATACCTAGTGTATCCCACATTTAAGATTGCTTTTTCCATGTCCAATGTGTGTATGGAAGCAAGAGAAAAAGGATTAAAACATAGTTAAGCCTGGCTTTCTTTAGCCAGCTACCCCAACCTTAATACACATTTGGCTAAGACATGCTCGCGTTCCTGTGACCAAAAAGTGGGGAGAAAAACACAACCCTACACAAGAAAGGTAACAAAAAAAGTTGAGACAAAGGGAAAAAACCCCTAAAATATAGTTATACACATAGTGCTAATGTACAAAATACCAAAAATATTGGTATTGGTCCTTGTATATGGATATAATTTGTACTTTTTAACCTATATTTCTATGACTGGATATTTGTCTTTATATTAGGATTAGGGACTCATATGCAGAATCATAGCATTGTGGTTTTTAAATGATATTTTAGCATTTTTGAATGTATAATTAAATTATATATGATATTTTGTACATTAGCACTATGTGCATAGCTATATCTTTGTCTCAACCTTTTGATTGCCATGCCTGCATTTCTGTCCATTTTCCAATCCATATCTTAAGCATCTTGGGCCTGAAAGTCATGTATCAACTGGACATCAAGTTTCTAGTTATTTTCCAACATGATAATCCTAACAGCATATCCAGAATTACAGTATTTACTTCCTGTATGATATGAGAATACAATTCATACAAATGATTAAAAATGTACTCTATGCATAAAAAGCTGCAGGCTGGCAAGGACCAATGCTCCCTCTAAGCTGTGGAGTCTTGTGGGCAAAAAATTCTACTTTGTGAATGAGCGATTTGGCTACTGCATAAATCAGTTTGCTCTGGGGCCATCCTTCCTGAGCTAAGACAAAAATGTGCGAGCCAGAGGCTAAAAAACTATGAGCTAGCTCACACGAACTCACCTTAGAGGAAACACTGGCAAGGACTCATGGAAGATGGAAGCAATCTGGGATTCGGACCCCACTTCCCAAATCTCTCCCTCCAGAAGTCTGTCTCAGCCCCACCCCACCCCCGATTCTCAACTGCTTGCAACATTCTGTGCTTCTGGAGCATATCCAGTCGTCATAAAACTAGCTGGGTATTAAATGTGCAAAGTCATTTCTGAATACCTGAGGAGTCCCCAAGTCTGTGGGCAGCCTGATTTTGCTGCTCTGGTGCACAGAGTAGGAGTAATCCCCTTTGCTATTCAACACAGTGATATCCAAAACAACCGCACACCTGATGTTTACGGTCTTCCACCATCTGTCCCACCTCAGCAACTGAGTCACAAGATTCGATTCACAGCAACATGCAGAACTCAGTTCACCTAATCCATCAGTAATGTTGCAACAAAGTACAGTACAGCCAAGTATCGAATCACAAGCTGGTTCTATAAACTCTATCACTTCACATTAACAGTAAACGCTTTGCCAAAATAATAGCACACACTGAACTCTGCCACAGATTAAAAACGACTGTTACCCCAATTTCAGACTTTCTAATTACAAACTGAACAAAATGTATGTGAACATATACATGATAATCATCTAAGATACTGCCTAGAATATACCAATTTCATATATTTACAGTAAAAAAACCACTCAAACATATGGGTTATTTCTCCTCACGTGACTACAATCTGAATTAAAAGGTTCATATGATAGTACTTAAAACATTTGTAAAACCAAACAGAGTGATATATTACATACTGCACTACTTTATTCACCTTTCCTTAAGACATTAATTTAAGTTAAAAGTCAGGATGTAAATACATTTTGATTGTAAGCATGGGGGTGTTAGCACTTACATTAATAATACACCGTGTATGTTGATGGTAGGATAATTTGCTTCTCCGAGGGTATTTTCTTTTGGCACAGCAGGAAAAAGGACAGAATTATTTAACTTTGGCTTGCTACCCCGCTCAAACCCCCCACAGGGGGTCTCTGAGCGGCTCTACAGTTAACCATTATCCCTTACCTAAGGCCACATCCAAGGAACTAAATACACCGACTGATGCAGACGGTACTAGTATGCCGCCTCTCTAGTCCTCGGTGGCAGAAGTTTTCACATTGTAAAGTATTGTAAAGTTTAAAAAAAGGGTACTACAGGAAAAAATGGCGTACAAAAACTGGGTACTAGGGCTGTTACACCGACTACGAGATCATTACCCTGTGATAACTACCCCTAGTACTGACTTTAATTTGGATTTCAAAGCTTAGAGTCCACAGGGGATAGCATGGACACCCACAATAACTCAGGAAGACATCTATGGTAAACTAGAGATAACAAGGATAATCAAATCAGTCAATCCTAAAAGAAATCAACCCTGACTGTTCCCTGGAAGGCCAGATACTGAAGATGAAGCTTAAATACTTTGGGAGCACTCACTGGCGAAGACCCTGATGCTGGGAAAGATTGAAGGTAAAAGATGAAGGGGATGACAAAGGATGAGAAGGTTACACAGTGTTATTGATGCAGTGAACATGAAACTAAGCCAACTCCAGAGCACGACAGAAGACAGGAGGGCCTGGCATGATGTGCTCCATGGGGTTGTGAAGAGTTGGACTCAACTGTGCAACTGAACAACAACAAAAAAGAGATAACAATCCTCTTTCAATGAATACAAGAAGAGAACCAGAACTCTTAATATTTCCAGTGGATATTTGTTCTCTAAGTATGACTCAGCAATGAATCAGTAACAAAGCAAAAACTCAAGCAAACTCAAGTATTAAAATGAAATAGAAAGTCTACAGTTCTGTAACACCAAAAAGCTTCCAATTGTATAAGTCATTTGTATAAGACCTAGAGATGTGAAGGCCTGAGAAAAAAATTGGAAACATCCAGGGAGGGGTTCCCACCTCCAAAGACCTTTTCCGGTTTTCATGATGGGAAAAAATGAGAAATTTGGGGAAGCAGAAATATTTTATTTTTAAATGGATGAAATGTTTCTTCAAACAAGGTTTTCCTCACCTAAAATGTCTAGCATTAAATTGTATGGGGGTGTCCTCAATTTTTCCCAAAGGAACAATTAGGAAATGGGGGGAAGGCTCCTATGAAATATTTGCTCTTTTGGAATGAGTGACATGGTTTTTAAGACAAAATTCTTCTCACTCAAAATATATACAATAAAAAAAAATGAGGACTTCGATCAACTTTTTCAATGAAATAACTGGGAGGGAACATACTCAAAACGTCTAGTATGAATATTTGTGTAAGTAATTATCATTTTTGTATAAGACGATCTAAAACATTAGACAATTATAATTTTTAAGTATACTGTAGACATACACTTTTAAGAGATTTGTTTAAATGTAAATAATTATGGCAACAATTAGTATGCTATAATGTGTTTAACATTTACTTGATATCTAAATACACTAGTAGTCCTACCTACTGTGACTGCATCAGAGTGTTTCTGTCTAAATAATACATTTCCTTTTGGCTACTACACATTTTTTCCCTACCTCTCAGGCAACAAAAAAAGATCCTTGCGCTGTGCAAGTCTCTCTCAAGCACTGGGTATACTTTTAAATTTTCTTATAGAAAATTAATACATTTATACTTTTTAATTCCATAAATATGCCAAACACTATGATTTTAAATGCTAAGTTATAAATGGTGCATTTTAGGTATTTTACTCAAACCTAAAGTTTTCCAGTTTTAACAAGTAGTTAGGTTTGATAGGAAAGTAAATACTACACCACCCACCCCCAACACACACATGCACCATTTATGCCTAACCTGGTCTTTGACCATAATAAATAATTCATTCATAACCCCAGTTCCATTTTTGCCCCCCAAATGTCCCCCAATGGCTTCAGAATTTCTTCCTGCACACCCCCGCACATTTTTAATAACCCTCCGAAATCAACAAGAGCTTAATAAACAATAATTAACAACCTTAATAAATAGGCATGTGTCACCCCTAGAATGACAAAAGCATCAACAGATGATCACTTAAAAGTTTTGTGTTAGGATACGTGTAGAGTTCCATATATCTGGATTTTGCCATACTTTGCCTTGTATAAACTTGTTGAATTCCAGCTCTAAGGTCATCCCATATCTGGTCAAGACCAATTTGTTTAAGTCCATGTGGATTCTGACTCCTATTTGAAGACATTTTGTATTTCCTATGAAGTCTTCCAGTGCAATAACGAGAGATCTGGTTATTCCTCCATTACAGGCACAAATAAACCAACATTCTGAATTCTGTCACTCAAAAGAGATCCTTTTTACATATGAAGGCTGGTATTTTTTCACAAGGAACCCTAAAGGAGAAGGGGGGGAAAGAGAAAAAATTCATTAATAGTCAACAATTTCACCGGTAACTAAGTAAGCTAACAGAAAACCATAACCGATATGCTTTGACGTCACATGAAAAAATGCCATGGAACATTTGCTAACCTATATGCTAACTATAGACTACCTGGCCATTACTTTGGAAACACGGTTCTATTCTCACCGCACCATCATCTCAATCCACAGAAACACTTTAAAGCATTTTTTCCAGTCCATCTAACTTGAAAATGTTTGGGGATCTACTTTTTCAAAATTGATGCATAATTCCCAGGCATTTCATTAAATCAGATTAAAGCATACTCTTAGTTTATTCTCAGTTAATGAGAGTAAACATGCAGAATAGGACTAGGAAGATGAACACTGGTAAAACAGCTATGAACTAATGGGCCATGATAACACAGAAGAATAGCATCACAGAATGCAAAAAGGAGAGGATATCAGATTTTCAAAATGGTAACCTTCCTGCCCCCCTCCAATAAATTCACAACCTAATCATCACGACTAGTTTGTAAAATACCAGTTCTGTTTACAAAAACTTTTCTGTCCAGTTATCTGGAATTGATTCATAGATGCTGTAGGGTCCCAAAAGTAAAGTTTTGATCCAAAAAAACTAATTTATAAAAATAAAATATACAAAATATCTCTAATAACATATTTGAAAGGTAGCGGAAGAACCAGTTATTTACTACTGGCCTCTACAGATGCTCTGTATTTTAATTAAAAATCACTAAGAAGATTGATGGATTGTTAACTTTTTTAACATTCAAAAGGACACTGCAATAGTGTCTACAAAATACCCCTGTAACAGCTACTAGTAAGCACATTATTTTACACACTACCTCTAGAGAGCTGGTGTGATGTAACAGTTAGACGGTCCAAGGAGGCCTGCAAAGGACTAGGTTCAAATCCCAGTCAACCATGAAGCTCCCAAACAGGGTAATCCTAAAGATACTTTTTCTGGGAGTAAACCCCATTGCATAGAATTATGAGTGTTTAGGATTGTTCCATGAATGATTTTGGGTCAGTCACGATCTACCTCGCTCTACCTTGCTGTAAGGGTAAAACAGGGAGGTAAAGTAAAGGTAGGACACAAATGACAGACAGCAAGCAGGTGATCCCTGACTAATTCAGTTGGCCTGCACATAACATAAACCATGCAATACCAATCCTATCAGGGTGAATAAAAATTAAAAATCAGTTTTGATTTAAATAAGATTTTAAAAAAACCCACAATTATATGGTTCTCTAAAAAACGCAAGTTTTATACGGAAGTGAATTAAACAGAAACTTTAACAAGTTTCTGTTTAATTCACTTCCGTATAAAACATGCTCATGATCTCATAAAAAGGAAATTATGGCCTTGAATGATGAAATACCTCAATTTAGAGTCTTCCCCCCCCCAAATAAAAAATTACCCAGGAACTAACCAGGAGCCAGGTTTAAAAAACCAAATATTACAAATTTGACAATATGTCAAGTATAACATTTATTACTGTGCAAATGAAGGACATTTAGAAATGTCAACTGAACAGCACACAAATTTATTCTCATCTCATGGAGAAACACTCTTCAGCTTAGTTACTCATGAAAAGCTCTTTGGCCCTAGTTTTCAAGTAAATAATAAGAACATAAGAGAAGCCATGTTGGATCAGGCCAATGGCCCATCAAGTCCAACATTCTGTGTCACACAGTGGCCAAAAATACCAGGTGCCATCAGGAGGTCCATCAGTGGAGCCAGGACACTAGAAACCCTCCCACTGTTGCCCCACCCCAAGCACCAAGAATACAGAGCATCACCTGCCCCAGCCTGTGAGTTCCCATCTATACCTTGTGGCTAACAGCCACTGATGGACCTCTGCTCCATATGTTTATCCAATTCCCTCTTGAAGCTGTCCATGCTTGTAGCCGCCACCACATCCTGTGGCAGTGAATCCCATGTGTTTGGCCCTCACATAGTTTGAAGCCTGCACACAGCACCTTTTAAAGGAAAAGGCTTCACCAGCACACTTTTAGACCACTGGCAGGAAAAAAAAAATCTAACCCTTTGGTTAAGGAGCAGAGAAAAAAAACACCTTTGGAAACCAATGCAGTCAGAGCCCTGATACTCTATTAACTCTCATCTGTGCAGTTAACAGGACTTTTCACCAGGTATTTTCCATATGTACAGTAGCTGACACTTTGTTAATGTGGATGCTTGCTCTTCAGCAGACCAAAAGACAATACTTATGCAGCTTCAGTAACTTAACCCAAGCTGCAAAGCTTCTTTGCATGAAGCAGCCTATTGTCTCATGAACTTTACCAAACCCAGCAGAGACACAAATGAATACCTGTGAACCACAAATTCTACTAGGCAGGGATGAATAAAAAATGTGAACTCACATTTCGCTAGAGAAAAAATGTTGATGTAGTTGCCCATATAAGACATTACACTCCTGTAGTACTGATCGGAATCTTCAAGTAGCTAGACTAAGGTCAACCAGAAGAATCAGAAACACTTTATTGTATGTGGCCATAGGCCTTCACAATATCAAACACTCTTAGAGAGTTTGTGCATAACATAGCATATATTGTTGTAAGCCGCCCTGAGCGGCTTTGCTGAGAGAGCGAGGTAAAAATCTAATGAAATAAATAAATAAATAAATGAGGGGTGGAAATCAACTTCTATAAAATGTATAAAACCTGTTGAAACTACCTCAGCCTATAATATTTAAATTCGATAAGACCTTTTAAGAACACTCATTTAGTTGCAATGGTACTATTTGATTTCTTTGCTCTTAATTTTTCTCGCGGCCAAGGCAAAGAGAGCCAATAAGAGATGAAGGGGTCCTCATCTGAGAGCATAAGGGCCATCTTATCATAATCAGACAGGGGGTATAAAGCTGTCAATATCTTCGCAAGAAATTTGGCTCTAGGTTCTACGTATAAAGGACAGGCCAGAATATAATGGGGAAGGTCTTCCACTGACTGCCCACATATGCAAATACGTTGGTCTACCAAGGTTTTCTTATAGCGACCAGCTAGCATCTCCAAAGGCATCGTTTGAAAATGCACTGAGGTAAGGGATCTCCTGAGATTATACTTAACTTATGTTAAGTAAGAGGCTCTGGAATGATCCTTTTTAATTATTTTAAACCATGGAGAAAACCTTGATTGGGAGGACTATTAGAGGACTAAGGTCAACCAGTGAACTTTCTGTAGGTTAGATTAGGAAGTTATAGTCATTTACACAAGCATAAGTATTTTTTAAAGTTAATTTTTTGAGGAGCTGTGGTGGCTCAAGTGGTTAAGACTCTGAACTGCAGGCTGTGGAAGGTCAGTAGTTCAGCAGTTCGAGACCCGAGTGTGCTGCATGACGGAGTGAGCTCCTGTCTCTAGTTCCAGCTCCTGCCAACCTAGCAGTTCGAAAGCAAGAAATTGGAAGTAGATAAATAGGTACCACTTCAGTGGGAAGGTAACAGCGTTCCGTGCACCTTGGTGTTTAGTCATGACGGCCACATGAACACGGAAACAAGGCCATAGGCATTATTATAAACAATGAACAATTTAAAATCAACAAATCAACATTGTGGTTCTCCATAAGCCAGCAACCATAGGATAGAGACCAGAATTCCTCTGTAGTGCCTTCTGGAATCTCCCTTCAAGGAAGGTGCCGAACCAGTACAACATTGTGCCCCTCAAAGCCTAAATTTGCTAGGCAGTCTAGTCCAGTCTAGGTTGATATCAAAGGCTGCTGAACGGCCCAAGAAGATCAACAGGGGCACACTTCCCTATCACCAACAATACTTTAATTTAATTAATTAATTAATTTAATTAATTAATTAATTTAGTTTAATAATGCTCCCAGATTCCGTGTTCCAGTAGCCCCACCCCACTCCAGGTTCAGCATTTACTAGCTCTTGCTTGAACCCCACTGGGGGGAACGTGTGCTTGTGGGTGGGTGGGGATTTGAAGCAGACAAGCTGGGAGTTAACTCCTGAGGGCACACCTTAGAATATCCTTGCAGAAGTCCTCTAGAGTTTGCAGAGGTTTCTCAGCAGGTCGGCAGAAGGACATAGGCTTGTATTCCGAGTTGGCTATAAGTACTAAGAACAGAAGGAGCTGCGGTGGCTCAAGTGGTTAAGGCGCCGAACTGCAGGCCGTGGAAGGTCGGTAGTTCAGCAGTTTGAGACCCCAAGTGTGCCGCATGACGGAGTGAGCTCCCGTCTCTAGTTTCAGCTCCTGCCAACCTAGCAGTTCGAAAGCAAGAAATTGCAAGTAGATAAATAGGTACCGCTTCGGTGGGAAGGTAACAGCGTTCCGTGCCCCTTGGTGTTTAGTCATGCCGGCCACATGACCACGGAAACGTCTTCGGACAGCGCTGGCTCTTCGGCTTTGAAACGGAGATGAGCACTGCAACCCTAGAGTCGGATCTGACTGGCTTTCGAGCAAGGGAACCTTTACCTTTAAGTATTTTTTCCTGGTACAATAATGTGTAAGAGTCAGACTTCAGACTCTCAGTAATAGATTCAGAAATTAATCCGGTATAAATAAATAACACTGAATGTGTCCCCTCCTCAAAATGAGCACTGGAAGCAAAGGACTACCTCTCTAATTTCAAGAATTGCATGTTCTCAATGCTCATCTGATCATCACCAGAGAACACTGGTCTGTTCACTGGGCAATAACACAGAACACTGGGCCCCAACACAGAATCCTTCTCACTCTTCCTCAATTATCCCAAAACTTAAGAAAGGTATAAGGCCTCTCCATAACAAAAGGATATTCACAACATGGAGACAATGTGTTTAAAATTTATAGAATCTGGGGATTACCATTCATAGTATAGGAAGGAACCTGGTTAAAAAATGTTGTTGGACAAGATTTGGCAATTGTTTCCTGTAACATCCTCAGATGCCATTTGCAGGATCATATTTCATGTGATCTTGATCTCTATATTCCTCATTTGTGCTCTAAATTTACAAGCACTTAATTTCTTCTGAAAACCAAGGAGCACTTGGGACTCCATTAATTTGTACTTCAGGAACGTTATAGAACAATTTTACCATTCAAGTTATTTGTTTAAATGTGACAGCTGTAGCACTCTCTCCCTCGCTATCCCTCTGAAGCCAGGATGAGACCAAAGTAATCCCTTTTCCTCCCAACAGCCACTAGTAGTATCTGATGCAGTAAGACTGAATTTCTGTGCATCACAAATGCAAATTCCAGAAACATTTCATTAGTGATTTTATGTGAAATTACAGACTATCAGACTATGGATGTACATTTCAAGAAACTGAAAAAGAAGATCTGAAGATGACTCTGGGCGAGATTATTGCTCCAGTAACAGGTTTAGCAGCGGATGAGATTGTAAAAGACATGGAGATTGCCTATCGGGCATACTCCAATTACATTTTAAAAAAAATAGCCTGCCTGGGGAGATTGTGGTTAGATTTGCAAGAAGACAGACCAGAGATGCTATATTAAAGGCAACTTCGGCAAAACCACTGAAATTTGGGGATACAAACATTAAGACTTTAAAAGATATCCCATTTGAAATACGTCAAAAGAGGAAAAGCTACAAGGATTTGATCTCATTTCTTCAAACTAATGGAATTCAGTACTGGTGGGCGATTCCTGAAGGTGTCATCTTTAAAATCAACGATAAAAGAGAGAAGACTGACTCCATCTTTAAAGCTAAGGAATTTCTGAGACGTCAGCTAGGGCCGGAGGAAGTGACTCTGCTACTTCTGGAACGGACAAGGACTCTGTGGGCAAAGCGGGTATGGGAGCGGGAGCAACGAAAACTGTATATGACTTTAGAAATAGAAAACTGAAGTAAGGGCAGAAGGACTCTGTAAATCGCTCTTTGAAGTAAAGAAGATGCTCAAGAAGCACTCTCACAAAAACTAACTTACTAATATAGAAGCTGTGTAAAACAAGAACATCATAAGTATATTGCGTTACTAACACTTGTATTACTTACACTTAGATTAACATGGAAATGATCTCCTACTCTTGGGTTTTTAGTTAGTGTGGGTATCTTTCCTTTATCCCTAGTTGTAGTCCCCCCCCTACATTTTTCGTTGTAGTTATGTAGTCTTATGGAAAATAATAAAAGTACGCCCTTGGGGGTTTCAAAAAAAAAAAAAAAAGGAATTACTCAGTCTTTACAAGAGGATGGGATATTTTACTAAGTGGAATACTGGTTCTGTTCTAGAAACCCAGCACTCACTCATTATCTCTTGACTGGAACCCATGAATTAGAGCCATGAAGTAGGAAACTGATACCCAGAACACAGGCTACAATGCATTTTGATGCCCACTGTTTGGACATGATGATGGCAAAAAGAAATTTACTTCAGCACCACCAACACACTTGTGTGGTGACTTCCAGTGATGCTATCTAAGGTTGCAAGAGGTCTTCTACAGCACGCTGCAACCTGTCTGCAAGGCACTGTTCTCTGAGCCCACTGCATTTCTTAGTCATACTGGAGGTGCCTTAAGCATCTGCTCATTATGCTGGTATTGATATGTTCCAATTTATACAGCCCCAGAATAGTGAGAAGATTCTTGGGAAAAGGAAACTGACCACCAGCCCTGTGTACCTGTACTCTTCATGATTAGATGACCAGAAGGACTTGAATCAAGTGGCTATCCTGTAATATAAAACAGCTCCTTTTGGATGCCACTGATCTGAACAATTACTGGCTAGTTTCTAACCTGCCATGTCTTGAGAAGATCCTTGAAAGATCTGTGGCAAAGCCACTTCAGATACTCAAGACCAACTATCTAGATACATTTCAATCTCAGTTCTGTCCAAGCCACAGTAAGGAAACTGTCTTAAAGGTAAAAGGTAAAGGTTCCCTTGCTTGAAAGCCAGTCATCTCCGTTTCAAAGCCAAAGAGCCAGCGCTGTTACCTTCCCACTGTAGTGGTACTTATTTATCTACTTGCAATTTCTTGCTTTCAAACTGCTAGGTTGGCAGGAGCTGGAACTAGAGACAGGAGCTCACTCCGTCATGCGGCACTCGGGTCTCGAACTGCTGACCTTCCACAGCCTGCAGTTCAGCATTATTAAACTAAATTAATTAATTAATTAAATTAATTAATTAATTAAATTAAAGTATTGTTGGTGATAGGGAAGTGTGCCCCTGTTGATCTTCTTGGGCCGTTCAGCAGCCTTTGATATCAACCTAGACTGGACTAGACTGCCTAGCAAATTTAGGCTTTGAGGGGCACAATGTTGTACTGGTTCGGCACCTTCCTTGAAGGGAGATTCCAGAAGGCACTACAGAGGAATTCTGGTCTCTATCCTATGGTTGCTGGCTTATGGAGAACCACAATGTTGATTTGTTGATTTTAAATTGTTGAATTACTAATTTGTTTTATTGTTTATAATAATGCCTATGGCCTTGTTAGCCACCCTGAGCCTGCTCAGCGGGGAGGGCGGGATATAAATCTGGTAAATAAATAAATATAAACTTGCATAGTCCCCTCCACTATTTAACATAATTCAGAGATTTGGGCACAGTGCCATCAACATGCTAATGACACATAGCTCTCTTTCGCCACCTAATTCTGGGAAGACAGTAGAAGTTCTAAATCAGTGCCTGGAATCAGAGAGAGACAGGGTAAGGGTGAATAGACTGAAACTTAATCCAGACAAAACAGCATGAGTGCCGGTCAGAAGTAGCTCTTATGCAAGTCTTGGTGTTCAACCTATTTGAAATATAGCAACACCCCACCGAAGAGACAAGCGCACCGTTTGGGATTATTTCTAGATGCCTCTGTCACTGGATCAACAAGTGGTAGACACTTCTGGGGAGTGCATTTTACCCGGTTAGGCTAGCCTGGTATACCACCTGCAACCATTCCTGGAGAAAGCATTCCTGGCCAATTATGCACGCTTTGCTTACCTTCAGACTAGATTACTGTGACACAATCTGCATGGGATTGCCCCGAACCCATTTCAGAAACTGGTACAAAATGTGGTGGCGGCACTATTAGCTGATACCCTCTGTAACGTGCACATCATGCCAATAATACACCAACTGCATTGGCAAGCCAGGTTGTTTCTGGGCTCTATTTAAGGTGCCATTCTTGTCCTTTAAAGTCCCAGTTAAGTTAAAAGTACTTGAAGCCCCACCTCCGGTCACATCGCTCTGCCTGAGCTCTGAGATCCAGCAATAAGGGTTTCCTATAGAAACCAACCTTAACCTGAAGTGAGGTCGGTCAGGACTCTTGAGAAGGCCACTTCAGCTGCTACCACCAAATTCCAGAACTCCCACTCCCCAAAGGAGAGAATGCGGTCATCTCTGCAGGCCTTCTTGACTAATTTAAAGGACTTTGATAGGAATAACTGTTTGTTGGCCAGCATACCTAATGTTTTACTGGTAATATTAAAGCTTAAATTGCTTTAATTTTTTTTTAATTAGAGAAAATGTTTAATTTTATTGTTTGCCACCTCAGGATTTTTGAGCTGAAATGCAGCACACTAAAGCACTAAGTCAATAAGAACAAAATCTTAAGATGGTTGTATTTTCTACTGTAAAACACCAACTTGCCTCTGCCTAGCTTCACATTTCAGAAAACTCTTGTAACTTAAATGTAATACCTCAGAGCATTTAAATTTCAGTCTGCCTGATAAACTGATAAAAAGATCCTCTTAAAAGCGAACTCACAGAAAAGCCTGACGTCAATCACAATTTAATAGTAACTTTCATGTATGAGAAACGTGTTAAACATCATTCAATAATATAGAATCATACCCTGTTATTCAGATTTTACCGTTTAGGGAATTCAGACTGAGAAACAGTAAATGCTCAAGCCATCCGTAATGCTAAACAGCAAGGACTCAAACCAATATAATCTAAGTCAAGCTCCATCCATTAGGGAAAAACTGGCTTTTGAGCTTGTTCTGTTCCATTCACCCTCCTTCAAAATATTCTCACTACTTACTCAATTCAGCATTTCTATATCACTGAAAGATATTCCTGGGAAAGGGAGGGGGGACAGAACAGATGTTAATGACAACAACAAACAGAATGCTGAAGCATACACCGAAATTCACACACAAAGAATCCTAAGGAATGAAGGAAAGACCTAACTTGGAAAAAGGATTTCCTAGGTAAAGAACACAATGCTGGAAAGTGCTTTGCCGGAACGGCTGGGGAGCCGCCAGAGCTATGGAGCGGATTCTACTACTCAGGCGGAGCCTATTGCCAGGTCTTTTCCAAACAACTTGCTGAAATAAAGCACTCGCTGAAAGTGGGCAGGCAAAATGATATAAGTGGAAACAGCTGCTTGCTTCCAAGCTGCTGGTGCCTTTGGAGGAGGGAACTGTAGTTCTTTTACAGTTCATTCTGACATAGTTCACTGAAGGTGATAAATGCCTGCGTAAGAGTGAGAAAGGACAATCATATCTGCATATGTTAGCATACTGGGGGGTTGGGGAATGTTTATGCATGTCCATTCACCAGCTTAAAGCAGGCCACATGCTGGATCTTATCTTTGCATCAGAGATGATGGTGGACACAGTGCCATGGTCGGACCACCTGACCTTGACGGCCCGCCTGGGTATCCCTAACCCTTCCTGTTTAGGCATCGAGCGGATTTATCCTTGCCCACGGAGTCAAATGAACCTAACTAGGCTCCAGGAAGCTCTGCGGGATCCAATTCCCTCTGGCAACTCTTTGGATGTGCTGGTAGAAGACTAGCAATCCTATCTTTCCGAAGCCATCGATGAAGTTGCTCCCTGGTGTCCTCTTCGCCCCTCTTTGTCCGTGGTATACCCCGGAGCTACAGCGGATGAAACGGGAGCTAAAAGGGCTTGAGAGAGGGTGGCGTCAAGCTCATGACAAAGTTACAGGAACATCCTATAGGTCGTTTATGAGAACCTATGAGATTTTTTCAGCCCTGGACCCTGCCTGGTGGAATGAGCTCCCAAGTGAGATCAGGGCCCTGCGGGATTTATGACAATTCCACAGGGCCTGCAAGATGGAGCTCTTCCACTGAGCTTTCGGTTGAGGCATCGGGCATCCCCCTCCCTCCTTGGGTCAGCTATTCACAGCTTGGGTCAGC
Source organism: Gekko japonicus (assembly GCF_001447785.1). Classification (NCBI taxonomy): domain Eukaryota; kingdom Metazoa; phylum Chordata; class Lepidosauria; order Squamata; family Gekkonidae; genus Gekko; species Gekko japonicus. Next base: position 278,909 of record NW_015173132.1, read on the forward strand.
CCCTATTTTATGGCCTGGGTCTGAGATACTAAACTGTACAGATCTCTGAGAAATTTATTCCCAGTACTATCAGCCACTGAGGCAATTGGCTTTTTATAAGAGTTGTATGTTTTATATGTTTTAACATGGTTTTAATTGTATTGTTTTCTTTTGAACTATGGTGCTGGAGAAGACTTGAGAGTCCCTTGGACTGCAAGGAGATCAAATCAGTCAATCCTAAAATAAATCAACCCTGACTGTTCCCTGGAAGGCCAGATAATGAAACTGAAGCTCAAATACTCTGGCCACCAAATGAGAAAGGAGCACTCACTGGAGAAGACCCTGATGCTGGGAAAGATTGAAGGTCAAAGAAGATGGGGACGGCAAAGGATGAGATGGTTAGACAGTGTCATAGATGCAACGAACATGAAGTTGAGCAAACTTCAGAGGACGGCGGAAGACCGGAAGGCCTGGCATGATCTGGTCCATGGGGTCGTGAAGAGTCGGACTCGACTGTGCGACTGAACAAAATTGATATTGTTGTACTATATTTATATTGTTGGAACCCGCCCTGAGCCCGCTAAGGGGAGGACGGGATACAAATCCAAAAAATAAAATAAAATAATAAAAATTGCCATCCAGCCACTAGAGACTGGGAAGTTTACATTCCTGACCTATCCTACAGAAGATACAGAACAAATTCCATTTTAGCTAACTTTGCAATAATCATCTAATTCAAACTATCTAAGATCTGAACAGTTAACCAGCTTATGAATCCACAGATAGTTAATTTCAGGTTGTCTGAAAGCCCACCATGCAATTTTTGCTCACCATAGTCAACTTCTTCAGATAAAGCTGTCATATCTCTACTGAAGAGCAAGCAAAACAAGGACAGAAAAAGACCAGAATTTAAAGTGGGAAACCAGAAAAACTGATACGGTTTGCAAATCCATTTCATATGAATGAGTAATAACCAGTTTTTAACTTAAGCAATGCAAAGCTGAATAGGTGATCTCAGGCCAAGGCTTGCTGAACAGGGCATGGAAATGTCGGAGAACAGAAAGTATATGGAAATGCAGGACAACACAAAGTTAATTCTAAAGACTGTCATTTTGTAAGCATGTTAGCAGTCCATAGATCTCGAGCTCTAAAACATTTATTTGTATCTGTTCTAAGAGCACTATTCTTGATATGTTTTTTTAAATTTCAGACAGTATTATGCTAACGTAGAGATGCTAATAAAACTTGCTTATTTCAGCAGTCCCTCATACCAGCATTAGGATTCCAGTGCCAAATTCTACAAAGTCATGGCTACAGTGCAGCAACTCACAGGGCCAGGTTATATGGTAGTGATCCTGATTCAGAAAATTTTGGTTGCGTTTATGTCCCACTGGTATTGATAGGGCGGACTCTAATCTGGAGAACTGGGTTTGATTCCCCACTCTTCCACGTGAAGCCAGTTGGGTGACCTTGGGTCAGTCACAGATCTCTCAGAGCTCTCTCAGACCCACCTACCTCACAGGGCGTCTGTGGTGGGGAGAGGAAGGGAAGGCGATTGTAAGCTGCTTTGAGACTCCTTCAGGTAGAGAAAAGTGGGGTATAAAAACCAACTCTTCTCTTCTTCTTGCAATTAATTTGCCTATTAATATCAGTGAGACTTAAGTATAACTCCTAAACAACATTAAGACTAGCAGGATGGTGTTTCACCCCAAATAATGGCATCTTCATTTTTGGGAGGGTTTGCCACATCAAGTCAAAGAATATTCATGTTTAGCTGTAACAGACAATTAGACCTTTCAAAGAATGAAAATATTGCATATGTGAGGCCTTTCCTCCAAACTCTGCTGATTAAGGGAAGGCCTTGAAAAATTTTCTTTGGTTTTAGGAGCTAACCCCAGAATGTAAGAGCCAGACTCATTTTTCAGCCTTCAGGGTTTAATAGAGTGATTAACACTTGGGATTCACTACCACAGGAAGTGGTGGCGGCTACAAGCATGGACGGCTTCAAAGGGAATTAGATAAGCATATGGAGCAGAGGTCCATCAGTGGCTATTAGCCACAAGGTATAGATAGGGGCTCTGGGGCAAGTGATGCTCTGTCTTCTTGGTGCTTGGGGGGGGGGGGTCAACAGTGGGAGGGCTTCTAATGTCCTGGCCCCACTGGTGGACCTCCTGATGGCACTGGTATTTCTGGCCACTGTGTGATACAGAGTGTTGGACTGGATGGGCCTTTGGCCTGATCCAACATTGGCATCTCTTATGTTCTTAATAGTTTAATGATCATATTTTCTAATTATTGCCTAATCCTAAACTCATCACTATTTCTCACAATTTTATTTAAACTATACTAAGTGGGGCAGTATATAAATAAAAATGGAGGTAACCCTGGTTTCCTAACCCCACAAAAAAAAACCTAGCCTCCAAACCTAACCTAACTTCTCCCCAATTTCTCATAAACGCATTATTGTTTTTTAAAACCTTCACTTAAATGAGTACTGGAACCTGTATCAAAAGCAGGTAGTCAAGAAATGGATTAATCTACCAGAATTCAATACAAGCAAAGAGTGACAACAATTTCATGATCATGCATTATGTCATACAAGAATATATGGTAATGTGAAATGATAAATAAGCTTTGTAGTTCCACTAAGGATTGCCCAGACACACGACAATAATATCACTGCTGAAGTTACGTGTCACAATGAAATTTCTTGGTGACATGACGATCTATTACTCACCAAACCCACTGGTAGGGCCACATAAGACTTACCAATAAAAATCTAAGGCTTCCACATTAATAACTGACTTAACAGTAACCTTTAGATCTTGGTATCTGACAAAGAGCGCTTCGACTCTTGAAAGCTTAGTCCCTGGGAGTGTTGCTGGTCTTTAAGGTGCTAGAGGACTTGGATCTAGCTATTCTACTTTAGACCAACATGACTACCCAGCTGAAATTAAATTTAGATCTTAAATACTCAAATGTATTACTCCTGAACTTCTTCCTGCATCATCTTCAGACATGTGCTGCTTGCCAGATAAAACTTCAGCAATCTGCGTCGTAACTTGTACGCTGCAAAATTTATTTCATGTATATACTCCCCTTTCTTCAAGGAGCTGAGAGCTTCATTTTAGCCTCAGAACAATTCTGTGAGACAAGTGAGGCACCTGTGAGATTTGCAGAAGAGGGAAATTTCATCCACCAACAATTCTAGCATTCCCCCTTTCACCTTGTCTCCTGGCACCGGCGCTGTCTTCTCACAGTCCCCTCTTGCTCATGACACTGCCACCACCTCCTCCTGGTCCTCCTCCTCCTCCTCCTCCTCAATCCTCTCAGTATTTTGTTGAAATCTGTTATAATACCCACTGCTTGTTGGCATTTTTCTCCATTTGAGTGGCTCCACCTACCCCATTTTAAAACTGTTTTATTAGCGCCCCCCATTAAAAGTAAAACTTTCCAGTCATCCCCCCCCCCCCCAAGCTAGGTGTTCTCATGGGTTTGCAGAAAATTTTCTCCATCATAACATGGCCCTATTCTGTGATTGTCACTCTGGGGTCATTGTTCAGAATCAGATATACAATAGGCTAGGCTGAAAGAAAGCAACTGGCAGTAGGCCATGCAGCAAGCTATGGAACTGAGTGGAAGTTTACCCTGGTTTTCCTGTGCCCAGGCAAGCTCAGCACTCTAGCAACTGTGGAGGGGCAATGGCTCAGTGGAACAGTCTCTGCTTCGCATGCGGAAGGTCCCAGGTCCAATCCTCGGCATCTCCAGTTAAAAGGAGCAGGCAGGAGGTAAAAGACCTCTGCCTGAGACCCTGGAGAGCCGCTGCCAGTCTGAGTAGACAACACTGACCTTAATGGACCAATGGTCTGATTCAGTATAAGGCAGATTCGTACGTGCATGTGTTCAACTGCAATACACTGGTGGAAAAAAAATCAGCCACACACCTTAATACCCATTATATATTTTTAAAATATTAGTGCTATGATTAATTATATTCCTTCTTTTAACAGAAATGTAAATAAATGAACAACAGTTTCTAATCCAACAGTATTTAAATAACGCTTAGCTTTTCCTACAGTATTTAAGAACTGCAGAGACACGTACTTCTCAATATAGCATAGCTGAGAAAACAGCTACATTCTGATGTAATGACAAATCATGGCTAGTCTTACAAGAATGAGCCTAGGAATCCTTGGGCTTGCATGCTACCTCCTAGAGATATACAGGCAAGGGGGAGATGGGGGGGGGGAAGCTTCCCCCTGCCACAAGGGCCCCCCTCCCATTTATCTAAAGGAATGAGTGAAATGTTCTTTAAGACAGGTTTTACTCACTCTAAATGTACAGCACGAAAATTGTTGTGCAAGACAATCTACAGCATTGGATTCTGATACTTCGTATATATACTGATGAGATAAACAAATTTTCAAGGGCATGTTTAAATATGAATAATTTTTGAATAATTTTTGTAGCAGTTAATATGATACAGTGTCTTTGAGGATAATTCATTATTAAACAGTTCAGTCAGTTGTATCCAGATAGCTTTTTGGCTGGATCCCATCCAGTTCTCCTCTCTACCACAGTCTCTATCCTACATGGCTGTTGTCCATGTAGGCCCCATGATGCTCAGACAGCCTTTTTTGTGGTCAGAGGACATCCTCCAAATTTGTTCACGTTAATATATTTCAATTCCCCCCAGCACCAAATTTCCATTTTCCTCAGGAAACAAACAGAACACCATATTTTCCCCCAAGGCTTCAAAATTTCTGGATATTATACATATCCAGAATTTCTGGATATTATACATATCCAGAATTTCTGGATATTATACTCCCTTCCTTCACATTGTTCTGGAAACAAAGACTTCCTCATTCACAAACCGTAGTTTATTATGTTTAAGCTACCAACTATGATATGTTTCTTGCCTAAAAACCAGCATTAAACTGTGCTAATGCTTAAAGTAGACCCGCAGATGTTGGCAAGTATTATAAAGTATTTTAATTCAGTTCCAGTAGACAGCACAATTTAACTAAAATGATCTACACTGGAAAGCAAGACTTCTCAATATATTTAGCAAGACATATTTCTTTTATATTACACTAGTTACTTCACTTTTTGCAGCTCTTAAGAATGGATCCAAATTTATCAAATTGGATGGTGTGTTTAAAAAAAAAAAAAAAAATCAGCATAGCCAGAGATCCTTCAGTATCCTACCAGGTGGCTTAGGAGGAGGATGCTAAAGCACAGCAAGATATAATATTAATTTATAATAATTTAAATGTTAAATGGCAACTTATAATAATTAATAATATTAATGTTTATTTACTACAGAAACAAGCATTTGATTTTTACAGGTGTCTCAGTTTTTGGCTTTGGGCCAACCATTTGAAACTAAGACTACTTTAGCTCTATATTGCAGGTTTCAGCAATACAGGACAACACTTGACAACAGGAAAAGAAAAATGCCTAGAGATACTGTTTGATATCAGGTAGGGGTTTATCAGCTAATACAATACCGATAATGTCCTACTTTTACTTTACTCAGTAATAAGGCTAACCAAAACAGCAGTAGGAAGGTAAATTGTTGGTCTGTTGTTTGCTTTTCAGTAGAAAGGAGGGCAAGTTTTTTAGTCCACCCCCCTCCCTCAGATTTCTGGCAGTTTGTGGCTTTACGAATCTTATCTGTGCACTCAGACCAGGCCAGGACCCAGGAGACCCAAGTTTGAATACCCCCTCTGCCATGGAAGCTTGTTAGTTCACCTTGGGCCAGTCACACACTTTCAGCCTAGCCTACCTCACAGGGTTGTTGTGAGGATAAAATGGAAGAGAAAAGGCTTATTGTAAGCCACCATGGGTCCCACTGGGGAGAAAGGTGGGATATAAATGAAGTAAACAGATAAAGGCTGGAACAATTTGGTGCAAAAAGGGGGCTTATGGGAGGCCCAAAATGTTCCTTCAGCCTTCCCCCCCCCCCAACTGGTACTCACTCTTTTAGTGCCTGTGAGATGCTGAGCAGCCTCTCCAAAGCTGCTCAGGTGCCACTGTTTCTTTTACATGACACCTTACCTGTTAGCTATGCAATCCGGCCAATCAGCAATCAAATAGCCAGCATGATGCCAAATTGCCATTCAGATTTGGCCATGTAAGGATGAAGCCACACAGAGAAAAGGATGCATTCAGGATAGTTGGAAGAATACTTCTAAATTCAATTGGTGAAGTAAATGTAATGCCACGATAAAAGAAATCACAGAAGACTTAAATCACAAACATTTCATACAGAGAGTTAACAGTCGAATGATGAGATAAAGCCTTGGACTTAAAAAAGATGTCTCCAGTTACTCAGGCAAGGTTTTTTTTTTAAGTGTTCATTATTTTTAAGCGCTTATAAAAGTGGCAGACACTGAAGAGCAAGCATTCCCTTCTCTCATACGTACGGAGAAATGCAAAAATGGTAACTCTTGTGAGTTATAATCAAAGTATGCATTTTCAAAACTATGGCTTTAATATGCAAATACATCCTTATTTAATCTTCCCATTAGAGCTCATATGAGGAACTCAAGAGTTCTCCAGATGACCACCCTAATGACAGAATCCCATTTTTATCCCACTCTTCTTCCCCATCTCTGTTTTATCCTCACAACAACCATGTGAAGTAGACTGAGCTGAGAGAGGGACTGGCTCAAGGTCACCCAATTAATTTCATGGCTGAATAGGTTTCCTCAGTTCTTGGCCAACCACTGTGCCGGCTTCTCTATAATTGCGTGAGATCACAGATATGGCAAACCAGTGACATTCCTTTTTCCCTCTGAAAAAAAGACTCTATCCCTGGCAGACATTTTCCACTACTGATGTTTTAGTCGTATGTGTACAGCCACAGTATATAGGGGAGGGAAGTGAAGGATGTGGAGGGCAAGGAGGGGGAAGGTGAAATCCCCATCCTTTAGAAGCTGCATGAACAACAGAAAGGAAAAGACATGTGAGAAGAACTGACAAGGTCAAATGAGTCACGTTTTGAGATCCACTGGCTTACACTACATTATTGGCACAGAAAGCTATGCTCTAGATTCTTTTGATACTTACTCATGATGTGTATATCTTGCTTTTCTAACAATAATCTCCCAAAACAACATGTATCAAGGGACAGATCGGCTCTGCCCAAAGGCTTACAAGCAAAAAGACAAGACACACATGACAAGTGCTTTATATTTGTACATGTGTTTTGTAAACCTTTGAATATACAAACAAAACACGCAACAGCAGCAGTTGAGAAGTTGAAGAAAATCTTTCTGGCTATAATTTTTCTTAAACTAATTAGTGGTTGTATTTGCCAACTCTGTATGCAGTCCAAAGCAAACCCTCATCTATGCAAAAGTACATTTAGAGTGCAACCCTAAACAAAGTTATACCCTTCTAAGTCGACTGAAGACAATGGCCTTCCCAAAACATCATTCTTTTCCATACCTGTAGCTTCTAATACAAGTTAACACAACCATTTGCCACACAGTTCCGAGACTTCACCTAATTTTATTGTCCAAAATGAAATGTTTGATTCACAAAACAACACAACAGCAATTAGTATTGAGTCAGTAATGCTACTCAAATCCAGTTTTGATAAATACTGGTATTAAAAACAACAATAACTGATACTGGAGTACTATGAAAAAGCTAGTAATACAGAACAGGTCTTCAAATGCACACACAACAGCATTCCCTCAGTTGGGAAAACATTTTTCTCAGCTTTTTTTTTTTAAAAAATAGATCTTAATTTCACATAATTACATTTCACCCTGTACTTCTGTCAGTTCATAGCCCCTTGACATTCCTTTAAAAAAATCTAAAATGGCTGCATAATGAGGATCCACTCAGTACATCTGAAGAAGTTGGGTCGAGTGCACAAAAAACTTATGCTGGGATACAATTTTGTTAGTCTCTGAAAACTGTTAGAGTTCTGTGTTATTTATATCTATGGAAAATGATTTCTCATAGATGCTCTATTTTTCCTTGTCCAATCAGACCCTCTCTTGTAACTAATACAAAATGTGTCAGATTAGAATCTGGAAGACCTGGGTTCGAATCCCCATTCTGCCATGGAAGCTCGCTGGGTGACCTTGGAACAGTCACATACCCTCAGCCTAACCTACCTCACAGGGTTGTTGACAAGATAAAATAGAGGAGAGAAGAATTATATAAGCTGCTTTGGGTCCCCTTCGACGAGAAATGAATTAAATACATATTTCCTGTGGAGTAACTAGAGATAGATTAAAACATTTCCCAAAATGCACTGATGCTTAAAGAGTTGTAACTGAAATGCACAGGCTCAAAATGAAAACTGAAGAATAGTCTTATTACAACGCTTCAGTTTTTAAATGCCTCATGAGATAACCAAGCCTTTCCCTACCTGCCATTGGTTCTATTTATCTGGTACCACTAGCAAATATAAGGAAAAACTATATTTGAGAAATAACTGCTCTGTACTATGTTTGAGCAATGACCGCTCTGTCAAACAAGATTTCTTTTAAGCAAGTGTTTCCAACCCAATGTTATTCACAACACTGACAGCTTGCGAGCCGGGCTACTAATAAGAAGGAAAGAGGCTTTTGAGTAAGAGCATTTAAGGAGGATCTGTTTTGGCCACAAGATCCCATTTAAAAGACGGATTGCGACTGAAACGGTGGGTTCATCTTCAAAGTACCGTGTTTCCCCGAAAATAAGACACTTATCTTTATTTTTTCTCAAGAAGACACACTAGGGCTTATACCACAAATGCATAGAAATACTGCTAGGGCTTATTTGGGGGGTCGGTCTTCTTTTCGGGGAAACAGGGTATTTGGGGACGCGATTCCAGAAGGCAGAGCTCCCAGAGTCTGTGGGGCTGAGAACGGGATAAAGGAAGACCTCTCACATGCTGGTCAGGTAACAGAAACGGGGGACCATCAGGAGGAAACGCAATCGAGTGGGAGGCAGGAGAGAAAACTAGGCGGGGAGGGTGAGAGGTGGGCAACCACCACGGGGCAGAGTATCATTACCGAGGCGGAGCCCTGACAGCCAGGGTGGGGGCTCCACCGACGCGGCCCCCCCCCCCCAAAAAAAAACCCCGTGGGGGAGGGAAACTCTCAGCCCCAAAACCACTCCCCCCCCCCCCTTTCCCCCCCCCCCCTTCCAAGGCCACAAAGCGCCGGGGACCATAAGCAGCCACCGGCCGCCCGGCCGCCGAGAGGGGAGGCTGGGAGCAAAGGGATGTGCCGGGTCCGTGGGGGGAAGAGCCGGAACCGGCCCAGCAGGGAAAGGTCACCGTGTGGCTTCCCCAGAGGACAATAAACGGGCACAGGCCGAGCAAGGGGCCTCCCAGAGACCGGGGGGGGAGACGACAGGAAGAGACGCGCGAAGAGCGGCCGAGAGAGGCCGGTGCGGATGCCGCCGCCGCTCCTCCTCCTCTCCCCGGCGTCCGAGGCCTGAACCCGCCTTCGGACCCAGGCAGAGCGGCGGCAACGGCCGGGCCCTCCCGACGACGCCGGCCCCGAAGACTCTAGGGAGGGATTTCACTTAGAATCCGTGGTATGCCATAGAGTCTGCCCTCTAACGCTGCCATTTTTCTCCAGGGGAACTGATCTTCCTGTGCTGGAGCTATATCGTAATTCCAAAACAGCTCCACGCCCTACCTGGCGGTTGACAACCTGACGCAGGGCGCATTTCCAAAAGCCTCTGAGCACCCACATGAAATCCAAACATGTTTTAAATAATGCGTTGATTGTCTCCCTTCGCGATGCGTTCAGTGGGGACTGGTCCTTGTATGGCATCATTGTCAATCAGGTTTATTTTGGCTGGTAGTAGTACAACAGCATAAGAAACTGTCCGTCTAGCCCAGTATTCTGTTCCCAGCCCAACACTTCCAAGAAAATCTCAAGCCGGACACGAACTCTTCTGCAATGGCTCATCCCCCAGCCAGTCCCCAAACCCCCTGGCATTCAACTGCCTCTGAATAGGGTAGGGTTCCCAGGTCTGGGTTGGAAAATACCTGGAGACTTTGGGGGTGGGTCCGGGAGAGGGCGGGGCTTGGGGAGGGGAGGGGCCTCCGCAGGGTCCAGGGCCAGAGACTCCACCCTCCAAGGCAGCCATTTTCTCCAGGGGAGCTGGTCTCTTGTCAGCTGGAGATCAGTTGTAGAAGCAGGAGATCCCCAGGGCCCCACCTGGAGGCTGGCAACCCTCGATAGATTTTGAAAAGTAAAAAAAGGCAGGTATTTCCCGACTGACTACTTCGAACAAGGGCTCAAGAAGCTGTGATAATGGCTACTAACTAGAAATGTTCCTGACCTTCCAACCCAAGCAGTACAAGCCTAAGGACACCTTCCTAGGAGTAAGCCCCCATTGAATAGACTATAGTAGAATTCAGAGTAGACCTGCTTAGGATTGCTCTCAGAAAGAGGACATTTTCATCCGTTGTTTGTTTGTTTTTTAAAAGAGCCCAAAAAGAGGACAGACACCAAAAAAGGACATGTCTTCTTCTGGTAGATAGATAGATTGATAGATAGATGATAGATGGATAGAAAAAAAGAGGACACAGTTCCCGACTGACTGCTTCAAATAAGTGATTACTGATAAATCTCATTTTAAATAGCCCTACTGTTTAAACTGTGATCATTGCTACTCACTATGTATATTCTGAACCTTCCAACCCCCCCAAAAAGGACTTTTTTTAAAAAAAACAAACATTTTTATTGTACAGGTATAAAGAAAAAATAAAAATTTCACTGTTTCAATCTTATTTATACCCATTTTTCTCTTTTCCCCCCTACCCCCTGTTACATGGCTTCCCGCAGTGCGTTTTCCCCTTTAATTCTCCCCAAAAAGGACATTTTCATCAGTTTTTTAAAAAGAGCCCCATGGAGGATGGACAACAAAAAAAAGAATATGTCCTCTTAAAAAAGGACATATAGTAATCCATAAATAGATAGATAGACAGATTAGATTACTTGTTTCAAAGCACCGTTGAATAAATGGACACAAAACAAAACACAGAGACCCAGCTGAATTTAACAACCATGCTCTCCTTTTCTCTGTAATGAAAACAAGTCAACTATTGTGGCTGCTAAGCAAAAACAAACAGGAACCTGGCACCATAGATGATACAATCCTAAAAACACTTCCCTTGGAATTAACTCAATTGAGTAGACCAGTAGGATTAAGAGTCGAGCAGTTTAGGATAGCACTGTAAAAATACTTAAATTTATGTTGGGTTAAACTCCTCTTAAGGTCCCCTAAGACTTGTTTTTGTTACAACAGACAGACAGTGCCCTTCAATTCTAGGCAAAATTACTCCAGTCCAAATCTATTTATTTCAGTGGGTTTAGATTTGAGTAGTAGAGAGCACAGGATTGTGGTGTTAACATGTTCTCAGTAAGTGAGTTCTCAGCAACTCTTCTGCCCCAATTCAACTGGGGACTCCAGGATTTTCATATCAACAGTGTCTGATAATCAAATTTACCATGACAGGAAGTCAAATGTGAGTCAGTTGCTGGGTCAGTTCCGTTTGGCACCAAATGACTCAGATACCTGCCAAACAGGTTTGCATAGTTCATTTCCCAAAACGACTTACGTATTTTAATGTTCATTCTTTTGTATTTTATTTTGCATTTATATTGATTTTGCTCAAACCCTTTTTGGTCAGAGGAGGAAGAAGAAAAAGAGTTGGTTTTTTATACCCCACACCAGACATCCTGAGGCTGAGAGAGTTCTGAGAAAACTGTGACTGACCCAAGGTCACCCAGCTGTCTTCATGTGGAGGAGTGGGCAATCAAACCTGGTTCTCCAGATTACAGCCCACCGCTCTTAACCATGACACCACACTGGCTCTCGAAACAAAAGCATTGCTTATGTGTAAAAATGGGACTGATCCAAACACATCAGTAGCCATTAACATCACTGCCAAATAGTACTGTTATATAAGATTTGTGACAGATTTAGCTGTCTTCTTTAAATGATTGCCTGCTATTTATATGTATTATAAACAATGAGCAAGGAATTTGGGGAAGTAGAACTCCATCAGCCTGTGTGAGAATGTGCATGCACAATGAACCT
>NW_015173132.1:291014-293405 GCF_001447785.1 Gekko japonicus
ATTAATGAACAGGCGAGCAATCTGTGGAAAATTTGGCTCCCTGTTCACTAAAAATATTTGACTATCCTTAAATTCGACACAGAAAAAGTCTTGCAGATTTTACAAAGAAACAGACCACATGAAGCTGCCTTACACTGGATCAAACCATTGGTCCATCACAGTATTGTCTGCTTAGACTAGGAGCAGCTCTCCAGGGTCTGTGGTGGAAGTGTTTCACATTGCCTACTACCTCGTCATTTAAACTGGAGATGGCGGAGATTCGATCTTGGGAACCATGGCAAGCAGATGCTCTAACACTGAGCCGCAGATCCCCTAAACCGGAGGTGTCGAACTCATTTGTTATAAGGGCCGGATCTGACATAAATATCACCTTGTCGGGCCAAGCCATGTGTGCCATAAAATATAACACAAGGTACCAGAGCTACGGTGGCTCAAGTGGTTAAGATGCTGAACTGCAGGCTGTGGAAGGTCAGTAGTTCAGCAGTTCGAGACCCGGGTGCCGCATGATGGAGTGAGCTCCCATCTCTAGTTCCAGCTCCTGCCAACCTAGCAGTTCGAAAGCAAGAAATTGCAAGTAGATAAATAGGTACCACTTCGGTGGGAAGGTAACAGCGTTCCGTGCGCCTCGGCGTTTAGTCATGCTGGCCACATGACCACGGAAACGTCTTCGGACAGCGCTGGCTCTTCGGCTTTGAAACGGAGATGAGCACCGCAACCCTAGGGTCGAATTCGACTGGCTTTCGAGCAAGGGAACCTTTACCTTACCAGAGATACAAACTTTATAAAGATGATTTCAGATGCCAAATGGCAATAGCAGACGTGATTGGGTTAGGTGTGACTACTAACATGAAATCTCTGTTTTGTTTATTAAAAAACCCAAAGTAATATTTATTTATTTATATTTGAATTTATATCCCGCCCTACCCCTAAGGCTCAGGGCGGCTAACAAGGGCACCATGTGCCGAGGTTAAAACAGTAAACACATAATTTAAAAACAATAAATTACAGTAAAATACAATAACAAATTCACAAACAGATTTAGACAAGATTGGGATATCTTAACTTCCATAACTACTTCCCAAGATCTTCTCATCTAAGCCGTGCTCAGGCGTCTCACTCCCCCCTACGAGCAATTTGTCAACTTCCTCCAGACTGAGTCGGTCAAAACATACTAAACCCGGCTCCAAAGGCATGCAAGGGGCCTCAAGTTCACTCACTGTCTCAAGTGTGGCGGGGAGATCGCGACGGAGCATTGAGACTTTATCTGCAAAATAGCTCGCAAATGCCTCACAGCCTATATCCAATTCCCTAACGTTTTGTCTGCCCTGTGGCAGAGTTGTCAAAGACCGAATTGTACTAAATAATTGGGCCTGGCATGAGCTAGCAGACGCAATCGTGGCCGCATAGAACTCCCTCTTTGCGGCTTTGGCTGCCATCTCATAGGCCTTCATAAACATCCTATAAGATGCTCTAGATGCTTCATTGCGAGTTCGGCACTACCATCTCTCTAGCTGTCTCAGCTCACGCTTCAACTCGCGCTACTCCTGGGTATACCAAGGCGCTCGCCTAACACGAGTGCGGAGAGGGCGCCTGGGAGCGATCTCGTCAATGCCCGAGGAAAGCCGGACATGCCAGTCCTCCACTAGCTCATCCAATGAACCGCCAGGGCGCCTCGGATCCTGCAGGGCCATCTGGAGCCTCATTGGGTCCATTTGGCGCCGCGGGCGAGCGTAAATCTGCTCGCTGCCTAAACAGGGTCAGGGTGGAACCCTCAGATGGGCCTTCAGGGCCTGGTGGTCCGACCATGGCACTACCTCCGTAGTAATCTGGTCCACCTCCACCCCCGCCGTAAAGATCAAATCGAGCATGTGGCTGGCCCGATGCGTGGGAGCCGAGACAAGCTGAGAGAGTCCCAGCATCGCCATGGATGACACCAGGTCCGTAGCCTGGCTAGAGGCCGCGTCCTCGGCATAGACGTTGAAATCACCCAAGACAATCAGCCTAGGGTGCTCCAATGCCCAGCCTGATACGGCCTCTAGCAGGGACGGCAGACTACTGGCCGGTGCGTTAGGCGATTGGTACACCAGCCAGATTGCCAAACTCTCCTCAGCCTCCAGCATCACACCGACACACTCCACGCCCCGGATTTCTGCTGGCGGGACCGCCCTGAAGGAGTAAGCCTCCCGAATGAGAATAGCCACTCCTCCCGCCCCCCGAGTCCGAGACTAGTGGAGGACCGTGAACACAGGTGGGGTAAGCTGGCCAAGAGCTACTGTCTCCCCCTCCCGCACCCAGGTCTCGGTCACACACGCCAGGTCTGCATGCTGTTCTTGTACAAAATCCCGAAGGATTGTAGTTTTGTTATTAACAGACCTGGCGTTAAACAACACC
>NW_015173132.1:293481-303080 GCF_001447785.1 Gekko japonicus
GCTGGAAGGGCGCCGAGCCATTCTATTTCTCTGCGTCCTTCCCTTAAAACTCCGCCTCAGCCCACCGCACTTCCCCGCCCGAAGAGCACCGGAATTTGCTGACCAGCCATTTATTCACCTGATGGCCTCCGCAATGCTTTAGGCCACCAGTGACTTAGATGACAGAGCGCAGCAAGCCCACTCTCTCAGTGCAATAGCTTAACCTTAACCTACTGCTACAAAGCGCTCTGAGTGCTACTGAACAGAATACTAACAATATTTCCTGACCTAACAGGTCCTACCAGAGAGATGGTAGTAGAGAAAGGATACTGAAAGGAAAAGGGAAATGATCCAACATAATTATGCAATAACAAGGATTTTAAAATTGTAATATGCTGACGTATCTTGATTGTTGTAAGCCACCCTGAGCCCTAGGGGGTGGTGGCCCTGCTTGGCAGGGAATGGAGCGGGATATAAGTCTCATAAAGTAAATCAATATAGAAAGCAGTCATATTTGACAGAGTGTATAAAACAAAAAATATTTTTCTCCAGCATCCCCTTCCTTATAATTATCAAGATATTATCTGTAAAATACAATAGTTCTTACTTCTGTTGGGGTATATTTATATTCAACATCTTAAATTTCAAACTTCATAACTATGTCTATTTTGCAACTACATCATTGGATCCTTCATTATTACAACGAATTGCGTACTCACTGTTAATTTTTGCAGATATATGTCTCGTAATAAGGAAATTAGAAAAAGACGCTCTCCCCAAGGTCCACTTCCTTGCATACATTTATACTCCGGATATTACATTTAAAACAAATTCTAATTCTGCTTCTCTCTCATGTCATGAACACGTATCTGTATGTGTTTTAAACTGCTTCTTGTTCTAAATTTGTCTCCTTGCATAGTACACATAAGACACACTTCATCTCTCCTCAGATTTCGTAACTGACCTATTTCTCAAATAGGTTTTTAATTTTGCCATTACTGCATATTGAGCAAGTTTATTTCCCCAACCTTCTAAGCGTGGACAGACATTTCATTTCCATTTTGCAGTGTAAATAATTTCTAGCCATGAAACCTCTGTCTGGATTGACACTTTAGTCCTCAGCCCACCCAGTCCCAGCTCTGCTTCCTTATGTCTCTGTCTCTCTCTGCGCTGCCTCCCACCCCTGACTGACCTAAATATAGACAATGAGGTCCTCAAGGCAAGGACTTGGTCTTTCGCTATGTTTACAGTGTCAGGTGCCATGGGCACTGATTCCACTCTAGGGAGGGGAACGCTCTTCAGGTTGCACAGTCATTGCTGGTATCTTAGGAGCCATACGGCCCGCATAACAGGGATGGAGCATAAGGGGTGCTGGGATGAATAGGAGCTAGCGGTGGTAAGGAACCCCCTGAATCCAGCAGAGGGATGGTGCATGGGGTGATTGCCAGTGCCAGCCAAAGTGACTGGCACATGAGGCAGCCAATCAGCATTAGAAGCCTATCCGTGACTGGCACATGAGGCAGCCAATCAGCATTCGATAGCCTTTGGCTGATTCTGCATTGGCTTTTCCCTCCATGAATTTACGAAACCCACCTTGGAACAGAAATTCCCCTCTGCATTGCATGCTGCTTTCACTTCCTTTGATTGTCAGATTTTATGGTGGCCTCCACACTCCATGCCGCTTTCGCTTTCTTTGATCATTGGATTTTATTGTACCTTCTGCATAGATTTATGGGCATTTTATGGCTGTTCAGAGTTGACTTTGCAGTCAGTACACCATTGCCCCGAGGTATTTGGATGTGGTTTTGAGCTGCACCTTTTCCTCCCAGTTGAGAAAATGTGGAAGAGAAGAATTGGATTTATACCCCGCCCTTCACTACCCGAAGGAGTCTCAGAGCGGCTTACAATCTCCTTTCCCTTCCCCTCCCCACAACAGACACCCTGTGAGGTCGGTGGGGCTGAGAGAGCTCTTTTGAGAACTGCTCCCGAGAGAACAGCTCTGAGAGAACCTGTAACTGACCCAAGATCACACCAGCAGCTACATGTGGAGGAGTGGGGAATTAAACCCGGTTCTCCCAGATTAGAGTCCACACTCCTAACCACTACACCAAACTGGTGAGTGGTAGATGCAAAATCGCCCTTTGACAGTGCAAACCCTGAGCGATGCCTGGGCTTCCTTCTAAGGTCATGCTGTGTCCCCAAATGGGATTGGAACTGGGGACCTTTGGGAGGTTAGACCTGCTGCTTCCCACTCTGCTATACCTTTCTCTGCAGTCCTCCTTGCCGAGGTATATATGGCTGGTTTTGATACTATGGCTGCTGAGGAGATCCTAATACTCTGTTGCTGTGTCTGTTGACTGTGTATACGTGTGGTTAGAAGACTTTTACAGCATCAGAGGCATGGGTTCGACTCCTCCCTCATTCGAGTATGTTCCACCTTGTGACCACCTGCAGATGAATCAACAATTGGAAAAAAGAGAACTGTTCTGGATCCATGCCCTTAAGACTGTAACCCGATATGGCTTGAATGAGCATATTGATTGGTGCGCAATATAATCTTGATAGTATAGCATGTATGTACATTTCTATAATTTTTTGAATGTTCTATCAAGTGCGAAATCTGTACTGTTTCTTTATTTTTTAATGGTCTACTCTATGTGGAAGGTGTAATCCCATGACCATCTGAAGACACTCTCTAGGCATTGCATCATCTTACACTTTAGGATTACATCATCCTTAACTAGTTATAAAGCTCCAGCATTTTTAGTTGACTAACACTGCTTTTTACTTGAAGAACACTGTGGCAACACAATCAAAGAAGGCAATTCTTGGACCAAAAGTAACTACATTTTTTAATTATTATTTTCTACATTTAGGATTTAAATTGGATAATCTATTGATTTTTATTTTTATTTTGTCTTTAGGTCTATACTTTAGAACTACTGGGCAAGTGTGATATTCCTTTAGATCCACAACTCATGTTACTGAATTTATGGCCAGATGGAAACTTTTCAAGTAATCAAAAATCATTAATTAATATTTTACATAGCATCGAAATGGAAAGACAAACACCCTCCTTCAATTAAAGCTTGGCTTTCCAAACTCTGGGATTATTTCCTCTATGAAACTATTTCTATTTACAATACCACAGACCAAAATGAATGCGAATTATTAAACCCAGTTGGGAAATGGTATCCACTATTAGACAAAATTACTTTTGATAACTTTGAATGGGATGTTATTAGTAAAGCTAAATATAAACTTTTATTGTTAGGTTAACTATGGTTTACTTCGTTATAACTTTCAGTGTAAATTCTCAATTTTGACTTACCTTTGAGTGTATCTGTTTGTATAACCTGAAAACCTGTAACAAAGTGTTCTTGTTGATTGTTAATGTTAAAATTAATAAAATTATTTTGGTTTAAAAAAAAGTGATTGCACTTTTAAAGATCTCATTTGCATATTTATTCTGTGCCTGGTGGTTTTATTCTGGAAGTAAGTTTATGGTATATATCTACTACCCTGTTTCCCCGAAAATAAGACCTACCCCCAAAATAAGCCCTAGCAGGATTTCTATGCATTTGTGGTATAAGCCCTAGTGTGTCTTCTTGAGAAAAAATAAATATAAGACAGTGTCTTATTTTCGGGGAAACACGGTAATTGGGAGTATAGATTTACAGTCTATTAACCTGTTGTAAAAAAGTATGTGTTTAATTTCCTATTTTTTATCTTTTACAGAAACTTGTTTTCTGGTCCATATTGAATTTATATTTTGTATCCATTCTGATTGTGTCTACACGAGTGTATTATATTTTTATAGCCATCTTGCCACTCAATTGTTTGACCTCTGAGGAAGGCCTATGCAGGCCGAAACATGTCAGGTCAGGTTTTTAAAGTCCGTGTGTATATATATATATATGATGTGAATGGGCCCTTATACATGTTTTAAATTTGTACTTAATAAATACATGTAGCTTTTTCTATATATCTTTTACATTTAGTTTTTAATATTGGCCCTCTTTTTCACATTTTACTAACCTTTGTTAGGTTCTGAATTTTAGTGTTAAGGTTCAGTTTTTTGCCCTTTTTGTCCCTGTTCGACTCCTCCCTTTTCTTTATGTTTTGCTGTTGATTTTCCAGTGCTGGCCAAAAGGTGAGTTTTGCATCCCCCCCTCCCACCAGCATCGCTACCCTAATACACCTTCTCCACACTTGCTGGGGGGGGGGAGTGAAGCACCTCTCCGATATGTCTGGACCAGAAATTCTGATATATTGTTAGTTTTTTCCTGGTTTACTTTTTAAAAATATAAACCGCTTTGAGTTCAGTGGTCTGAAAAATCAGCATATCAATCCAATAAATAAAGAAAACAGCTTTGGATCAGTACTGGTCTAGAATTCTACATCCAGCAGCAACTTGTCAGAACACCTCTTGGAAGAATTGGAGCCTGGGGTGATGGCTTTCCTCTGCTGAAGCCTAGAAGCACAAAGGCTGTCTCCGCACAGCAGTTCCAGCAAGCTATGATGGCGACTAGCTGTTAATAAGACCTATTCCCCCACAGATTTTAGCTGATCCTTCTTAAAAACCATGTAAGCCACTGCCTGTCAGCACACACCTGATAAATTGCACAAGTTAATTGCATGTTGTGCTTCCTATTGGTCTCTCCTAAACCCACTGCAAAACAACTCAAATGGGTGACTCCACATTCCATATCGTGTGTGAGAAACGTTCCTCCGGCCACCCTCCACATCCGTCACGATTTTGTTAACGTTCCATCACGTCATCTTTTCTAAAGTAACATCACATGCATGATTATAAATGTTAATCTGCCTCAGTGGCAGTGTTCCCTCTAAGCTGAGTCAGTAGGAGCTGGCTCACAGTTTTTTTAGCCTCCGGCTCACACATTTTTGCCTTAGCTCAGGAAGGATGTCTCCAGAGCAAACTAATTTATGCAGCAGCCAAATCGCTCGCTCACAACTTTAACGCCAGTAGCTCACAAAGTAGAATTTTTGTTCACAAGATTCCACGGCTTAGAGGGAGCATCGCTCAGTGGTAACAAACGAGGAACAGAATTGAAATGGGATCTTTGTCTTGGGGGGGCCCTAGTGGCTCTCCTTAGCCCTGGCTGTCTGCAGAGGCAGCTACAGAATACGCATACTTCGTGCATAAGACCATAAAAAAAATGGCCATGCTCAGTCAGACCAATGATTCACCCAGTTCAGCTTGTTTCACATCGTGGGCAATGAGTCATGCAAGTCATCCAAACAGGACTTAGAAACCCATGCCTCCTCATTTTTTGTTCTCCAGCACTGGCATTTAGAGGGTTACTGCCACAGCACATGGCGATTCAATTTAGTCATTGTTGCGAACAACCATGGATGGATCTGCCTTCCATGAATCTGTCTTATTCCCTTCTAAAGCCAACCAAAGTAGTGGCCATTGCTACATCCTGGGGCAGTGACATCTACAAGTTAAGTACTCTAGAGTGAAGCAGTGGGTTGGATCCAACCAACTTTTCAGCTGGTGAAAAACGGAACATGGATCCCCTTTGACCACCAAAAAGATGCTGCTGCTGGGATCGTGGGACCTGTATGGACAAAAGCCATATGGGACAGAGGCTGTGGTAAGAAGGGGAAATCGGGAGGGTTGAGTTTAAAATTTGTCTGAATAGAACCTGGTATTTCCTTCTCTCTGACTTGATTCTATTGGCCATTAATTTAATTGTATGCCCACAAATTCTAGAATTATGGGAATGGGAGAAAAAGTTCTTTCTATACACTGTGTCCATCCCATGCATGACTCTCCCCCCCCTTACTTGTCAAACAGTCTGTCAGTCTTTATTATGGCCCACAGGCTGTTCAGAACCCCTTCCTTGTCTTTTTCTAAACTAAAACACACGCACGCACAAACACCTTAGGCTTTCCTGATAGGGTTTAGTTGGTTGCCGTCCTCTGGATCTTTTCTGGATATCTTGAGATACAGCAACCAGAACCGTATGTGGTATCCCCAATGAGGCTGATACATAGATGTATACAAGGCCGTTATGATACTAGCCATTTTCTTTACATCCCTTTTCCAATTCCTAGCATAGCGCTTGCCCCTCTCACTCCTGCTCCCCCTTGAGTTGATATCAATTTCAATTTATTATGGGTCTATATGACCGAAGTCTTGACCAACAAAAAATGTTTAAAAGCACAACACACAGCAGAGAGAAAAACAACAAGAGGTAGTCTGAACTGCAAGAGAAAACATTCAATAAACCCTGAACACTAGAGAATGCACCACAGCACCCCCTAGGGTACAAGTGTACAAAAAGACTCTTTACATTAACTTGATTCTTAGCAGACCGTCACTTCTCCAATGTATAGAAGAAAGGGTCGAAAAACGAAGGGTGGGATTTGTGGGATTCTGCTGTGCATGGACAGTGCAAACATGCTTATTCGGACTGAGCAAATGGTGTCGAGAAAGTATTTCTGAAAAGCAGAGCATGCTAATATTCAATTTCAATTTAGAGTTGATATCTTCATTGCGCCGCCCATCACAATACCAAGATTTCTTTCCGGGTCAGTCCCCACCCTTTCAGGCCTCATCAGATAATTAAACTTGGAATGTATTGCACTTTTATACAACCTCGTTTGCCATGTTGTTGGCCACTCACCCAGCTGTGGAGCTCTTCTCAATACAGATCAAAGTGGGCGGCCATGTTGTTCTGACGAAGTGTGCGTGCACACGAACGCTCACACCTTGAATAAAACTCTGTTGGTCCTAAAGGTGCCACTGGACTCTTAACTTTGTTCTTCTCAATGCAGCTCTCTCCATCCTGAAAGAAACTTGGTGTCACCTGCAGACTCTGCGAGTTCACTGCTCTGTTCCTGATTCCACATCATTGACGAACAAATTAAGTAGCCTGAGTCTCAGAACTCATCCCTGTGGAACCCCAGTGCTTTCTACCCTCCATTGCTACGACTGTCCATTTACTTTCTTCTCCCTGTTGTTTAGTGCACTTCTAATCCATGGGAGGATCTATCCTCTTTGCTCCTGACTGCATCCACTTTGTGCGCCACGTCTTCAGTCCACAGATAATCAAGGCTAGTTTGCAGGCTCCTTCAGGTGTATCTGCTTGGCCTGTGTGTGTTTCTATCGCGGGGGGAGGGGAATCAGGCTTGACAAGGAAGAGGGCATTTGTTAATTGATAACAAGAATTAGTCTTAATCCTCCCTAATTCTGTACGGTTTACTTTCTGCAAAGAGGGGGAAACTGTCATGCAGAGTGGATTTGAGCACACATAATCAATCACGGGAGAACGGCATTGCATTAGCAATTTGTGTAGCTAAATGGCGCTTTTTCTTTCTCGGGAAGGAAGGATGATTAAAGAAAGGGTGGCTGTGTCCTCATCTGAACTGCTAGGCAGGCCTCCTGTTGGGACAGAAACCAGCACGTTTCGTCTGCCATCCATTCAGAAGCAGAACGATTTCACTTGCCTCTATAGCTTTGCTGTGCCTTCAGATCCTCAGCAGAGTTATGAACCAGCAGAGTCCTACATTTTAATCCCGGACACTGAAATATTAAAGATAAAGAATCCCAGCCTCTTCTTTTGCATCGTCTTCTGCTTCTGGGCTGAATGCTTGAATAATGCTTGAAAGGGCTTGCTCCTTGGGACTGTAGTGCTTTAAGTGTTTAGTGAAGGGTGTAGTCGATTACCACCTATCTATTGCAAGTCCCTAAGTGTGTAGACTGCAATAATAATGCAACAGGTTTCCTCCTGTGCCTCTCTCACTAGACTCCCAAACGGAACCTGGTGGCAGCAAGATGGGGGGGGGCGGTGAGCTCTTTTTATGCCCTCCTCATCAGCACCAAGGCAGACTGCAGAACCTTTGCAGGCCATTTTGGGTACAGGTGGCAGAGGCTTAAGTGGTGAGGGGGCAACCACTGGCACAAGCCATGCCAGCCACTTCCTTCTAGAGAGCCAGTGTGGTTTAGTGGTTAAAGTTTTGCACTGGGACCTGGGAGTCTGAGGTCCGAACCCCCACATGTGCCATGGAAGTGTGCTGGGTGACCTTGGGCCAGGCACACACACACTCACCCTAACCTACTTCACAAGGTTGTTGTGAGGATAAAACAGGAGAGGAGAACAAGCCACTTTGGGTCCCCATTGAGGAAAAAAGGTGGGTTTATAAATGAAACAAGTAAATATATAAATGAAATTCTATACTGTTCGTGTGGCACCTCCATGTCTATTTGATGCTCCAAGCAGCCGCTTTAACCGCCCTGTATTACATGTTCTTGTATAAATACACAGGTGATTGTTCACAATGCACATTTCAGATGCTTATGTGTGTGGGTCATGCACAAGCCGCAACCTTGCTTCCAGGCTCCACTGCATTTATGGAGCATATGAAATGGCTATCAGTTCTCATGCAGATTCTTAAAAGGCAACCATGTAATTAGTCTAGTATATTATGAACAAACTCCCCCCCCCCCCCGGGGCCCTTGGCATGGATCCAGTGCTTCCACCAACCAAAGTGAAGCCTTCCGCCAGCCTCAGGAATCTTCCTTCAACTTAAGTGGCTCTTCCTCCAGAGAAAAGGCCACTTAAGCTTCACGTTTTGCTGAGCAGAGTGGTAGGATGCGTGCCGTAGAGAGGATTTAATTAAAATACCCATAGTATACCCTACGGCAGCGATCCTCAACACAGTGCTCACATTGTTGCTGTGGAACATTTCCTCACATTGTTGCTGTGGAAAAAAGACACAACAAAGTCATTTCCAGAGCTGTTGAATTCTTTATTGTATGACTGCAGGTAGGGTTGCCAGCTCTGGGTTGGGAAATAAGGGGAGGTTTTGGGGGTGGAGCCTGAGGAGGCCAGGGTTGGGGAGGGGAGGGACTTCCAAAGCGGCCATTTTCTCCAGGTGAACTGATATCTGCCCCCTGGAGATCAGATGTATTTAGGGTTGCCAGGTCCCTCCTGGCAACCAGCAAGGGGACTTACTGGGAGAGGGAGGGAGGTCCAGCCAATGTTGCAGTGACCCAGCACTTCTGACCTGACCCAGAGGTGACGCTCTGGTATTTGGGCAAAAACTCTATGGTAAAATTGGATTCTACCATAGAGTTTTTGCCCAAATACCAGAGCGTTGCCCCAACGGCACCAACATCATGATATCACTTCCAGTGACATCAGAAGTGACACAGACATAGACACTATTCTCAGGAAATCTCCAGCTACCACCTGGAAGCTGCACCAAACACACGGGAAACACAGCAAAGTTAGACAAACGTGAAGAAACACCATGTTATAACTAAACACACTCTACTAATATGTACTTGTTTCTTCATATATTGGCTTAAATACAATAGAGACCTTAGTGTATCTTATACATATTCATTATAATACAAAAACCTAACAAACATTATATATCTACTAATAGAAAAGTCCACAGCTACAGAGACCCAGGACTGTTTTTGGGCAGGAACACACAGGAACGGAGTTCCGGCTGGCTTCAGAGTTGGCCACGCTCACTACAGCCAAAACCTCTGCATGCCTGGCTTCAGAGGGAAGGCCTGGAGAGCGATTCCCCCCCCCCCCCGTGGCCTCGGGGCGGACACCGGAAGCCCAAGGGAGGGA
>NW_015173132.1:303140-309923 GCF_001447785.1 Gekko japonicus
GAGGAAGGCCCTGGGGAGCGATCCCCCCCCCCCCCGGCGACTCCGAGGCGTCCACGGCAAGCCAAGGGAAGACATGGGGGTGTGACCTAATATGCTAATGTGCCGCGCTATCAGGGTGTGGCCTAATATACTAATAGGTTTCTGCTGTTGGATGTGGCCTATTATGCTAATGAGTTCCTGCTGGGCTTTTTCTACAGAAAAAGCCCTGCAGAGACCTATTCCAATGCTGTAGACTATCTTGCTCCTGATAAGAGACTGATGAAGGTTGCAACAGTCATAAACGATGAGAGATGCAGCAGGCTGTTATGTTCTCTACAAAAAGTGATTCAGCAAGCATCAAAGCATGCAACACGCCTCCCAGGCAAAAATTGTGTGTTTTGACAGACTCTTCTTCAGGCAGACATATTTTCCCTGGAACCAAAGCTCACAATGCTACAGTGCACCAGTCAAGAATTCTCTAGAAGTCTTTTCCAGTGAAACTGACGTCTTTGTATCTTTTCTCTTCAGCTGGTCATGGCTTGATTCAGACCAGTTAGTTCTAGTTTTGCAGTTCCTTATTTTGCAGTCACAGCACATTCCACCTGGCCTACATGACTTCACCATTCTCATACGTCTCCACCCTGGTTTGTTTGTTTTTTACTTCCACACCGCTTCCATAAACAGCCAGTCTCTAACTTTCTTCCACATAATTGGAGTCCGAGGCACTTTGGAAGAGATCAGGAGGCATCACACTTATATCTGCAGGGAGTGCCCATTTTGAAACAGCTGCCCCCAGTCATAGCAGCGAGATTGGCTTGGAGTGTCCTGGCATTCTGTGGAAACTCCAAGTACTTTGTGATTGAACCCAAACCCCATTTTGAGATCCGTCTCACCAGGGGCAGATTCACCATTAAGCAGACTAAGCATGTGCTTAGGGCACCAGGGCCAAAGGGGGCACCACAAAGTTGGGGAAAGGGTGAATATTGGAACTTTGATACATTTAACTTGTGAAATATTAAAATAGATGTTGTATTGCATTGTTGTAGAACGTTATGCAGCCATTTAGTTTGTACAGTATATTGTGTTATCATATGAATAAATATTTGTATTGCTGCAACCTGCATTGTATATCTGGTCAGACAGGTCAACAGCTAAAATGGACTGGGTCAGTGTGGAAAGGAGGGGGGGGCACCAAGATTGGTCAGGGCACCAGTGAGCCTTAATCTGCCCCTGAGTCTCACCTTCCACCATGGCAGAAATTTTGTTATAGTACCGGTCCCCTGTTCTCAAAATTCCTCAAAAAATTTCTCAAAACCCACGCTGGTTCAACGAGGCTGCGTTCCCCTGCCCTGCAGAGTGTTCTCGTATGAAACTGCATGAGAAGAATATTCATCATACCTAACAAAAATGGCTTCCTTCTACTCCCTTAACATAGTTTACCTGGCAAAACTTACCTGAGAAGGACTGCTGATCCCACACACCAGTGTTCTCTGAGGAAGAGATCACCATGTCCTGAGGGCTATGCAGCTGTGAAAGGATCCCACCATAGGCGACAAGGCAAACATGTCATCATTATTTGACAGACAGGAACTTCTACCCTCCTCTTACTCCCCTTTGGCCAAATTACTTGCTCAGGAAATGACACCACCTTTATGTTTTTTTTCCTCCCTCTGGTAATTGTTTCCTCCTTGAATAATGGAGGAGTCTTGAAATATCATGCTAGTATTCAACATGTCCCACTATATAGAAAACAAAAATGGTAAGAATTCATGTCTTGAGGAAAACGGAGGAGAAGGAGGGTTGTCAGATGATCGGCTGCGGCTCCCCTTCCTGGTAACGTTGACAAACGGAAGCCATTGCACAGGTTTAAGTGAGAAAACGGGTAAATTGAGTAACTTAAGAAAACAGGTCAAGCGAGGCACTGTTGGCTTTGGTGTGTAATTAAAAAAAATGTAGGTAGTTGCTGATCATCTACACTTCACTGAATAAAGGTGTGTACAGATAAGGAGACTTCCTGAGGTACATTTTGTTGGGTATATAATTATTGAAGGACAGCCTCTCAATTGCTGCTGGTCTCTTCTGTATGTGTTTTGGTGTATTTATTAATGTATTCCTTTGGGTTTTTAAATTTATTTATTTTTTGGACTTTTTATTCCGCCCTCCCCAGATGGGCTCAGGGCGGATCACAACAAATTGACTCAAACACTTGTTACCGTAAAATCACATAAAAATCATAAAAACAATAAAATTGGTAGCAGCAATATAAATCTGTTGGGGCCACAAGGTGGAGTCAGATGGGCCCTTTCAGCAGGTTGGGAACTAAAGCAGGGAGGCCAACTGAGGTGATTCCCCCATTACTGTGTGTGTGTATAGTGTCTATGTATATATATAGAGAGAGCTCCTGTCTCTAGTTCCAGCTCCTGCCAACCTAGCAGTTCGAAAGCAAGAAATTGCAAGTAGATAAATAGGTACCACTTCGGTGGGAAAAGAGCAGGTAAAGAAAGAGGTACTTTTCTCCCTTTCTCACAATACAAGAACTCGTGGGCACTCCATGAAACTGCAGAGCGGTCGGGTTAGAATGGATAAAAGGAAGTACTTCTTCACCCAAAGAGTGATTAACACTTGGAATTCACTGCCACAGGAAGTGGTGGGTGCTACAAGCATGGATGGCTTCAAAAGGGAATTAGATAAGCATATGGAGCAGAGGTCCATCAGTGGCTATTAGCCACAAGGTATAGCTAGGGGCTCTGGGGCAAGTGATGCTCTGTCTTCTTGGTGCTTGGGGGGGGTCAACAGTGGGAGGGCTTCTAATGTCCTGGCCCCACTGCTGGACCTCCTGATGGCACTGGTATTTCTGGCCACTGTGTGACACAGAGTGTTGGACTGGATGGGCCTTTGGCCTGATCCAACATTGGCGTCTCTTATGTTCTTATGTTCTTATGTAGTAGTTGTAATATTGGGAGACCTCCAGGCTCCATCTGGAGGTTACAAACCGGGGGAGAGAGATCACGGGACGGACGATGGAGAAGAACATAACAACCGTGATATATTATGCCGAAGAAAAATATCCACAGACTTATAAGTTCTTCTTCAATGTCCAATGATTTTTATCAAGGTAACAGAGAACAAACAGATTAGTGAATGGAAAGTCAAATCAGTTACAGAAACAACATGGTAAGTACATTGTAAACAAGTCCTGGACGGTTAATTCTAGCATATTGAGTTACAGTGAATTATATATCATAAATTTTGTTTTAGATTTGAAAGTGGTCAAATTAGGAGTATTACAGTAGTAGTGATTGATTCAGATTCTACACTGATTTAATAATTTTGCATAATCGACAACGATGAAGACCTCATATGACTGACAGTTTTAAATGAATTGCAGGATTTGATATTTAGCTTGTGATATAGTCTCCCAATCGAACTTGTCTATATCTATGTTATCCAGTATTGGGGACCAAATACTTAGTGGGTTGTAGAATTCACATTCAGATTGGTGTGAAGAGTCATAAATGGGGAAAAAAAGTGTCCAATTTACTTGGAACAATTCAAACGCCACAAATACCGCAACGGACCATGCATACCTGTCTCGTTTCGTCTTCAGACTTTGTCAAAGTGGGTAGCGTTGTAAGTAATTCATTCAGCAAACACTCTGGAGGTTGGCAACCCTAGCCCAAGATCACCCCTTGAGTTTCCATGGCAGAGAGGGGATCTGAATCTGGGTCTCCCAGGTCCTAGATTCCCACCCAAACCACTACACTACAGAAGTCACTAATTTTATGTCACCGTTTCAAAGTACTTCAGCTCTCACAATGGGCTTGCTTATACATTCTTCCATAGTTCATCCGTTTGCTTCAGCAGATGTGCAGACAGTTTCAAGGCCGTCTTCCTTCCAGGCAATTTATTAGTGCAATCCTAAGAACACTTCTCTGGAAGTCAGCACCAATTGGACCAATCCCTGCCTCTGTACAACTAACACCTCTATACACAGTGAAACGAATGAGTAGACTCTTGTTCCTGAGCATCATCTCGGCAGAATCTCTCGCACTAATTCTTCTTCTTCTTCTTTTGGCACTCAGGTCAGTCTAACTGAGCCGAAAGTAAATTTCAAGTGGTTGGGGGCCCAAGATTCGGATCAAGGCCATGCTGAGAGGAGAAAGTGGATATAATTTTTCCACCCTTGCCCAGTTTCACTCACTGGGAACTCCCTCCCCCTCATGCTCCTATTGGCCTTGGAAGGAAAAACAAAAAATAGGCATCCTCTAATTTGACAGTTAAGGTACTACATAAGAGAACATAAGAGAAGCCAATGTTGGATCAGGCCAATGGCCCACCCAGTCCAACACTCTGTCACACAGTGGTCATGTAATGTATCCAGTTCTGACCATGTGGCCAACTGGGGCTCCATGCGGTCAAGCGAAACCTTTGAGCTTCGGTTCAGGAAACAATGGACTAAGCGGATCCTAGCCCGCACCTATCCGAGGGCTAGGTTTCCGGCCAAGAGCCTATGGAACTCTCAGCCACTGTAAATAGCCAATGCGGTGTGGGGGGGTGTTTTGGGTGGTGGTTTCACAGGGAATATAAGCTGGCCTGCGAGCCGGCTAAAGTTGTCTTGTTCCACACTAATAAAAGTACGTAAGCTGAAATCACTCATCTGTCTGCATACAGCCAAAGTATTTGAGCTTCAGTTTCATTATCTGGCCTTCCAGGGAACAGTCAGGGTTGATTTCTTTTAGGATTGACTGATTTGATCTTCTTGCAGTCCAAGAGGATCCTAGCCCACACCTATCCGAGGGCTAGGTTCCCGGCTGAGAGCCTATGGAACTCTTGGCCACTGTAAATAGCCTACTCTTGGCCACTGTAAATAGCCTATTGTGGTGTGGGGGGGTGTTTTGGGTGGTGGTTTCACAGGGAATATAAGCCGACCTGTGAGCCAGCTAAAGTTGTCTTGTTCCACACTAATAAAAGTACGTAAGCTGAAGTCACTCGTCTGTCTGCGTACTTTTCAGGCCAAAAATACCAGGTGCCATCAGGAGGTCCACCAGTGGGGCCAGGACACTAAAAGCCCTCCCACTTTTGCCCCCCCCCCAAGCACCAAGAATACAAAGCATCACTTGCCCCAGACTGAGAGTTCCTATCTATACTTTGTAGCTAATAGCCACTGATGGACCTCTGCTCCATATGCTTTTCTAATTCCCTCTTGAAGCCGTCCATGCTTGTAGCCACTGCCCCCTCCTGTGGCAGTGAATTCCATGTGTGAATCACTCTTTGGGTGAAGAAGTACTTCCTTTTATCCATTCTAACCCGACCGCTCAGCAATTTCATTGAGTGCCCATGAGTTCTTGTATTGTGAGAAAGGGAGAAAAGTACTTCTTTCTCTACCTGCTCTATCCCATGCATAATCTTATGAACCTCGATCATGTTCCCCCATAGCTGTCGTTTCCCCAAGCTAAAGAGCCCCAAGCGTTTTAACCTTTCTTCATAGGAAAAGTGTACCAACCTTTTATCATTCTAGTTGCCCTTTTCTGCACTTTCTCCAGTGCTATAATATCCTTTTTGAGGTGTGGTGGCCAGAACTGTACACAGTACTCCAAATGAGGTCGCACACATGCCCCTCCCACCCAAAAAAGCATGACATAAATATTAATGGCTGTTTGGTTCACCTGCCAGTTTTCTTTCGCTATATGCAAGGTCAAGTCATCCATACAGGAGAGCTGTGGCATTTCAAAAAGCACTTTATTCTGAAACACTGGACACTTCAGGAAGTCATTACATCGGAAGATGATGCACAGTGCAGCGTAGCCACTCAGAATCTTGTGGATAACGTGCTGTTCAGTAATGTATTACTGCTGTCCTCCTTGCGAGTTTCGTCTCCTTCCCCAAAGCTCAACCCGTGAGGAAGATAATTGGAAATGCTCCACTGAAAATAATAGGCTGTGTCCTGTTGTCATGGAGACACGAATAAATCGAATCAATTGCAGTGAAAGTTGTCCCCCCCCAAAGGTCTACGGTGTGTTTTGAGTGTATTATGGTGGGTGGAGTGGTTTAAAAACCAGTATCCGTATGCCATTAAACCAGCCAATAGACTGAAGGCGTTCTCGTTCTCCCTACTTCCGACTTTCATCGTGATGTCATTTGAATCCTGTAACCATCACAAATGGTCTTGAGAGTGCTGAACAATTATTTTCAAGAATGGCAGATTGTTAGGTCGGCCTCCCTACCTCTTTAGGCTCTGAGAAGAAGGAAGAGGACATCTGAAATACAGAGTTTTAAAATATTTAAAATGCAGCTGGAACATGCACAACTGATGCATTTCTAAACTAACGTCCATGCGGTAGAAAGGAGCCAAACAGGATGCCTAGAACCGTTTGTCCATCCTGAAGGTGACAACCGCCTTTGTGGGGAGGGGGCCGTGGCTCAGAGGAAGAGCCTCTGCTTTGCATGCAGGATGTCCCCGGTTCAATCCCAGGCATCTCCAGTTAAAACGACCAAGCTGTAGGTGATGTGAAAGACCTCAGCCTGAGACCCTGAAGAGCTGCTGCCAGTCTGAGTGGACAATACTGACCTTGATAGACCAAAGGTCTGATTCAGTATAAGGCAGCTTCCTCTGTGTTCATCTGCGTTCATCTGGTCAGTCAGCAATGTGTAACAGGACTGGCCTTGGAGGATGACGTTTACTGATTTGGGGGCAAGATGTATGGTATAGTGAACGTTCCTAGCTTTGCGACCTTCCTAGTCGGCAGAGTAGGCATCAGCAACGCGACTGTCCTGCGTGTGGGAGCTGTCCTGTTGCATTCTTCA
>NW_015173132.1:310516-319003 GCF_001447785.1 Gekko japonicus
CCAACCTTTTATCATTCTAGTTGCCCTTTTCTGCACTTTCTCCAGTGCTATAATATCCTTTTTGAGGTGTGGTGGCCAGAACTGTACACAGTACTCCAAATGAGGTCGCACACATGCCCCTCCCACCCAAAAAAGCATGACATAAATATTAATGGCTGTTTGGTTCACCTGCCAGTTTTCTTTCGCTATATGCAAGGTCAAGTCATCCATACAGGAGAGCTGTGGCATTTCAAAAAGCACTTTATTCTGAAACACTGGACACTTCAGGAAGTCATTACATCGGAAGATGATGCACAGTGCAGCGTAGCCACTCAGAATCTTGTGGATAACGTGCTGTTCAGTAATGTATTACTGCTGTCCTCCTTGCAAGTTTCGTCTCCTTCCCCAAAGCTCAACCCGTGAGGAAGATAATTGGAAATGCTCCACTGAAAATAATAGGCTGTGTCCTGTTGCCATGGAGACACGAATAAATCGAATCAATTGCAGTGAAAGTTGTCCCCCCCCAAAGGTCTACGGTGTGTTTTGAGTGTATTATGGTGGGTGGAGTGGTTTAAAAACCAGTATCCGTATGCCATTAAACCAGCCAATAGACTGAAGGCGTTCTCGTTCTCCCTACTTCCGACTTTCATCGTGATGTCATTTGAATCCTGTAACCATCACAAATGGTCTTGAGAGTGCTGAACAATTATTTTCAAGAATGGCAGATTGTTAGGTCGGCCTCCCTACCTCTTTAGGCTCTGAGAAGAGGGAAGAGGACATCTGAAATAACAGAGTTTTAAAATATTTAAAATGCAGCTGGAACATGCACAACTGATGCATTTCTAAACTAACGTCCATGCGGTAGAAAGGAGCCAAACAGGATGCCTAGAACCGTTTGTCCATCCTGAAGGTGACAACCGCCTTTGTGGGGAGGGGCCGTGGCTCAGGGGAAGAGTCTCTGCTTTGCATGCAGGATGTCCCCGGTTCAATCCCAGGCATCTCCAGTTAAAACGACCAAGCTGTAGGTGATGTGAAAGACCTCAGCCTGAGACCCTGAAGAGCTGCTGCCAGTCTGAGTGGACAATACTGACCTTGATAGACCAAAGGTCTGATTCAGTATAAGGCATGAGGTGAAAGACTTCAGCCTGAGACCCTGAAGAGCTGCTGCCAGTCTGAGTGGACAATACTGATCTTGATAGACCAAAGGTCTGATTCAGTATAAGGCAGCTTCCTCTGTGTTCATCTGCGTTCATCTGGTCAGTCAGCAATGTGTAACAGGACTGGCCTTGGAGGATGACGTTTACTGATTTGGGGGCAAGATGTATGGTATAGTGAACGTTCCTAGCTTTGCGACCTTCCTAGTCGGCAGAGTAGGCATCAGCAACGCGACTGTCCTGCGTGTGGGAGCTGTCCTGTTGCATTCTTCATGTGTGATCTGGATACTGTAGCCTTTGAAGGATGCCTTGTAGATGGCGTTGCCAACCTCCAGGTGGGGGTTGGAGATCTCGCAGAATCACAACTGATCTCCAAATAAGAGAGATCAGTTCCCCTGGAGCAAATAGCTGCTCTAAAGCGTGGACTCTATGGCGTTATCCCCCACTGAGGTCCACCCCCTTCCCAAATCCTGCTAGCCACAGGTTCCACCCCCAAATCTCCAGGTATTTCCCAAGCAGGAGTTTGCAACCCTACTTGTAGAGCTACCCCACAGGGTACAAATACTGCAAGCGCATATCTGCCGACTGTATGGAGAGGCATTTACAGAAGCAAACGTTATTGTCAGCATCTCTGGTTTCCAAAGTTCGGCACTTAAGGTTTCTAAGTATGAGCGCTGGTTCCTTATCAAAAGAAAAAACGAGGTAAGGAAATTGATAGGTATCCTTCCTTCCTTCCTTCCTTCCTTCCTTCCTTCCTTCCTTCCTTCCTTCCTTCCTTCCTTCCTTTTGCTTTCTTGACCTTGAACCAATCCGGAAAATCCCTAGCATCTGCTGTGTGTGTTTGTATGTGCATGTGCAAAGTGCAATCAAGTGGCAGCTGACTTCTGGCAACCTTCCTGGGGTTTTCGAGGCAAGAGTGGCCTGCCATTGCCTGCCTCCGCATAGCAACCCTGGACTTTGTTGGTAGCCTCCCAGCCGAGTCCTAACCAGGGGTGTGTTTTTATACCTCCATTATAATGACAGGAATCTTATCAGTAAAGGTCAAAGAGCTGTCCCTTTTTCAAGCAACGGTGTTTGTGTATCCAGCATGCATTCCTAGAATATCAGTTCCAGAGGAATCTTGCGACCAAAACCGACAGAGTTTTGCAGCACCTTAAAGACTAACTGAAATGTGGTGCTGCAGGGGAATTTTACGTATACCGCGGACTACCAAAAAGACAAAGAAGTGGGTTCTAGATCAAATCAAACCTGAATTCTCCCCTAGAAGCTAAAATGACTAAACGAAGGCTATTGTACTTTGGTCCCATTATGAGAAGACAAGAGTCAATGGAAAAGGCCATAACGCTAGGAAAAGCCGAAGGCTGCCGGAAAAGAGGAAGACCCAACGTGAGATGGATGGACTCAATAAAAGAAGCTATGACCCTCAGTCTGCAAGACCTGAGCATGTCTGTTAATGATAGCAGGGGTCATTTCGTAAAAAAAGAGGTGCAGGAGCTCATTAGAATAACTCATTAGCATCACTTATTTGCATATGTTACACCCCCTGACATTACCAGAAGCATGTCAGAAGGCAACACCCACCGCTCAGGCTCCACTGGACTGTTTTGGATTGCTAGCTATTTGGGGGGGGGGGGGGGGGAAGGGGAGGAATGCAGATCTGTCCTCACAGAGGGAGAGCTTGTACCTGAATAAAACTTGATCTTAAAGGTGCCACTGGACTGTTTTGGACCGGGGGGAGCTCTGCAACTTACCTGGCTGCTTCTTGCTCTGATTGAGGGCTGCTGGGGGCAGGGGGTGGGGCTCGTTGCATGTGCCCGCCCCCTGGGCTCTTTACTGCCGGAGCTCCGCTCCTGTGTGCTCCTTGCAGGAAATGACTCCTGAATGATAGAATGTTTTGTAGGTTATTAATACATAGAGTCGCTACAAGTCAGAAGCTTGATGGCACTTAACACAGACACAAACAACCCAGTTCTCCATAGGGCTGCCAGGTCTTTTGAGGATCAGATCTTTAAGATCTATGGGGTGGCGATAAAAGGAAGGACCTGGCTATGTTTGCTACCTTAGGGGTGGAGTGTGGTGGTCACAGGGATCTGTGGGGCTATGAAGCAGACAGCAAAAACCTCTCAAACCAAGCGGAAAATAGCTTGTTGCCTTAATTCTGGCCCGTCCCCTGCAGATGTTATTCCTTCCTCTGGAAACCCTGAAAACTCTTGTCAGCTCTTAAAGACCTAGCAACCTTGCTAATACGCAAGGGATGGGCCTCCCTGCCTTCCATGAATGGCACTTAGGGTTGCCAGTCTCCAGGTGGGGCCTGGGGATCTCCCACTTTCACAACTGATCTCCAGCCGACAGAGATCAGCTCCCCTGGAGAAAATGGCTGCCTTGAAGGGTGGACTCTGTGGCACTGGACCCTGCTGAGGCCCCTCCCCTCCCCTCCCCAAACCCCGCCCTCTACCGGATCCACCCCCAAAGTCTTCAGGTATTTTCCAGCCCAGACCTGGCAACCCTAAAGGCCCAGACAGAATTTTCTAGAAGTAGGAGGAGCGTGGTGCCAGTTAGTCAGTGCTAAGTTAGAGGGAAGCATATTGGGCTGGATCCAACCAGCTTTTCTGTGGGGAAAAAGGAAGGATGGGTACTCTTGGGCCACCAAAAAAGGACCATGGGAATTGTGTGTACAAAAGCCACACGGGACCGGGGCTGTAGTAAAGTGGAGAAGTGGATGGGGGCTCTGGGTTGCCAACTATGGGTTGGGAAATACCTGGAGATTTAGGTGGTGGAACCTGGGGAAGGCAGGGTTTGCGGAGGGACTTTATTATTTATTATTTATTTATTACATTCGATTTATATACCGCTCCTAACCCCGAAGGGTCTCTGAGCGGTTTACACAGGGGTTCCAAATTCAGTTTTTAACCTACCTAAGGCCACATTGTATATAGGGGGTGGGGGTTCCTACCAGCACCCAGGCAGCAGGATTAGCCGATCTTGTTGGCTTCTTTCCAGCAGCCTCGAGTGTCGACTTCTCCGGTGACCTGGAGCAAGTCTCCCCATCAGCGGCTTCCTTCGACAGGCCATCCTGATGCGGTGTCGTGTCGGCTGCAGCTCTCAGTTATGTCCACTCGGCTCCGCCGCGCCAATCACGTCATCGCGCCTCTCATGGCTCTGCCTCTTCCACCGCTCGACGCCGCGCTCGCTGGTCATCTGAGTCGTTTGCCGCCATTCCGCCGCTCTGCTGACGCCGCCAGTTCTTCGCTGCCTACTCCACAAGGAGAGGGTGCCCCCTGCCACCTAGGGCAGGTACCCATTTATCTACTTGCACTCTAATGCTTTCGAACTGCTGGGTGGACAGGAGCTGGGGCTAGGGCCGGGAGCTCACCGGCCACGGTGGGTCTCGAACAGCCATAGTGGCTGTTCATTGTTGTTACAGCAGCAAGCGTTTTTACTGCTTGCGCCACCGCTGTATGAACTGTATGTTATTGTTATATTGAATGTACTGAACATACATATCCGATTAGGATGTTATAAGAATGCCACTTTATAGAATGTTAATTATAACATAGATATATAACTTTATAGAATGTTAATTATAACCAGAACACATTAATTTGCAAAAGTGTCTTGCAGTGTATATTTTATTCGTTACTTGACTCACCTGGAGGCCACCAACCCCATCCAACCCACTCTGTCTTGAAAATAAATGCCTTGAAATGCAGTGAACGCGTCCAGCCTTTTCCGGCGCACTTTTAAAAATGTGTCAGCCCGTTAATCCTTCAAAGACACAAACTTCATGAACCGTGTTCTGGGTCTCCACGCGTCTCTGAGCAGTGTGCCGCCTTCTGACTCCTGCCTGCCCCCACAAGGAAGGCCTCCAGAAACACAGAGGGAGGCACCTTTTCTTCTGACTAACCCTCACAAACAAAGTGTGTGTGACAGGGAGCTCAGTTCTTTGGCGGCTCTGTTGTGGGAAGGCCCCTAAGTCTTAAACTGTCCATGTCCCGTGAGGAGGGAAACAGCTGCCCTGCGCTCAGCTGTGAAAAGCGGTGAAAGGAATTGAGCGCAAGGGAGACCCACCCTCCCTGCTCAACAGATGTGCTCCATTAATTACAGCCCAA
Source organism: Gekko japonicus (assembly GCF_001447785.1). Classification (NCBI taxonomy): domain Eukaryota; kingdom Metazoa; phylum Chordata; class Lepidosauria; order Squamata; family Gekkonidae; genus Gekko; species Gekko japonicus. Next base: position 315,759 of record NW_015173132.1, read on the forward strand.
CATCTACGGTGGCTTAGGGCTCTACCCCACCACATAATGATTCATCCAACCCTAGCAATGTAACCTATCTTTCTACACACGCTATAGTTTTTCCTCTCCCCAGAGATTTGAACACAGATAGGGAACAAACATTTGGCACGCACACGTCACCTCTGAAATATCCTCTTGGGGGGAGGGAGCTGTTATGTGTGCAAACCCGAAACTCATTCTCCTGGAAGCAAACCTGAGAGCCAGCATGGTGTGGTGGCTAGAGTACTGGACAAGGATCTGGGAGACCCGAGTTCGAATCCAACTCAGCCATGGATGCTTGCTGGGTGATCTTGGGCCAGTCACGCACACACCTCTCAGCCTAACTTCCTTCACAGGGTTGTTGTGGATATAAAATAGAATCGAGGAGGACGATGTAAACCCCTTGTGTCCCCATTGGGGAGAAAGACGAGGTATAAATGAGCTAACTATCTATCCCCATTAGGCAGGTCATCGCCAGGTAGCCTGATACACACACAGATCAGTAAAAGAGTCTGTAGTATAGTTATTAGAATGCAAGAAGAAGACCTGGTGGACCCAAGGAAGTAGAATTTGCCCAGGCTTTCTGAGGAGAGGCCATGAGAGTGGTACAAAATTAATCTCGTTCCAGTGTACAGCACACATATATAATGTATTTTTCGCTCCATAAGATGCACCTAAGACGCACCTAGTTTTTAGAGGAGGAAAACAGGGGGGAAAAACCAGGCTCAGAGGGGGTGCAACAGGGCGCATGCTTTAGGGAGCTTGCAGCAGCTCGCCAAGGCAAACAGCCAGAGCTGGGGGCTCCGTTTAATAAGGGAGCAAGCGAGCAAGTGAGAGACGCAGACAGGGAAGAAGGAGGAGGAGGCAGAGGTGGGGGGGAGGGCGAAAGAAGCGAGCAAAAGCCAGCGAGTGTCCGCCATGGGCTCGCCTTCCCCATGCGCATTTGCAGTCTCTTCATGAATTAGAGCTCGCAGGGTGGGGGCGGGGGAGAGCAGAAGACAGCCCAGGGCCCCCAGGCATGGCCCGCTCGGTGAGTACACGCTACCCCCTCCCTCTCCTTCTTCCCTCCCCTTCCTCCTCCCCCTCCTCCCTGTGCTGCCCAGACACCGTTTAGTGCTTCCAATTAGAGACAGGTTGGTTGGGGTGGTGGGGGAATCCCCCCTCTCTCTCGTGTGTGGCTTCCTCCCCCCCAGCCGTTCACTCTCCCCTCCTTTCTCTCTCTCTCTCTCTCTCTCTCTCTCTCTCTCTGTGTGTGTGTGCACGCACGTGCAATTGCATGAAGCGCACACTCACTTCACACACACTCACACAGTGGTGCTTTAGGTTGGCTGTTATTTTCAAGAGACTGTGTTAACAATGGAGAAGTGACTAGCCTTCGAACACTGAGACTTCCAACATTTAATCTCCTGTGCATGCAGTCAGGCGGTTTTTTTGCAGTATTCGCTCTATAAGACGCACACACTTCCCCCCCACTTTTTTTGGGGGGGAAGTGCGTCTTATGGAGTGAAAAATACGGTACTTGGGCCAGTCATTATGAAAATCATGAGCAGTTCAGAATAGGGACAAGAACTGGATTCTACCACATGGACTCATTTCGCAACTTCGTCACGCTGTCGAGTGAATACAGACAAAAATCTTCAGGATGGAAAGAGCTAACAGTCCTCTCGGGTATTTGCTATGTATGTAAGTGCATTTTTTAAATTGTGCTCTTCTTCTACGGAGCTCAGGGGTGGCAAGGCCGCAAACATCCTCCATTTTATCCATACAACAACCCTGTGAGGTAGATTCAATCAACCGTTTATTTCGATACAGAATCGGCTCCAAAGTATCAGCAATGATAATAAGACAAGGAATAGAAGTGACGCAAAGGGACAGGATAAAAGGGTAAGGGGCCTTAGGAGAGCACTCCAGATGGCAGATTAAGCTGAGAAAGAAAGAGTGAGATTGTAATGATTTCAAGTTATATGTGCGCGTTTCTTTAAATGGTTGGTACCTGTCAGTAGAATAAGGGGGGTTGAAAGAGGGAGAGGAGTGAGTGAGGTGATTGGTTGGTGGCTGAGAGTGTGTGGGCGGAGCTAGGAGGTGTGTGTCCATGTGGAGAGAGAGAGAAGGCAAAGGGTTCAGTTGGAAGTCTGAAGTCAGCAGTTGTCAGTTGTGGTCAATCTACACTGAGTCAGAGAAGCAGCCTTCCAAACAGAATCCTATAGAAGTGCTGTGAAAGGCATTAAGATTCTAAAGGAGGAAGAAAATATACTTCAGGGGGCATATTAGGCAACATCTAATATAGTCAGAATATTTTAAGAGTGTGAGGGGATACACTTCCTTTACCAATAAAGTTTTATCTTGTTTATTGCTAACCCCGAGTCTTATCCTCAGAACCACATAGTCCAGCGAAGGCGCCTTAGAGCTTGGGCACGATACCGTGGAAAAGATGAATTAAAGACTGGAATTAAATTCCTGGTGGCAGCGACAGATACTTTGAGTGGGAGAAAGAAACAAGAAGAAATGTAAAACTACTTCGCACCTAGCCACACAAAATAAAAAGAGAGGTACCGTCACAGAGATGCCTCAAGGTCACCCAGTAAATTTAATTTAAGGCCGGGTCTCCCTGGGTCCTACTCCAGTAGCCCAGCCCCTACCTCACACTGCTATAGGCTTTACCAACAATTCTGGATCCCCTCCCTCCCCCCTCAGAAGATGCTAAAGGTTTATAAAACAAATATGTGCAGCATCAAAGTTCCTTCCATTTCTTCTCCCACTTTTAACGTTTAGGAGATGCTGAACTCTGCTGTTGAATGTAGCGATAGTTGCGGAGGGCTAACGGGAATTAGCAGCGATTGTAGGAAAGAGACTCCCTCTAGTGGCCTGATTTTGCAATTGAACAAATGAAAACGGCTGCAATCCTCTGTTTCTACACGTAAACTGGCATTACACGGTGCAGACGTCACCCAAAGCGGCAGGCTCTCTGCCCCCCCTTGCAGGCTCCTGCCTAGGGTGGCACAGCATGGCATCTAAACATCTGAACGAATCTCTCGCTTTCTTCCTGGTGTCTATGCAGCCCCGTAGCTAGGGAATTCTTTGGGAGGGGGCCTTGGGGGGGCCCGCCAGCTAATTAAATGGAACTACAGTGCAGGTGGTAAGTTGGAGCACTTTGGGGGCAGCCCTGGAGGGAGGGGGCCCAGAAGAAACACAAGGGGGCCGGGCCCCGTGGGCCCCATGTTAGCTACGGGCCTGGC